>NC_083891.1:57692398-57994888 GCF_032452875.1 Bos javanicus | reverse complement strand
GGAAGGGAATCACACACGAGCAAACTGAGAAGTCACCTTATGCTTCAATCGCTCCCTGATGAGTTATCAACTGCACTGGAACAAACCTGCGTTCTCAACACAGACCTCATATTCAATAGCAGAAAGGATTTGTACATACAGAGATTATTCACTGCAGCACTGTGTCTAATGCGAAAAGATGGAAAAAAAAAAAATCTGGGTCCATCCAAGGAGGACTGGTTAAATAAATGACATGCACTTAACGATACTCGTCATAAAGCTGTAGAAAGAAGGGAAGATCTCAAACCGCTGATATGAGAAGAACTGTAACATAAATGACGTGGAGACAGAACCAGGACACAAAATTGCATTAATAAGCTGTGTTCTGTGAAAGAAAGCTGCATTCTAGAAAGAGAACACAGATGTACAGAGGCTGACACAGCGCAGAGCAACGTCAAGGCCCGGCAAGGGTAGGAAGGAGGACTTTACCTGTACTCCTTCATATCATTTGGATTTTTGAACCATGTGAATGTAACTCTTAAATTTTTTTTTGGTTGCCTCAAAATTGTACACCATATTCACTGAGCTATTAATTTTAAAAATGTAAAACTCCCTTTTTAATGAGTTTTGAGAAATGGATAGTTAGAGACAGAACAGTTTTAGGGGCTTCTCTGGAGGGACAGTGGTTAAGACTCTGTCCTTCCAATGCAGCGGCACAGCTTCGATTTCTGGTCAGGAAACCAAGATCTCACACGGTGTACAGTGCAGCAGCAGCAAAAAAAAAAAAAAAAAAAAATATATATATATATATATATACACACACACACACACACGCGCGCAGAACATTTCCATCACCCCCCAAATTCCCACATGCCCCTTTAGATCAATACCTCCTTCCCACACCCAGCTCTTGAAAACCCTATCTGTCTTCCATCCAACGGTTTTACTTTTTCCGTTTGTCGTGTAAATGGACCACGCAGTCTAACGTGTGTGCCTCTCACCTGGCATCACACAAGTGCATCACCCGAGTGTATGCCCTGCTTCTCGCTGTGGAGGAATACTCCATTGCATGAATAGATCTCTGTTTGTTTATTCATTTATCAGGGGAAGGATTTCTGGGTTGTTTCCAGTTTGGGGAAATTACTAAAGTATACAGTATAAATACTTAAAACTATAAACAGTCATGGACAGGAAATACGATCTGATTTCTCTTGGGTAAATACCGAGGAGTGGGATTACTGGGTCATATGGTAAATTATGTAAGAAACTGCCAGTGTTTTCCAGATGGCTGCACTCTGTTTTTCCCAGCGATGGATGCAAGCTCTAATGGCTCAGCAGCCCTCCCAGCATTTCATAATGCCATTTTACTTTACCACAGCCATTACAAAGGGCGGCTAGTGACGTTTCATCGTCGTTTAATTTGCATTCCTCTAATGACGAATGGTATTAAGGTAAAAAATTTTCAGTTAAGAGATTAAAACACCTTTTTATATGGTGTGCCTTTGTCTCAAAAAAACAAAAGTTTTTTGGTTTTTAATTTTTATTTCAGGAGGAATCATACTATCCTGTAAGCTCCTTGAAAACAGAAGCTGTGGGTCATTCATCTTTATATCCCTGGCTTTCAGCTTATGAAAACACTCGGTAAACATTCACTGTGTAAATGAATTAAAAAAAAAACACACAATTTTCTACTGGAAAAATATGAGCATGTTCTACAAAGCGATCACGGAATAACAAGGATAAAAGTAGGATAAAACACTGGATAGAGAGCAAGCACTGGTTGTTTCCAGAAGGTGGGTGAGACACGGGCATGTCTGAATCTTGGTAAGAGCCTCGGAAAGACACGGGGACGGAGGCGGGGAGGGGCTCACAGGGAAGGAGGAGCCTGCAGAAGGGGCGCCCCCCGGAATCAGGTGCTAAACAGGTGTGCTGTGTACACAGCAGGGGCGGGGGGTGAGGAGGGGACGGGAAACTGCGGGAACTCCTGCCTGGAAGCTGCCACGTCACAGTAAATGCAACGCCTCCAGATGCCATCGCCTTCACCTTCTTTCCCTTACTGTCACAGACTACAAAAATACCAAAGACCTACTGCAAAATAAAAGAGTAAGATTGCTTCTAATCTCACCAGTTGAGGTGTGTTGTGCGTGTGTGTGTGGTCAGTCATGTCTGACTCTTTGTGACTCCCTGGACTGTTGCCCGCCAGGCTCCTCTGTCCATGGGATTCTCCAGGTAACGATACTGGAATGGGTTACCATTTCCTTCTCCAGGGGATCTTTCTGACCCAGGGAACGAACCCACATCTCTTAAGTCTCCTGCACTGGCAGGCAGGTTCTTTACCCACTGAGCCACCTGGGAAGCCGCAGAACTGAAGTAACCATTATCAATTTCTAGCTGTATATCCTGCCCATGTCTTTTCTGGATACATGTATCCATGCGTATTTATAAGAATGAGTCCATATTATACACATTGACTTGTAACCTGATTTCCTCAATTGTAAGCAAACACAGCTACACATACTTTGCTGATTCCACAGTATTCTACTGTATGTGTGAGCCATAATTCATTGAACTATCCTGTTAATGATTTAGCTTGTTTCCACTTTTCAACTTTTACAAATACAATTTTCTGCCGTCAACCAATTACTCCTTTGGATAGAGTTTGGAAAAAACCAAGACTGTCTAGTTTAGAAGTTGTAAAAACGTTCCGGCTCTTTGACCCTTCTGGCCTGACTATCCTCAGAAAGGACACCACCGATCTGCATTGCTGTCCCTTCATCAGGAGAGCTCAACGTCAGGAGACGCGCGTCAACTCCGCCGAGGGGTGGGCAAACACACTACGGCATTTTTGCTTCTCCTGAGAGCCCACTGAGGCTGGGCACCTAGGCACATGCTCCTGAACCTCCCTGCTTCCCTGGGGAGCTGCCCCATCACGTCCTTTCCGCCTTTCTACGGAGTGGGGGGCGGCGGGGCGCACGGGCGCAGACTCCAGGGTCTCGGGCACCACTCCGCGGGCTCTGGGCCAGCCACTGGGGTGACGGAGGGGCACCGATGGGTGTGAGCGGGGGACCAACATGACCAGCAGAGTTCAGACGGGTCGGGTGTGGAGCAGCAAGCCAGGCAGAGGCTTCGGGGGAGAGATGACGCGCCCTGCGCTTGGGAAGACGGGGGATGCTGAGTGGCTAGATTCAGCAGGTACACCTCCAGGGTAGATCTGAGGATGGGCGGAATGCAGGACGCAGAGGAAATAAAGAGAGGGATCAAGCATCACCCCAAGCTCTGTGGCCTGGGCCCTGGTTGGGGCAGAGCTACCAGCTCCCCGCTGGGGAAAACAGGGAGGAGCGGGCTCAGGGAAGGAGAGGAAGCAAAATGGTTCAGTCACACTCTGGGGACATTAAGTGTGAGAAGCCCGCTGGACATCCAAGCGGAGAGGCTCAAGAGGTGGTTAGAGGCACGTGTGGAAAGCAGGGAAGGAGTCAGGCCAGAGATTTAAACAGACCTGTGAGTCAGGAGGACACGGACGTCGCCTGAAGTCTTGGGCCTGGATGAGAACTGTCTGAGTCGAAGGACCCAGCCCGTTCACAAGACGAGGGAGACCGGGGACAGCGGCGGATGAGGCCGATGCGAACCGAGAGAGGGCGGCGCTCCCGGGGCCTAGAGGAGCAAGCGCTCTAACGGGACCATGCAGATGAGAGCTTCGCCAGGTCAGCGAGGACACCGGCCGGGAAGGCCAGGCTGGGCCCTGGGCTCGGCGATGCAGCAGCGCTGGAGAGCGTGGCAGGGGTGGCTCTGCTGGTGGGGCCCTCCCCGGCGAGCCTAGCGGCTAAGGGTCCGGCTGCCGGTGCAGGGGGCGCGGGTTCAACCCCTGGTCAGGGAACTAAGATCCCACAGGCTGCCTGGTGCATCCAAAAAAAACAGAGTGGCTCTGGCGGAGCAGTGGGCTTAAAGTCTACATGGGGGAAGGAGCCAGGCAAAAAGATACGAAATGATTCCAGGCAGATTTAGTGCAAAGGAAGGCAGAGAGCAGGGAAGTGCAGGGGGGTTGTGGTGAAGAAAGCTGCTTTGTTAGGGTAAGGGTACCAGGGCAGGCTTTACGATGCTGAGAAAAACGCAGGCGCAAATGGACAAGCGCGACCAGTCACCCCTCAAGGGGTGAGTCTGGATGGAGCACTCAGACAGGCTGTCCTTACAGGGGCTGGGGACCCACAGGGTCACCCTTTGTGATGGGAGATGGCAGAGCACCCCACATCAGGTACAATAGGGCCTTTTCACTACACCATCTCCTTGCTGCTGCTGCTGCTAAGTCACTTCAGTCGTGTCCGACTCTGTGTGACCCCATGGATGGCAGCCTACCAGGCTCCCCCGTCCCTGGGATTCTCCAGGCAAGAACACTGGAGTGGGTTGCCATTTACTGTAAGGCAAAACCCCAGCTTCTGGGCTTTTGAGACGCTCCACAATCTAATCCTCAATCTGTCATTCTGACTTCATCTCCTGGGACTTCATCAACCTTCTGTTCAGAGCCTCTCAAACCCACGCCTTCCGGACCAGGACCCCTTCCGCCCTGCCCCCGGGGCACCCAGCGGACCCGCCTCCTCCGGCCGGCCCAGCTCTCAGCTCCCTGGATGGCCTCCCCCTCTCTCCAGCCAGCTGCCTCTTCTCTCACCCAGGGCACCCCAGCTACAAGTGAACCGCCGGAAACGCGCATCTCAACGTGCCCCTCCTCTCCCCACGCCCACCTGGCATTTCCTGTAGCTCCTGGGGATGAAGCCAGCCCACCTGCCTACCCCCACCCCACCCCACCCCAGCCCAGCCTCCTGCCGCTCCCTTCCCGGGACGTCACGGTCCAGAACTGCTTCTGGCAGCCCCCTAGCTGTGCCAGCCCGTATTACCACATCCGTTCTCTGCCTGCTCCTCTGTACACAGGGCAAATTCCTCAGGCGCATGCTCCAAACACCTCTTTGGATAGCTGAGAGAAATACCTCTCTGGATAGCTGAGACAGTATTTCTTATCTTCAGCCTTCCCTGGCCATCTCCCAACTCCTGCTGATTCCCTACCAAACAGTGATGCTCAAATCTGCTTCCTTGTACCTTAGATTTAAGTCTAATTCTTCTCTTGCACGTATCACACCCAATTTTAACTTTTAATTTCACTCTACCCTCCTCTGACTTCTTGTAAGGCTGGACTGCATTTTATTGCTCACTTTAACCAGAGCCTCAACAGGTACCGAGTGGAAACCTGAACAGAAAGCATCTTTCCCTTTAGCATTAAATTATATCCCACCTTGTGATGCTCCGAAGACTCTTGTTTCACACGCAAGTCAAACTAGTTTTAGCTTCAAAAATATTTATCCTTTCTTCTTCTACCCAACTGTAAGCATCTGCTGGGCAAGGTTTATGTTTCACACTGTGTCTGTGCTCCCTCGTAGCAAATGCTATGCAATTCGATAAATATTTATAGAATAAAAGAAAGATACGGATGGAAGAACAAACACAGCATAAAGCTAAACATTCCCAAACTGGGAATGAATGAATGGCCTCTTCTAAACCGTTTCAGAATTGCACATAATTCCTGTAATATGCAAGTATGGAGAGGAACCGAAGACTTTTAAAAAACAAACAGTATAGACTGATAACCTGAGCAGGCTGAAAATCTACAGTCTGATACGCCTTTTTTACAAAATCAATTAGCTCTGCTACAGGATTAAAGTGTCCTAAGGTTACACACGTGCTTGCCAGGCGGTGCTAGGGGTAAAGAGCCTGCCTGATAACGCAGGAGATGCAGGAGGCAAGGGTTCGTTCAATCCCTGGGTCGGGAAGATCCCCTGGAGAAGGAAATGGCAATCCGCTCCAGTATTTCTTGCCTGGAAAATCCCACGGACAGAGGAGCCTGGCGGGCTACAGTCCTCGGGGTCACAGAGTCGGACACGACCGAGCAACTAAGTGTGTGTGTGCGTGTGCACACACATGCAAACACACACACAAATTCCATATAAATTATAACTCAGTAAGTTGATTATTAAAAAAGAAATTCACTAAAGAAATGTGTCACATCACTAGCATATTATTAAAAGGTATAATTTGCATTGTAAGGTTCTTGGAACTTTTCACCAGGATAAATTAACGCTTCTTTGTTTAATTCACCGATCTATGAGTAGATAAAACGTAAAGAAGTAAACCTACTCACCCACACCAGCCACACTCTTTTAGAGAACAGTCCTGTAGGCACACGAGTAGCCTACCTCCGTAACAGGGAATACTATGGGTCATAAATAGGTATTTAGAGGAACACAGCATAGGAAACTCAAATTTCATACATGTGAAAGCATTAAGAAAAATAATTTTTGAGTACTAAACCATCCAAATTTCTACAAATTCAAATTGAATGGTTTGGTGGAAATATACACAGAGTATAAATTGAGACCAGAGGCTTGCAAACCTTTTCCGTAAACGGCCAGATTATAAATATTTTAGGTTTTGCAGACCATAAGGTCTGTTGCTACTCAATTCTGCCTCGTGGCTGAAAAGCAGCCACAGACGATGGCACACAAATGAATGGGCGTGGCTGTTTCAATAAATTATTTACAAAAGCAGGTGGCTGGCCTGTGAAATCAGTTTGCTACGCCCGATTCAGACCCGTCTTGCATTCTATAGAAAACAGAGCAAGTCTCAATCATTCAGAACCAAATCTATTTAAGAGAGATAAGTAATCAATCCAGGCTTAAAGAAAGTCAGGACTATAAAGTGAGGAGAACGGTTTCTGTTCACATAAAGTGCTCAGAGCACGTCCTGCGGGCCACCAGGATCTAGATCACTGAAGCCACAGCTCTGAAATGAAGCGAGTTTACAGGCAGGCGCTTCAGCTTGCTGCTACGCCTGTTTAAAACAACACACAAACTAAGTCTCCAATCTGGCTGTAAGGCAAGCCAGTTTGCTGATGACACGGTACGATTTACACAGTAAGACAGGGAGCTGTAATAAACACAGAACAATGAAAGGCCAAATGCAGCACAGATGGGAAAGAAGCGTGTCCCACCACGGCGTCTGTGCTCGGAATCACAGCAGATACGAGGGCATACGTTTGGAAAAACAGAAGTGCTGCAAGAAGAACTGCTGTCCTAACAGAGCTGCGAGAACCACGGCGATGAAACTCAGAGACGCCTGCCGGGCCGCCGAGGGCTGACCCTGTGCACGCGCCTTCCTAGGGTGTCTGCGTCCACCCCACTGACCAGCGGTGACGGCACAGGGCTGTGGGGGTTACAGATCCTGGCACGCCCCGGGCCTCCACTCTCCTGCGTCAACTCCACCAGAGGCCCTGCCCCGTAACTCCTGACCCATCACGCTTCTCTCTCCTTCAGGTTTTCACAAAGAGAAAACCGGAACTGACAGGCGCCATGGGCTGGGTGCTGCTGTATTTTGCTAAGACATTCAGGGATCAAAGATCACAGCAGAGCAGAATAATTCTGCGCTGCCCATTTCTTCCAGGTCTGGTTTGGTCTCCTGCCCATCCTTCTATTTTTAAGGGTTTGTCCTCTGTCTTCTGAGCCTCCCTGACTCTTGAAATGTATGCCCCCGGATGGGGGACACAATTATTCCTCTATTACTTTTGCTGTCAGAGAATCCAGTCTTTAAGGAGGGGACCACGGGGAAGGAAACACACACGGAGCGTTTCCCTTTTAAAATGTGTTTCTGGCTGTTGTGTCTTTGCCCTGGTGCCCGGGCTTTCTCCAGCTGTGGTGAGCGGGGGCTACTCTTCCCTGCGCTGTGTGGGCTTCTCACTGCGGCCGTTTCTCTTGCTGCAGAGCACAGGCCCCGGGGCGCTCGGGCTTCAGCAGCTGCAGCGAGAGGGCGCGGTTGTTGCGTTTCCCGGGCTCTCGAGCATGGGCTCAGTACTTGTGGTCCATGGATTCAGTTGCTCCACGGCACATGGGAATCTTCCCGGGTCAGGGATCGAACCCGCGTCCCCTGCCCTGGGAGGCAGGTTCTTATCCACTGTACCACTGGGAAAGTCCTTAATGTAATTTTTAAAACAGCTTTTCTGCCCTTTTAAATTCAAAAGCAACCTAAATAGAAAAGAGGTATTGTGAAAATTTATTTTTCCCCCTCTGACAATCACTGTTTCATGAAAGAAACAAATACTACTATAGAATAAAAAATTAAAATAATTAAAACATACCCCCTGAAGGCCTAAGTACAATCTTTCGAAATAAGTAAATATTTATTTCCACAAATCAAAAGAGAAAAGAAACTAGCTATTCCTTTTAAAGATGATCACTGTTTTCATCAGATGATCTGTCAGTACTTTGAAAGTAATTTCAGAAAGTAAACAAGCCCAGACATCAAAACCATGGACGTTAAAGCCAATGATGGTGGCTTTCTTCTTAATCCCAGTCCTACGTCTTGTATTAATCTCTGCAGCTCTCTTGATAAACCACATTAAAGAGGCAAGCAGGCAGGTGTTCTCAACTCCCAAACCGGAAGGTACGAGAGCACACGCGAGCCGCGGTGCGGCCCGCACGGGGTGGGAACGAACCCTCAGCTGCTGTGGGCCGTCCTGGGTGTGGCTGGGTGGCGGTGTGGTGTGTGGTGACTCTGGTGGGCGTGGACGTGAACAAGTGACTTCAGGGATTCCCACCTTCTTCCGCCGACAAACCCTTCCAACTCCACCGGCAATGCGTGGGGAGCCCCGGGCGGACACTGATGTGGTCCAGGACCTCCCTCCGCTCCAGCTCTGCCCCGGGCTTCAGCTCACCTCCTGCCCCACAACAGGAATGTGTTCTCACAACGTGGGGGACTGCTTCAAAGCCACATCCGACCTTGAGGCGGAGGGAAGGGCTACTGGTCCTTGGGCAGCCTCGTGGGTCTGAAGTCTTCCCAGCTATAAACTAAACCCCCCCGGGAACCTGTGACCTCTGAGCCACATTCCAGAGCCATCTATTTTTGATTCTTGCCAAGACCACCGAAGCCAGGACGGCCTTGTTATTTCCTTTGACGCCCCCACTTTGGGATGTAAAATTATTTTCTGGTTGTTTTGGGCTTCAATATAGTATCAGCTTACAGAAGAGGGTGCTACATTCTTAAAACTTAAAAATCTGGTCCGCCAGCTGGACTTAGAAACACATTTTCCTAAGTAGGTAACAAATGGATGTTGCATTCCTGGAGAAGCACATACAAGCCTTCTCACATTGTACAGCAACACTGAACCAATATTCTGAAGCCTCACCACCACTTTCCGCTCTGGTTCAATGAAGAAAACTAATTCCACAGCCGTGTCACTTTGTTGACCAAGGTCCGTCTGGTCAATGCTACGGTTTTTCCAGTAGTCGTGTACAGATGTGAGAGCTGGACCATAAAGAAGACTGAGCGCTGAAGAATTGATGCTTTTGAACTGTGGTGTTGGAGAAGACTCTTGAGAGTCCCTTGGGCTGCAAGGAGATCAAACCAGTCAACCCTAAAGGAAATCAACCCTGAGTATTCATTGGAAGGACTGATGGTGAAGCTGAAGCTCCAATACTTTGGCCACCTGATGCGAAGAGCTGACTCATTGGAAAAGACAGTGATGCTGGGAAAGATTGAAGGCAGGAGAAGGGTCGACAGAGGATGAGATGGTTGGATGGCATCACCAACTCGATGGACGTGAGTTTGAGCAATCTCCAGAAAGCCTGGTGTCCTGCAAGGGGTCGCAAAGAGCTGGACACAAAAACAAACAAAACTCCTGGAGCAAATGTGGGCATTTTAGGTCATGAAAGCAACTGCTGTCCACCCCCAGTCCACGGCCCATCGGGCCTATACCTCCAACTGCCTCCAGGGGGCTCCAGGGGCAGGGAGGGAGCCCAGGGGCACAGGAAGGGGCTGAGGTTTGAGAAAACACAGGGTGTGGGGGCGGGGGCAGGGGGCACCGACTGGGTCCCGGGCAGTGGAGGCCAAGAGAGGAGAACCGCTCCTGGGTGACAGCGAGGGAAGGCAGTCCCTGGCTGTGGGTGGTGGTTTTAGTAAGAAACGTTCTGAAGCCAGCAAGTCCCAGGACCTTCATCCAGAACAGACGGAAACGTATTTCTCCCGCGTGGTTGCAGGACCAGCCTGGCATCCAGGGAGCCTCCACACCCCCTGAACCCGAGCAATAAACAGGAGGTGCCCAGGGAAGAAGCGTCGTCCCCGGTCTCTGAGATCACAGCGCCCTGCTGGGTCCCTGCAGGGGTGGGGACAGCCCGCGCTGCCACACGCCCTGGGACAGAGGACCACCCAGCTGCGCTCCAAGTGCAAGGATTCTCAGTGCTGACCGGCGCTGTAAGTGACCTTCTAACACCCGTTCAGTGAGCCCCTTCTGGCCGGACGGCTTGCACCTGCCAGGTGGAAAGGTACAACGACAGGCGCCATCCACGCTTACCGAAGCAGCCAGAGGAACCTGCCGCAGGCTGGGCCTGGCCACAGCGCGGGCCGGGGCAGCCTGGCTCCCGGGGGCCCTGACCTGCTGCTCGGGGCAACTGGGGCCCTGCTTCCACCCGCCAGGATCGCCCTGCTGCTGACGAAGACAGAGAATAAGGAGAGGACGCACTGTCGCGACTGAGGCGGTCACAGGCGAGCAGACGAACACAGAGGAGCCCCGAGGGGACAGCTGCTGGCAGGACTAGCTGAATTCACCGGGGAGTGACCCGGGTATGAGGCGAGCACAGGGATTCCCAGGCAAAGGGAACTGCAAACGGCAAAGCCAAGGAGGAGGTGTGGTGTGCGGGAAGGGCCGGAAGCAGCTGGGGTTTTTTTGCTGGAACCACAGGAAAGGGCCTGGTCGGGCAGGTGTGGGAAGGCCCGGGTGAGATGGCCAAGGGCTCAGGACCCCACCACGAACACACCCATGAGGGCTGGTCCACTCGGGACAGACAGACGGCAGTCCCAACAGGTGCTCTGGCAGTTTTGTGGAGACCTACCACACACCTGTCACCTAACCGCTGGGTCTGATCTGAGTTCTGATCGGAGGTCGACTGGTTCTATCGCAGACCCTCTACTGGGACCACTGGCCGCCCCAGCTCTGGCTCCTCCAGCCCCTAAAATCCTACAAGACTTTCACAGACACATCTGCTGACCTGAGAACTGGGACTGAACACATCTGCCTACTACTTTGTGTTATTAGATTATTGTAAGTCCTTAAAATTGGGCTTCCCTAGTGGCTCAGACAGTATAGAATCCGCCCGCAATGCAGGAGATCCAGGTTCGATCCCTGGATCAGGAAAATCTCCTGAAGGAGGGCACAGCATCCCATTCCAATGTTCTGGCCTGGAGAATCTCAGGTACGGAGGAGCCTGGCGGGCTTCAGTCCATGAGGTCACACGGAGTTGGACACAACTGAAGCGACTTAGCACGCACAAACGCACATCCCTAAATTTGAGGATTTTATACTTAATATTCAGTGGAATGTACACTGATAAGCCTTGTCTGATTTCAGTGATTTCATAGTGGCCACGTCTTTCCCTTTAGACCATATGACTGGGCATGTATAAAAATAAATTTAAAGCCCTTCAACTTTGTTTGCAGAAACCTCTGGTGAGTTTCCAGAAAAATGTCTCCTAAAATAGCTGCAATGAACATCTGAGCAGACATAAATGTTTTACATCTAAGAGCAAATTTTCTAAAACATCTGAAGAAAAAAATCCCTTCTGGCTATAAATAAAATTGGGAATAATATTTTACAATCTTATTTAAGTCACATTTTCAAAAGAATCTATTAATCTTTCTTGAAGGTTTTATTTTTCTTCATTTTCTGTCGCTCATGAAACAGTAAACTTCAAAAGTGGAAACTGGGCACCCAGCTTGTCCTTTTACCTTCTTTGAAAGGAGTCAGTCAGTTCAGTTGCTCAGTTGTGTCTGACTCTGCGACCCCATGGACTGCAGCATGCCAGGCTTCCCTGTCCATCCCCAACTCCCCAAGCTTGCTCAAACTCATGCCCATTAAGCCCGTGATGCCATCCAATCATCTCATCCTCTGCTGTCCCCTTCTCTTCCCATCCTCAATCTTTCCCAGCATCAGGGTCTCTTTCCAGTGAGTCAGCCCTGACCCCACCACGGCAGTCATTCCAGGGAAGTCCTGAGTCCCAGCTAAGGAATCTGAGACTGTTACACTCAATGTTCTCCCCAAACCACAGGCACACGCTCGTTTAATGATGGTATAACCAACTTTAGCCAAGGCCAACTGCCTAAATTAAACTGACAGTGAGGAAAGGCACATATTAGCTGTTCCATATTAACACTGAAAGAGCCAATGAGACGAGAACTGAGCACTTGTATCAAGCTTCTCTGCTCTGCAAAGAGTGGCTGCTTATTAGCAGTGTATTGAGGAGGCAGGACTGGAATCCTACCTCTGCCACTTACAAGCTGTAGAGCCTGGGGTAATAAAATCAGCCTTCCCTACGGTTCCTTTCCTCGTCTGTAAAATAGCATTAGTAACAACGTCCTTCTCGGGGCCTGCTTCGAGGGTAAGTGCCCTGTTTATTAAAACAGTGCACACCACGCGGGCAGGGAGCCCTCGCCCGTCATTTCATCAGCCCACCTTCCAACTCAGCGCAAGTCACCAACACCATCAGCAACGACATGCAGTTTAATATGCTTTGAACCAAAACATTTGACACTTTTATATTAAAAGTTTTTCACTGAATCACCAAGAAGACTTATACAATCATATATAGTAAACTATACTAATAAACTATGAAACATAAAGTATAGTAAAATTATAATAAATGTATAATTTCAATTATAAATAAAATATTCAAATACTAAAATACAGTCTAAAATTTTAAACATGTTAAGACTATAATAAAAGACTAAATATATTAATAAAAATATCAACTTCAGTGGCCAAAATTACAGATGTGTACGTGTGTGTGTCGAGTTGCGTCTGACTCTTTGTGACCTGATGGACTGCAGCAAACCAGGCTCCTCTGTCCATGGGATTCTCCAGGCAAGAACACTGGAGTGGGTTGCCATGCCCTCCTCCAGGGGATCTTCCTCACCTAGGGACTGACCTGCATCTCCTGCAGTGCAGGCAGATTCTTGACCGCTGAGCCATCAGGGAAGCCCCAAATTAGAGCTAAGTCTCCTAAAAGCAGCAATGCTGTATGTTTCTTACACAAAGCATTAATACACAAACTCTAGCTTACGTGACCTTCAACTCCTGGTTCACAATTAAGTGCTCCTGGTCACAGAATATGCAACTCACTTAAATACATTTCTCCTGAGACCCTAAGCAACCACAATTAAATTCTAGGCCAAAGAACAGGAGAAACTGATTTTTTTTCGCCTCTCATTAGGATGGTATAGTTTTGGCAGACAGTTAATGTCACCAGAGCTGGAAGATGAGTTTCAGGATAAAAATCTATTCCTCTTCTTACAGTCAGATTAATTAAATAAAAGGCCTTTTCGTATCCCTAAGTAACGCGAGCCTAATGGCAACAGGAATACCTCTGCTGCTGTTGCTGCTGCTAAGTCGCTTCAGTCATGTCCAAATCTGTGCGACCCCTTAGACGGCAGCCCACCAGGCTCCTCTGTCCCTGGGATTTTCCAGCAAGAGTAGTGGGGTGGGGTGCCACTGCCTTCTCTGAGGAATACCTCTAAGTAAGGCTAAAAGAACGAAAGTGGAACTGCATGACAACCAACTCCAAAAGTTAACTGCAAACAGTATTTTCATATTCTTAACTAGTGGTCAATAAATACCACAATAAAACAGGAAGACAAACAAAAAGCTGAGGTAACACTTTATAATCCTAAAAATGTTTCAGAAAGATTAGGGGAAAAAACTTCGCCCTAACACATATTTCAGAAGCGTAACTAGGATCCAGGCTGGATGGGTGCTTTTAAAAAACACGTGCACACAAACACACAGGAAACGCACCACGATTTAACAAGCACATGACCGCACACTCGGCAAGAGCCCCGCTCGGCTTCCAGATACCCCCATCCTTCCGCGCGCCCTCCTCCTTTCCCACCACTTTCCCTGGTGGCTCAGAGGTTAAAATGTCTGCGGGCAATGTGGGGGACCCGGGTTCGATCCCTGGGTCGGGAAGATCCCCTGGAGGAGGAAACAGCAACCCACTCCAGTATCCTTGCCTGAAGAATCCCATGGACAGAGGAACCTGGTGGGCTACAGTCCACGGGGTCGCAGAGAGTCAGGCACAACTGAGCGACTTCACCTTCACTTTCTTTCTTTCTCTCCACCTACGTCTCAGAGTATGCCGGAAGCGTATTTCACAACAGGAAAGATAAGATGCTATACCAAGTATTCCAGGGAACCTGCCACTGAGGCCAAAAAAGGAGGCGCTAAGATCTGGGAGGCTTTTCCTAATGGACTGACCAACTCACTGGAAGCAAAAACATTAAGACATCCCGGGGCCTCCCCGGCGGCGCAGTGGGCAGGAACCCGCCTGCCAACGAAGGGGACACGGGCTCGATCCCTGGTCTGGCAAGGGTCCACGTGCTGCCGAACAGCCAAGCCCGTGAGCCACAGCTCCTGGAGCCTCTGTGGGCCGGGTCCGCCCCCAGCGTCGCGGCCAGGAAAGCTGGCCTGGGGACATGTGTGTGCTGATTTGCGCTCTCCAGGTGCTTCCAACGTGCAGCCAGTCTGCCAGAGACTAGGCGCCACTGGCGGTCACAAGAACTCTGCAAGTTCCGTTTCAATCTACAAACTGGATCAATGGAAGAGGACATGCTTTTTGCCGGTGGACGGCTGGTGTGAGAAATGCGTTTTAGACCGTGACCACATATGCACGCCTGCCTCCTGGGAGCCATGGCACCACTGCACTCATCACTACGGGCGCTGTCACTTGGTCCCGGACTGAGTCCGAAGGGCATCCTTCCCACCCCCGTGTGGGTGGTCACCTGGCATCTGCCCGAATCTGCCTGCCCATGACAAGTAGGTACATATCTCACCCACCGGGCCCCAGAGTCCCTGTAACTTAGTGGTTCTCCTATGGAGGATACAGGTATCCAAAAACAGCTACTAAAGCTCCCTCGGACTCCAACTTCTCTTTCCCTCCTGAGACTGTTTCCAGACCCTCCCCCTTCCGGTTGCCTTCCTGAGTGAAGGTGCATCACTCCCCGCCTCCAGTCAGGGCCACGAGAACCCGGGTGGCACCACTTCCGATGCAGAGACGGCACTGGGTGGTTAACAGAACCTGTCCCCCACCCCCCACCAGGGCACAGTGACGACTACGCTGCCCGTGCGTCTGGCCACGTGACTTGTTCTGGCCAGCGCTATGTGTTGCACGTCACATCCAGAGTATAAGGGCATGTGATCCTTCAGTTTCTTTTTCCCCCCTCCCCTACTGCAGCGGCACCTATGCTGAGATGACTGGGATGAAAGAAACTGTCTTGGTCACTGAGTCACCGAGGGACAGATGCCCCGGAGAACTGTTCACACTGGTGACAAACTGCACGGGCAAGAAATAAACCTTTACTTTTGTATAAATCAATGGGCTCCAGGGACTTTTACTGCTACCTAGGGTGCACCATCGGAGAAGGCAATGGCACCCCACTCCAGTACTCTTGCCTGGAAAATCCCATGGACGGAGGAGCCTGGTGGGCTGCAGTCCATGAGGTCACTAAGAGTCGGACATGACTGAGCGACTTCACTTTCACTTTTCACTTTCCTGCATTGGAGAAGCAAATGGCAACCCACTCCAGTGTTCTTGCCTGGAGAATCCCAGGGACAGCGGAGCCTGGTGGGCTGCCATCTATGGGGTTGCAGAGTTGGACACGACTGAAGCGACTTAGCAGCAGCAGAAGCAGGGTACACCATTGGTTCTCAAAGTGTAGATTTATGAGAAATGCTAACTTTATCAGACTCCATCCCAGACCTACTGCATCAGAAACTGTGGGGGTCTTGGGGCCCAGAGCTGAGTGCTTATTAAGATCCCCCTCTCCCAGGGGGATTCAGAGGCACAGTCAAGGTTTGAGAACCAGTAGCTGGATTTCAATGCCACATCAAAGGCATTTAACGTTGTCTCTGCAGCCACAGAGGACGGGTGGGCTTAAGACAGGCAGACAAAGCTGGAACGTTTTTCATGCAAGATAACTGAACCCTATCTGCCCCACATCACATCCATGTGCTTGATTTTTTAAAAACCTAGATGAAAAGTCCGTGTTTACTCATTCAGCTTTATCTTGTAAACTCCCTCCCAGCTTCCTTCCCTACAGTCAAAAGTCATTGGTAGAAATGCTGGGTAAAATCTGATCTGAAATGGCAGATTTCTCTCCAGAGAGAAATGAAATCCTGAGTCAGCTATAAATTCAACGTCCCATCTCGACCCTTCTGCGAGATCCTACAAAGAACAGTCCTGGGATGGAGGCGGAGAGAGTCTCCATCTGTGCTGTTACCTAGCCACCTACTACCAAGTACCCTGTAAACAAAAGAAAATTAAGATTTACCTAGGGCCACCCACTGTTAGGAGTCACCACGTTCTCATTCCTGGTGCTCAGAACCAAGCTATTCAACAGTGTTCTCTGAAATGGTCAGGCTCAAAAAGGCCAGAGAAAGGAGTCACACTCAAGTGTGCCAGCCCCCGAAACCCCATGCTCCTAATTTCTAGACACAGAACTGGACCATTTACACCCCCAGAGAACCCCAGCAAGCCCCGGAAGTCTCACAAGGTCCATTGTGACGGCATCTAAGTTCCACAGGTCAGTGATGCAACTCTGCCTCAGGATCCAAGTGGAAGCTCGGCGATGGTCCCTTGATGGGCCGGGGCACCGGGCAGCAAACGAGAAAATGGCTCCAACGATCACAGATCACTGAGCAGCTCTCAGAGCCGAACAAGTACAGACAACTCTTACCTTTTCATTTACCATCAGGTTCCTGAAATTCTAGATTTAAGAGATCTGTGAGAATGACCTCAGATACTATCTCACTGAGGGGATACTGATCTGAGGTCCCCGGGACACTCCTAGAGCAAACAAGAAAGAATGCCCGGTGGTACATGAGCCCCAAAACTATATATAAAACTGCGTATTTGTACATTTATCTGGGAGAAGGCTCACCCCTTGAATGCGACTGCTGGATGAATAATACTGACAACAAGGTCATCTTTCTGATTTTTTTAATTTGAGAATAGTTTAAGCTCCTTGTTGAGCAGGCTTAAAGCTCCTGTAAGTTATACAAGAAGGTGAAACACTTGACAGGTGGCTGGATTTCAGGGGGACTGGAATGCAGGGAAGAAACCACAGCTGTAGACAGAGATTTGGAAGTTACACACACACACAAACATACATACACATATATACATGGGTATATACATATATACACACAGTATATACATATACGTGTATACATATGTATATATATGACGTATACATGTGTATATACACGAGATATATATATATATATGAGAAGTGAAGCTGTGAGGGTAACTGAAACTTCCCAGAGAGAGAGTTCAATGTTTCCAGGACAGAAATGTTTTCTCCTGCTTGCCAGAACACCGAGGTGAGTGTATCGTTGCACGCTTAGGGTAGACAGAGCTTTCCAGGAAGAACCGCCAATCTGGAAAGACACCGGCATGGCTCAGGGAGGTGAAGACAGAGGGGTGACCACCTGCTCGAGCGGGAGCCCCGGTGAGGCGGGTCTGGGGGGCTCAGCTGAGAGCAGGGGTGGAGGGTGGGCACCTGCAGGGCTCTCTGAAGGCAGGAGGGAGACTGGGGGTGCGGGAGACTTGAAGCTGGGGGGCGGGAGTGGGTGGGGGGGAGACTGGGAACACTCATAAGGATGCCTGCAGGTGGAGTGTGGACAAAAAGCGGGGTCCCCGCATCTTCAAAGTGAACCCTGAAACCATGGAAAGCCAAACATCCCCTCTGCGAGGGGCGGTGGTCCCGCAGCAAAGGTTCCCAGGTTACCTCCTCATCCCATCAGCTTCCTCTGAGCCTTCTCTTCATCTTACATTCTAGACACAGTAACTGTCACACGTGTAAGAGTATTTAGAAGAAACAAATTCTGAAATGTTCCAAGTTGTTTACAGAAATCTCCAACGTGTAAGAAAAGAAGGCTTTGGACTCCCGGATAATTGTTACAGTCTGCTCTTCTTTTAACGTGTATTAAACCCGGCTCAGGTGCCAAGAAGACTTTCTTAGAATCTCCACATCAGGCTCTCAAAGAGCTACCGCTCGTGCATTCACAGAACTGCTTTATCAAGTACTGCTCATAAGAACTGCCCAGTATTTAGCAGGAATATTCTAAGACGCTTTGGCCCATTAGGGGCATCTAAGGTTGAGACAAGTGAGCCACGCGATACTAAAGCCATTCATATTTTGTAAGTCACCAGTTTTTATACGAGGAGATTCTGAATCAAGTGTAGTCAACCAAAGAAAACAAAACACATCTTTCTGCCATTTGTGATCGCTGTGATCAGTGCTCAAGGGCACGTGTACGTGAATGTGAATTCAGGTTCACGTGTGAATGGCAGGAAGGCCAAGCGAGACGGCTTCAGGAGCGCCTCCAACAGCACAAATGAGATTACAAGGCAATGCTTTTACCTGACTTGTAAATGCCATACAAACAAACTTTCAAGGATCTGCTGCTGCTAAGTCGCTTCAGTCATGTCCAACTCTCTGCAACCCCAGAGACGGAAGCCCACCAGGCTCCCCCGTCCCTGGGATTCTCCAGGCAAGAACATTGGAATGGGTTGCCATCTCCTTCTCCAATGCATGAAAGTGAAAAGTGAAAGGGAAGTCGCTCAGTCGTGTCCGACTCTTAGCGACCCCATGGACTGCAGCCCACCAGGCTCCTCCATCCATGGGATTTTCCAGGCAAGATGCTGGAGTGGGATGCCATTGCCTTCTCCTTCAAGGATCTGGTATATACTAATTACAATCCCTATGCACTTTTTACACAGGTTCCCCAAGAATAACTATGTGTTTCTTTTTAATATAACTATGGCTTTATTGGCTTAAATTAGAGCAAAAGATGGTTGCTTTAAAAGTATAGAGTATCTGAACTGAAAGTGGGACAAGCCGGCATTAGGTGCCTCAGGACGTGAAATAAAAATACAGCACCCATGATGTATTCCCGTCTAAAAATTCACCCTGAGTCGAATCCAACTCCTAGGTACTACGGGACAAAAAGAAACAAATTGAACAATGTCAAAAGGAAGCAACTACCGGAATCCAGAAACGCGGGGGTACAGTCTACAAGACACATAACCTAGCGTTTCCAACAAGTCAACTTTCAAGACTACAATACAGCAGAAGGAAGGCTGAGAGACTAGCAGAGATTTAAGTAACACAGCGACCGAATGCAAGCAGACGCTAGAGATCCTAACTGCAACAAACCGACATCTCGGCTGCTTTTATGAAGTCTAGTAATGTGCATTTAAAAAATCCTTATCAGTTAGAGATGCGAATTTAACTATTTTAAAAAGAAAAAAAAATACACACACTGAGATTTTTGGAGATTTTGAGTTATAGGAGCTTCTCCTAGACAGTTTAAAGATGAGGTCTCTCTTCTACCACCATATTCAGGAGAGAATCACAGAAGTCATTACAAATGTTACTGATCATTTTCAAAACACCCACGTTCTTTCTCTCCTCCTTTTTCCTTTATCTGCTGCAGAGCTCACCAGGAAATTCAAACGCTTCTGTCAGTTCGGTTCATCGTGGTTCTCAGTTTCCGTGGCTATAAACACAACGGCAGTAGATAACTCCCCACTGGCCTTGGGGTCATCAGCAAAAATCACAGAAGGAGATCAGAAGGACTTGGAAAGCCCATTTTATAGACTAAGAAACTGAGGCACAGAGACCATTGAGTGATTTTCGAGGTTACTCCCCTCATTCCCAGCAAAACCAAGCAAGCACCCGCAGCCTGGAACGTCTTCCTTCCACCGACAGAGGCTTTCAGGGGCCACTTACCTTCCCGTGCTCCTTCCTCACGTGGGAAATGTAAACATCTCTCTGCGTGAACAGCCGGCCACACTCCCAGCACGTCCACCCGGGACTGGCCACTTTCTTGGGCTCCAGCGACTTTTTCACAGGTGACGGGGATTTCTTTTCCAACTTCTCTTTCCCGTTCAGGGATCGGGTGTCCTCTTTGTTCTGGTTTGCGGAGTTTTGGGTTGTAGGCTTGATGCTCAAAGGCAAGTTTATACCCAAGTTGGGAGGCCCTTCGATACTTTTCAACGTTCCATGCATAGACTAGGTTATAAAAAGAGAAGAAAGATCTTTCACTAAAAGAGAGCACAAAGACCATCTTACTACATTACAGACGTTTCAATACGATCTCATATTCATTCAGAGATAGTCCTTAATACAGCAAGAAGAAAACCAAAATACACACTTGAAGAGAAATAAAGGAGCATTCACCTTTTACAGCTGCTGTTAACTAATTAATGTGTTTCTAGTTTCAAATAATTATTAAGGGCTCGTTTGCTTGTGCCATTTTAAAACTCGAAAAGAAAGACCAGTACTGAGGCCAAATCGTCCCTGGCACGGTGTGTCCACCAGCGTACCAGAGTGAATCCCCTCTACCCGAGACCACTTCTGAGGCAGAGCGTTTTCCTTCCACGCCTACCCGGAAACGTTCAAACAGGCAGCGATACTTAGGAGCTCAAGCCCCTTCGCTGGCCAACCAGAACAAACACCTGAGGCCAGTGGTTAACAGCAAATCTTTCCCCCACCGAACGCCTTTCACATTCTTGAAACACTTCTTAACAGTCTGGGTTTCTGCTGGGGAGAGTTCTGGTAATTCTAATCTCGCTCCCATCCCAATCCATTCCTTTTTACCGACAATATGCAGCACCCAGACTTGTGAACGATCCATAGCAGCTGCTCAAAAAGCCTGTCCAAACAGCTCGTTTAAGATGATTAACACAAGGGCCTCAACAGCCTCAACGTAAACTCTCAGGATTTCAAATTCCTCTGGGGTAAAACTAGTGCGATGTGATCCTGAAGACCAGCTCACTTAGGCTTTTGTTTTGAGCTCTGGAAGCCCACAGTCCACAAAAATAAAGGCAGCAAACCAGTCTGTGCCTCAGTTTATCTTTGGATGGGGC
Organism: Bos javanicus; assembly: GCF_032452875.1. Lineage (NCBI taxonomy): Eukaryota > Metazoa > Chordata > Mammalia > Artiodactyla > Bovidae > Bos > Bos javanicus. Next base: position 57,973,901 of record NC_083891.1, on the reverse strand, counting down.
TTCTCTTCTCATCAGCAGCCTCTGAGCTCTCGAATCTTCAGGAGGACAAGCCCACCCAGCGCACTGGGTCCCAGAGACTCGCACCCCACAGACCTCAGCGCCCCAGTGCTCGGCGTCAGCAGAGGCACCTGTGTTTAAATGGCCCTTTGCAAGACAGAAGCCAAGTTTTTATATTTTTAACCATTTAAAACCCAGAGAAAACACCCCCGAATCTTCTGATAAAACTTATGAAATAATTTTCTAGGCAAATACATTTCCACTAACTAAAAAGCTGAAGTGAGAGTAAAGTAACAAAGTATTTATTCTAAAGGAGCTTTATTTTGCTTATAGAAACACCAAAAAAGTGGCAAAGAGTTCTGCTGTGACCACACAGCAACTGAACGTGTGCAAAAATGAGAATTTCTGATTTGCTTGTTTTTACATAAAAAATAAGATTATTTATTAAAGACGAATGTCTTTTTTTAAATAAAGGAAATACAACTGAATTCTCCTGGAAATGATGATTCCTTAGCTCCTGTACCAATAAATAACCTGAATGCCTGTAACTTCAAAGTTTACTTTAAAGGCAGACGCCGGCATGGAGCACAAGGGCCCCACAAAGTGAACAAATCCACTGTGGCCGAGCAAAGAAATGATACAAACTGGATTAAACTGGGCCAATGGAAGTCCACCTCTAAATAAATATGTCTGTAGAAAAACACTGTTTCTGGTCTCCTTTCTCTTAATTCCTTCCACATGAAAACCTGACCAGCACAGACATCAGACAATGTAAGTAACTTCACAAGCTCAGATACATAAACGTAAAAACAGGGCTCCCCGACACTTGTTCTGACCTGGCTCTGAATACACAGAGGCAGGACGGTGCTCTAGAATGTACAGAACATACGTGAAGTAAGAACGTGAGTGAGCATCCCACTGCTTCTGTGCCATGGAGTCTCGTAAAGGTTGAAACGACTAAAAACCATTCTTTCCTCCTGGTGGGCACAGGTTTAATCGCGCTTCTTCAGTCTCTTGTTTCCTGGAACCCTGTATTCCTCCAGATTTGCTATTAACACAGGAAGACCCTAACCATGCCACTTGCAGACATAACGATGAATTCCAGAAAGCAGATAAAAGCCTCTTAAGAAGCACCTTTTCTTTCTCTTCTTTGCACCCCACCCAGCCCTCCTATCGAACATTTAAAATATTTGAATCTAATTCCCAAGTCCCTGTGTTTTTATTTAAGCAGTCTGTAGTTTTTCCTGATCATTCGTTAAATATTTATTGTCAAGGTGATTTTGTAATTTTAGGAAAAACCTTTAAAACCTCTTAAGAGGATCTTACTGTACTTAAAGTGAGAATGACGAAACCCGTCTCCCATGCATTTTATCCTCCCTAGTTCCACCACGCCGTCACTGCCTGCGCCGGGCCTCTGGCGAGTGGCCTCTCGGAGGCTTTGAGTCTGTTTTAACAGGCAGTTACGCTCCGTGAGCTCATACACATTCAACACAGGAACTTTCAAGGATTAACACTGCCATCATTTAACTGACCTGAGGTCAGAATAATTTAGAGATTTGATGTGCTCTTTCAAATGACCTTTTCTGTATAATACATTTAAGAGAAAAACTAAGAGGCTGAGTTCATGGTAATACTGGGTCTGCTGTTTCTCTTTTTAAAAAGGACGTCACTTTAATCTCTGAGAGCTGATGGATATTATCTCCTAATGACACAGGAATAAAATTGCTTAACCTTCTCCCAGTGGACAGCTAAGAGGCTGGTAACTAAGCTGTCCTTAGTGAGCTTAAAAGGCTATCGAGAGATTCAGGTGCCCCTTTGGGGAGAGAGTGGGTCGTCCAGACTGGACACTTATTCACTTCACAGACTGAGCACCCATCAGGCGCCAGATACTGTGCCGTATCCTGGACACCGTCAGTTTACATGGAAACTTGCTTTAAAAAGAAAAAAGACTATGAGATTCAGCGGTGTTAATTATAATGCGAACAGAACTGCTCAAGTAATTTCAAGGGGAAAATCTTTATTTTTCCAAACATATCAATATTTATATGAATTAACATAACTCATCAGAGTCCCTATTTCTAAATCCTACCTAACACCAAGTTCTCAAAAAAGTAAACTTCACAGCCATCATTTTCATAGAAGAGGGAAAATAAAAAGTCTATGACTGTATTATTCTTCGTACAGTCAGGGCATGCATTTGTTACTTGGCTCTGATTTTTTTGTGATATGCAGGCCAGGACTCGGGATTAAAAAGCATCTCTCAGTCAAGAGAGCTCGATGGCTGCACGCTGTCAACTGCTCACTAGCAACGACCAGCGTCCACCCCTTCCCTCAACAGCACCGCTCGTGCTGTCCCGTAGTCTACGGCTCAGCCCTGACTTACGACCGACGTTTGCATCTACAGCTCCCTGAAAGGACAGAGGAGAGGCACGCACCTTGATATGGTCCATCATGAGCTGCTTCTGTGCATATAAAAGAGAACAGTCTGGACACTTGAAGACAGACACCTTCTGGTTTTCGATGTGTTGGTCAAAGTGGCGATACAGCAGGGTTTGCAGGGTAAATACGGTGTCGCACATGGAACACTTATATATTATTCTAAAACAGAAGAAAGAGGTTCGGGGAATGTCAGTCAGCCCTCATCGCTCAGGCCAAAGGAACCGCCACTTCGCATCCAAGAATTCAGGAGGCGAACGCACACAAACGCAGTGAAGAGAACAGAACGGTTTAGCTTTGAGACAAATCTTCCAGAGCAACATTTCGGTACAGACACACTCCGACACATCTTCACTTGTGAGCTACTTTAACAAGAGCAAAAGCATCCTTTCGCTTTTTTTTTGAAACAGTTTTAAAAATCAGATGAGGGGATGGTGCTACCCTAACCTGAAAGAGAAACTGACTGATGAACTAAGCAGGCCCACACATCTCGGGATGCTGCTGCTACTTGCTGCAGGTTTTCTTTCAGAGTTAGTAGAATTTTACATTTGAATCTCACTATTTCTTTGCCTTTCCTTAACACTGAAAGCCCTGCACCAGGGAACAATTATACATGAAATACAGACCCATAAAAGAAAATCCACAAATCAAACGTTGCTTCAATGCTTGAATACCTACTGTCTCTACCTGGTTTAAAACAATCACTGTCAGCCACAAACCACTTCCCTACCTAGTACGGGACTGCTAGGCGGCCTCCTCATGTGAATTCAGCGGCTCTGAGCCTTCTGGACACTCCCTTCACCCATCGACACTTTCCGCTGGATCCTGAGCGGGGCGGGGGGTGGGGGGCGTCTGGGAGAATCCAAGGACCCAGACTCCTCACTCCCAGCCTTCACCTCCAGGGGTTCGCCAGGACACTCAGGGGGTCCCCATTTTCCAACACGGCCGTCCTGGCCCTGAGAGGAGACCCTGGGGGTGCCAGTGTCTCCTCTGAAGAGCCAGGAGCACCTGCACAGAAAACTCCAAAGAGCAGCGAGGGGAACGGCAGAGAGAGCCTGGCCCGAGTCGGCAGTCCAACAAGAAAGAACACCCAAGGCATCCTCGCCATTTCTGCAGGATGGCGGAAAGGAGGGACACCCTCCCTGGGAACCACCTGTCTGTCCTCACAGGGTCTTTGCATTTCTCTGCCCCAAAACTACAGATTTTCCCCCTCTTTTTCCACATGAGTTTTATAAACGTAACGAGCATGAGCAGCATATGATTTTAGAAGATCCTGACATGTCAGCTACCCTGGCATAGAGCACAAGCACCCGTGACTGGGAGAAGGGGGTATTTTTTTAATATCAGACGTGGTTTACAGGACTTTATCATTCAGCTCAAAGGTGGTACATTAACATCTACCAGAGATGAGCACTTCCCCATTGTCTGAAATAGCTAACAGCTGGAAAGAACCCAAACATCCAGTATAAGTAAACAAGAGCAATAATGTATGAATTTTTAAAAATTATGATGCAGACATATACCAATGACATGGAATGATCTTCATGCAAATTTTAAAGAAAACATGTAAGAAGACAGGATGGAGGATGGGCTCACATTTTGAAAAAGCAGCACAGAAAAGAAACAGCATGTAACTGTCATCCTCTCAGCTGGGTGCTAATACCCCTATTTATTTACTTATTTAACCTATTCCTGTAACGTTAGTTTTGCCTGCTTATACTTCCTGATCTTTCTTAAATTAGCACCTAGCAATAAGAAAAAAAAAAGAATAGTCTCAAGAAAAGAGCTAGGATTGCATTAGAAAACTAGGATTGCATTCTTAGAAAAGAACTAAGATTTACTAGCTAGGTTAAAAATTTTTCTCAGGACTCCTCCTAGTTTCAGAAGTAACTGCTTCACGAAAAGCGGCATGGCTTGCGCTTACGTGTGCTACATTCCTTCCGTTTTGTTTTGCTGGGTTACCTTCTACTGAGCTGCAAAGAAAGTAGAAAACAGGACATAATCTATTCACCTCAGACATAATCTACTATTCTGAGGAACAGGTTGCTGGAATGCGCCTCACAAACCACTATCAAATATCCAGGGGAAACAGTGACCACACAGGGCAGTTATCTGGGTACCGCCAAGTGGACCAGAGGATGGAGGCGAGCATCCCCAGAGGGACAGGCGTGCAGGGAGCATCCCCGAAGGTGCAAGGAGATTCCTGCCAGAGGACGCACCCTAAGTCCAGCTGTGAGAGCGCGGGACAGGGCGGGAAGGAGGGTCATCTTCAGGACATGGGCCGGGGCCTTCCCTGGCTGTCCAGGGGTTCTGACTCCACACTTCCAATGCAGGGGGCTCGGGTTCAATCCCTGGTCGGGGAACTAAGACCCCACAAGCCACACTGCGTGGCCAAAAAGTAGGGAAAAAAGAAAAAAAAACAACACGAGGCTGAAATCCCCTGCAGGATGTGAGCAGCAAAGACTGAGCACTGCTCCAGATGGAAGCGCACTGGACGACTGGATGCGCAATGGGCTCCTAGATGAGATTCTGTACCAGGAAGAGAAAAAAGGAAAAAAAAAAAACCAAGTATCTCACAGTTGGAGAAATTTTCATGGGATCTATCAACTGGATGGCAAAATATAAACCCATGCTGGGAGACTGCTGCTGCTGCTAAGTTACTTCAGTCGTGTCCGACTCAGTGTGACCCCACAGACGGCAGCCCGCCAGGCTCCCCCATCCCTGGGATTCTCCAGGCAAGAACACAGGAGTGGGTTGCCATTTCCTTCTCCAATGCATGGAAGTGAAAAGTGAAAGAGAAGTCGCTCAGTCGTGTCTGACTCTTCTTGACCCCATAGACTGCAGCCCAACAGGCTCCTCCATCCCTGGGAGTTTCCAGGCAAGACTACTGGAGTGGGGTGCCATTGCCTTCATGCTGGGAGACTAGATGGTGGTAATAATGCACATGAGTGTTCTTCTTGGGAGGAGAGGCGGAACACACCCAAACATTTCTGCCCTGAGGCCCCATTATTCCTAAGTGGGAGGAAGAGAGGGAAAGATACAGAGAGAAAAGATCAAAGGATGAACCAGGTGTTGGGAAGGCTAACAGCTGGGGCACATGGGTAGAGGGGACACACGAGTTCTCCACAGTGCTCTTCCGACTCTTGTGTCGGAGATGATCACAAAATTAAAAAAACAGGTGCTAATATCAGAAAAGCCCAAATAAGGGTGCCACGACCCTCGCTGACACAGAGCTAGACCGTGAGCACAGAAGACTGGCAGGGAGGAACCACGGGGGGACCTGCAGGCGGGGAGCCTCGAGGGCACTCAGGACGGGGTGACCAGTCGGCACAAAGGCAGCGTCCACACGGGCACAGCCCCGGGGCATGAGACTGGCACGGGAGGGGCTATGAAAGCTGAACCTGCAAATGTGACTTGACCCCAAATGTGAGCCTGAGTGAACATCAGGAGAACTGGACTGGAACAGTGCAGGGGGGCAAGGGGCTGAAAAGGAACTGCAGGGGAGCGGAGAGGAAAGTAGCAGGTGGGAAAGAAAGAGTAAGTCTAAATACCCACCCTCGGGTCAGGACAGAGCGCAACACCTGAATGTAAAAAAGCGCGTGAATGATAGAGGATTCTAAGCTCAAAACCGCAGCCAAGTGCCTCCACGGCCACTAGGGCTCCAGCCAGCTACAAGGCACGACACGTGCCCACGCCTGTCCTGGGGGATCTGCACCACGGCCCCCTCACAGGTGGCTCAGAGACCAGAGAATCTGCGTGCTGCCTCATAAATCCCAGGTCAGCTCTTCAAATTTGTCTTCGTGTGAAGCAAAGCCCTCCACCATGCCATGATGACATTGTGCGTGGCTTTATGTCCTGGCAACCTGTTTCCAAGCTCTGTCTCTTACCCAGTTCTTCACTCTGAAGTCCTCGTTTCTTGACTTGCATGCAGTTAGAAGCAGCAAAGAGAAGGACAGTGCGGCCCAAAATACTGCTGGTTATTCAGCCGTCAAGGAAGACATTAAAAAAAAGTCACTCAATGTATCGCTGTAAAATTTTAGCAGCGGACATTCACAATGATCTCAAGATTACCCAGAAAAGATGAAAGGGTATTCAAAGTTCCCTTGACAAGGCAGGGAAAAGTGCCTGACTACACATGGGAAAACAAGAAATGAAGCATTGGGATGGTTCCTGGACATAATGGGCACTACATACATGTTTGAAATAAAAATCCTATGTCACGCCTTTCAAGCTGAGGTTCATTCTCAGACTTGCATATATTATCTAAAAGAAACGTGGGGTGGGGATTTTTATATTGATCTTTAAAAATTAACATAAGCTGTTTGCATAATGTTGGATCTTCCGCCAAAAACCACCTGTTAACCAAACACCACTGTGAGGTTTCACACGTGAGGTTCTACTCACTTAATGTGGGGCTGACTTAACAGTGGCTCAGCACTCAAGAACACACCTGCCAAGGCAGGAGACTTGGGTTCGCTCCCTGGGTCAGGAAGATCCCCTTGAGGAGGAAATGGCAACCCACTCCAGTGTTCCTGCCTGGAGAATCCCATGGACAGAGGAGCCTGGTGGGCTACAGTCCATGGGGTCACACAGAGTCAGACATGACTTCGTGACTAAACGATGACAACAAATTGAACAGAACAGGGATCTAACGTTGAAAGAAAGCTTCCTGGTCAAACACGGGCCAACCGGCTTCCGGGGCGGCACAGTGAGGCGGGCTTGACGGGAGTCTGTTTGGGGAAAGGGGTGCCCTCAGCCCCGGAGGGCGGGAGACGGACCACAGGGCCCCAGGAGCCGCAGGGCTGCCGGGGCGCAGGCCTGAGTCACTGCTGCAAACTGAGCCCACTGGTCTGCGAGTTCAGCCGTCTTTCGCTTGTAAATTTGTTCTGTAGTTTAAAACTCAGTCATTAATGCCTATATTTGGGCGTGGACTTGTTAAAGACTATGGTAGTAGAAAAAAATTTTTTCTAAGAAAATATTGGAATAACTTTTTCCCTATACATTACTCAAATTTGAGGAGTATTGTTTTAGCTTATTTTAATGATGTGCTGTGCTGCATTCCCAGGTAGCAACTACTGTTCCAGGTTTCATACCCATTCCAGTGAATAAAGTTTTATTTGTTTGAATAAAAAAACCAAGTCAAAAACTGTATTTATGGAGTGGGGGGTGGAGGGAGACTATGTTAGTGCCCAAAAGCCTCATGACCATGACCACGCCCACGGCCTCATGACCCACTGAAGGCTGTTTAACTAAAAATCACTAATGTCTGTCTTCACAGCCATGACCTCAAGTTGTATGTGGATCCCCTAATTTGTAATGTGCTTCATTTTTAAGACCTACAAAGATCACAGCTGAAGGTCCCACTAGAATAAAACTCCATTTTCTCATAGCTTTTTAGCGAACAGGGTCATTTCTATCACATTGAGCCACAAACACTTCCCCCAGACTAAACGCTTCATGAAAAACCAAACACATACAATATGGCATGTACACGTATCTCCCCCAATACTTCCTTGATTATAGGTTCAGAGAAAAACACAGCAATAGGTTTGAGGCAGCAGCTCTAGCCACACGTAATTATCGAATTATGCACGGCCACGAGCCACACAGGAAGACACTGCCGTCAGCCTGGCCATTGGACCCAGGGCCGGGTGAGCAAGGAGCGGGAGCGGAGGCTGTGGGCCCCCACTCGCCAGGCAGAGGGGCCCTGTGCAGGCATTCCAAATGCTTCACTCTGCTTCACCTCCAGCAAAATCTGGGACAGGCGTGTGACCCTCACTTTGCCAGGGTCGGGGTGGGGCCAAGGTCACCGCTCTGGTGGGTGGTGGCCGGATTCTGACCCCAGGGCCCCCACTCTCTCCTCTCTGCCAGGCTGCCGCCACGGCAGGCCACCAGCTATAACTAATCCACTGCGGGATTTAAGACTCCATGAGGAAAATCCTGACACAAGTAAGATGGAAATTAAGGCAAAAAATGAAATTTACTTTTACTAGTCCAAGACTTATACTGGCTATGAAGTTAAGTTCAGGAACCAGGGTCTTCAGTTGACTTCATCTTCTGAATGGTACTGCGAAAAGTGTATCAGATGAAAAAAGAAACTATGAAAATTGAAAAGTTGACAGTTTTTTTTTTTTTTTAGTCTTCCGAGAACCTAGGAAAAATCATCTTAAAAGAACAAAATCGGTCAATGTTCATTTAGCAAAAACTGATGACAAGAGCATAAACAGTGACATTTTTGGACAAAGACCTCACCCTGGACAGTACTGAAGGCTTCAGGAAGTTATACGCTGTCTTTCACAAGCATCACAGTTTGCACAGTGGCAAAATCCTTCACGTCTTGAAATTTTACCCCACCGAACTACCACCTCCTCTAAATTCCTGAGAAAGGAGTGGAGAAGAGCTGAAAGGCAGCGCGACTTACTTTGGTTCTCCTATCTTGATGCCAGGATGCTGCGTGTAGGCATGAGAGTGTGTACTTGGGGCAGACTTAAACGCCATTGGACAGATAGGACACTTGTAGAAGACTTCACAGTGAGAACCTTGAATGTGAGACTTCAGTGCGGCCACATCTGAGTACACGACATTGCAGTGCACACATCTGTTAGAAAACAAACACACGAGCGTCAGCACAAGACCATCAGACCTGTGTGGCGTGACTGTGCAAGACTGGCTCACGTGAACATACTGAAAACGGCCCTTCTGGGTTTTTTGTATTTTTTTTTTTTTTAAACATGTGGGGTTTCTTCCATTTACGACAGATCAAATTATCTTCATATAGTTGAGAAGGAAGATTAGGAAAAAGAAAAATGAAACTCCGAGAGACTATTTTTTTGAGCATCTTTTATAAAGTGCCTAGGCATGAACATCCAGATTCCAGACTGCGGTGGGTCCGATGGAGCGTGAGGCCATGTGAAGGCCAGGAGCACAGCAAGACCCTGTGGCTTCCGGCTTTGAGAGGATGACCACAGCTAGATGCTGAGGGTCTCACCCATCCCCAAGACCCGCTGGAAGAATTCTTCTGATACTACATGCCAGTGACAGAGGGACCCAGAGGGACAAATGAGGACTGGCTCAAAGCCGAGGCAGCGTCCTGTCCACCCCGAGGCGGCAAACGTACCTGGGGCTACTGTAGAGAAGGCCAAGCACCTAGTGCATTGGCCTCCTGGAAATTCCATTTAAGCACATGACATCTGTTTGAGAATGATGTGAATGATAAACTGCTAAAGGACAAACCTCCCCCAATAAATGGCCTCTCGAGCTCACCTCTTCTTGAATTAATACTAATTTGATGGTTAGCCCACTCCTCACTCAGATCTAGCCCTACAGAAACAAACTTCACAAGTATGGAGACACGTCCCCCAGCCACATCTTTCTCACGGAGGGACTCCCAGCACCACTGAGAGTCCACCCATTTATCGCTTAGGCGTCCTTGTCGGCCCACCCCTGAAGATTAGTCGAGGGTGGTCTCTCTGCTGACCTGCAAGGACAGGCCTTTCAACACCTGGCAGCCATGTCCTGGCCGTGAACGTGAGAGGCTGACCTGGAGGGGGGCTGCAGACAGGGCTGAACCTAAGATGCTTCTGTCTTAGAAGCTCCCTCCCAATTCAGGGAGCGGCTGCCAAAGTCACACCGAGCGGCACACTCTGAATTACGCGTGTTCCATCGAGTGTGCGGTGTTAAGTAAGCTTTGTGAGCATTTTATAAAAACGGTAATTAATGCCTTAGCATTTCAAGTGACTGAAGGCATCCTGTTCAGCAGTATATATAATAAATAAATATGTATATAATATATATTATATATATAAAGCAGTAAATAACAATAGGAGAATAAGGAAACCTCCTCTGTCTGATCTACCTGAACTACTATTTCAGGCAAAAAAGCCACCCAACCACCCTGAAACGATCCTGAGTTAATATGAACTTGGGTTGCCTGAACAGGTTCCGATCCTCTCTGGGCCAGTGTCTCACTTGTAAATGAGAAGAGCTGGACTAGATAAATTAGTCCTTCCCAACCCTAGAAGCCTGTGACTCCTATGAAAGAAGAAGATCATCTAAAACGAAAATAGCTGGGTTGCTAACTATTAAACTGAAGCACACGGTACATCACGAATCATAAACAAAACGTTTTTCCCGGCAAGAGTACAGGTGATCGGTGCAAGGGCAAAACACCCAGGAAGGGCGAATCCTCCCGAGTCTCCTGGAGTCAGAGGAAGACTTAACCCCTGAGAAATCCAACAAGAGGTGAGAGAATCAACAGCTGACAAAGGAAGTGGCTGAGGCTTGGCCCGAAGAGCTTCATGGAAGCAAGGGAAAGCCTGCCTTAATATGAGGAGAAAGTAAAAAAATTTAAAAGAACTTAAGAGACAGTTGTAAAATATCTGCCTGCAAGTGGGAAGAAAGATTCATGGGCAACAGGGGCCAATGAGGACTGTAAATAAGGTTGAAAAGTAGGAGGAGAACTGGAAGGGTTCCTACGGCATTCTAATGCTTCTAAACATCTAGCCTGCTAACAAATATTTAACAGAGCCAAAGCCCTTTGTGTTCTGGATACCAATCAAGTTTCTCTTCATTTTTTAAATTAAAAACATAATAAAATGCTTACAGTATACAATCCTCTAATTCCCTCTTCCAAATGCAGATTCAGTGGATTGAGAAGAGGGAAAATTCAGAGAAATACTATATTTGACTTCTATCAAATCGACTAGAAGCTAGACTCCTGTAATATCTGGGAGATAGCAGTATGATCAGGAAGAGAGCCCACGGAAGACACAAACTCAGGCTGGAAGCTGCGCTGGAGGCATTCCTCTGGCTAAAAATAATTTTAAAAAAAAAGAAAAAATGGGGAAACTAAAAAGCCAAAAAGGAGAAGAAGAAATCATACAAGGTCAAGGGGCTGCTAAATCCCAGCCAAATGGTAGACCGAGCTGTTACTGGAAACAAGAGGAAACAACTAGTCAGATTGTGTTCCACCACCTGAAGAGGTGTAGACATGAAGGAAATCTCAGACACGCACACACAGGTCAGGAGCAACAGTCAGAACTGGACACAGAACAACAGACTGGTTCCAAACAGGAAAAGGAGTACGTCAAGGCTGTATATTGTCACCCTGCTTATTTAACTTCTATGCAGAGGACATCATGAGAAATGCTGGACTGGAAGACGCACAAGCTGGAATCAAGATTGCTGGGAGAAATAGCAATCACCTCAGATATGCAGATGACACCACCCTTATGGCAGAAAGTGAAGAGGAACTCAAAAGCCTCTTGATGAAAGTGAAAGAGGACAGTGAAAAAGTTGGCTTAAAGCACAACATTCAGAAAACTAACATCATGGCATCCGGTCCCATTACTTCATGGGAAATAGATGGGGAAACAGTGGAAACAGTGTCAGACTTTATTTTTTGGGGCTCCAAAATCACTGCAGATGGTGACTGCAGCCACGAAATTAATAGATGCTTACTCCTTGGAAGGAAAGTTATGACCAACCTAGACAGCATATTCTAAAGCAGAGACATTACTTTGCGAACAAAGGTTCGTCTAGTCAAGGCTATGGTTTTCCCTGTGGTCATGTATGGATGTGAGAGTTGGACTGTGAAGAAGGCTGAGTGCCGAAGAATTGATGCTTTTGAACTGTGGTGTTGGAGAAGACTCTTGAGAGTCCCTTGGACTGCAAGGAGATCCAACCAGTCCATTCTGAAGGAGATCAGCCCTGGGATTTCTTTGGAAGGAATGATGCTGAAGCTGAAACTCCACCTATGAGTACTTTGGCCACCTCATGTGAAGAGTTGACTCATTGGAAAAGACTCTGATGCTGGGAGGGATTGGGGGCAGGAGGAGAAGGGGACAGCAGAGGATGAGATGGCTGGATGGCATCACTGTCTCGATGGACGTGAGTCTGAGTGAACTCCGGGAGTTGGTGATGGACAGGGAGGCCTGGCGTGCTGTGATTCATGGGGTCGCGAAGAGTCGGACACAACTGAGCAACTGAACTGAACTGAAATGAACCCTCACGTGCGAGAAAAAAAAAAAAAACATACTAAATAGAAATTTTAGTAAAAATTTAAAGCGCCAAATTTAGGCAATGCTGTGAACAAGGGGGAAAAAAAAGAAAAGGGATGGGCTTTTCCAACTGTGTTAATTACTGTGAGCCTGCCAGCAGAGCTTTTGTTTTAATTTAGGAAAGATACCAGGAATAGCTAGAATTATAGGAGTCTTTACTTCTTTTATTCATTCCAATTTAAATTTACTTTTATTATATTGGAAATATCAACTCTGAATGTCTGAGGAAATTGGCATCCATTGAAGGAACTGCCTTCTATATTAAACAAAGAATCCAGTAATAAGAGTTTCCAAATATGGAATAAGAACCAAAGTGTTATTGTGTGGGAATTCTGCGGCATCAACATGGAACGTCCGTCTTAAGCACTGAGTATGCTTCTGGATCACCCTCTCTTACTCTGGAACATAACCGTGGAGACGGAGGTAAATAAACATAACGCCAGTTTAGACAGGGCACCGAGGCACAGGATCACGTGCATTACCACACAATGAGCAGCAGAACAGGCACAAAAAACTCTGGTTTTTAAACTTCCAAACCAAAGGCTATCTATTAGGTGGTTCTCAATCCATGAAACGCCTGCACATCACAGGTTTGGAGGCATGAGTTAAAAACGTGAAATCAGTCTCGTTATTAGAGAAATGGACAGAACCACCAAGAAACTAGTGACACCATAAGCTAAACTTAACTGAAATAAAACTGCTAAATCAATACCAACTGGCCTTCATTTTGATAAAACATCAGAACTGTGTTACACCTTTTTAAAAAATGTGTGTATTAACAGTCTAAAATTAACGATACCTGGTAACCAAAGTCTCAAAATAAGCCCACAATACAGTAACACCTCTATTAACAGAGACATGTGCACCAATGACATGTTTTCTTGGTGGACCTCCATTTAATCAAAATATAGAAGGTTCAGGAATATATTTTAGAAGGTCACAAAGCGGAGGGTCAAGTTCAAATGCATCATCACACATTATTAGGCTAATGTTTTGATTTGTCAGATGTTGTAAAAGACATCTGAAAATTTTAGGGGGCAGTGAGAGGATCACAGTGAAGATGAGCAGAGACGCGGGAGAAGCCCAGGCTCAAGGAACAGAGAAGGAGGAATAAAGGAAGGTGATCTGGGTGGAGGGCTCCTCCACAGTGAGCGATGGTAGGAAAGGACGTGTTGATACGACCCAGCCTTCAACACAAGAGAAAAGTGGGGGACCATCTCACCCTTTTGTTTTGATGAGAGAAGAACTCAGAGGTGCAGAAATGCACTGTGTTCTTACAGGGGTTAAAATGTAAGCAGCATGACAACAAAAGTCTGCTAGAAAGGGGGCATAAAGTACAAAGGCTCCTAACACTCGATCAAAGCCAAGCTTTGCCACATGCCTGCTTCTGCTTGGCAGGAGGGGCCCCCTTTACCCCGGGCTTGGCGTGGACCAGCGTCAACCCCACATGAAAGGATTCAGAGACACCCCCCTTATGAATGAGCGAGGTTCCCAGAGGATCTGTTGATCAAGGTTTCACTTTTAAGAAAATGAAAATGCTGAGCACGGACCACTCGGAACCCTGCGCAAGCTTCACGCGCCCGGAATGAAGGCCATACTGACCGGAAACCCACTCTCCGCGTGTAGTGCAGGCAGTTCTTGGTGACGTGGGTCTGGAAGTGCACGGACCGGCAGATGGCGCCGCACTCGGGGCAGGTGTAGGGAGACTTGTGCTGATGGATCCGCTGGTGGGAGGCATAACTGCACTGGTTGGGGAGCAGCATCTGGCAGACAGTGCAAGTCTTCTAGACAAACCAGAGGGGAGACACGATTGGTCCTGCGAAGTACTTTCTAACACGCAGAGAAGCTTGGTTAGACCTCAAAGTAAGTATACGTTGGTCACTGCAAGCACTGCAGTAATTATAAGCCCACAGAAAAGGCAAACTTAAAAAAGTTAAATGGTCAAGATAAAATACCTTACTCCATAAAACACAAACAGTATGTTCATAAAGTCAGGCTCATCCCCAAAAGTCAGGCTCATCCCCACAGTGTGATGTAAAGAGAAGGTTAGCTGCTGGTAGAGTTCCAATTTTGTTACTTTTACACATTTTTTTTTAGTGCGAAGAAGAGGTATTCTTATAAAGTAAGTTAGCAAATCTAATGAGTAATTAAAGTACAAGTTTATGGGCATCTATCTTGACAGTAGTCAGAGTTCCCAGAACTCAGTAACTTTCTTCAAAATAATAAAAAGTAATTAGTGGCTAACCCGGTTTTCTTTTTTGGCCACTTCAGTTATCAGTATTTGAGATGTGAGATACAGGAATACAGAAGAATGGCCACAGCAATCGCTTCTTCTTTTCTGCACATGATCTGGTCTTTAAATGGATGAACTGGCCATTATACGATTTACGATTAAAACCAACAAATCACGTTCAGATACATAAATTCAGATTTTAAATGGAAACTTCCAGAGCTTAAAATCTAATCACATATAAACTAAAACTGAGACCGAAATCCTCTTTGGGAAGGCCTCTACACCATTAACTAACAAGGAAAAACTGAAACACATTACATGTTACATCCCTTTAGATATAAGCACTGAACACAGCAGGCTTTTAAAACACAAAAAAACTTACAGTAAATATAAATGGAGGACTTAGTATCATTCCAAAGTTAAAAGGTGTTTGAATACTATTTGGACATTCATGCAACAGGTATCTACTATCTTCCAAAATGTATAATTTTTATTAAAGTCAGTTAAAGAAAAGCCTCAAAACATACTGTAGTTAAAAGTGAACCAATCTTTTATACTGACAACAGAATTAAGACATTTTCAAAACAGACTTTTTATTCTTTTAGCTTCTGAATCAAGCAAATCAAGGTTTCAGCTTCTAAGGAAAACTAAGGAAAATCAGAAACTCACTTGAAAATTCTTTCTTGGTTCTCTCCTGAAAGGACTAAAGTACAAATTTGATCCCATAAAATGTTTATTGCAGTCACAAAATAAGAACATTACAGGCAGCTTTGATGAGGTTAAGCATCACTTTAAAATAGCATTCCTTTTCTAATAATACATATTCCAAAGATTAAAACAAGCCACAGCCAATGAAAACCAATCCACAGATGCATTAAGTATCAAATCCTGGTGACCTCTTCTTTATCACAGGTAATCCACTGTTTCTTTGAACTAAAGGTTTCTATTCACTTCACCACACGGTTACTCATCCCAGGCAGTGAACTGTAGTGTCTGCATTTCAACAGGCATCTCAGAATGTCTTGCACTTACTAGGAATAAAACCCGTGTTTTCTACACTCAAGTCAAAGCATTTTCTTTTTATCCTATGCATTGAGCCCATTCCACTGTGAGCCAAGTGAACTGGATCCTTTAAATAGATGGACTTAGATACATCATCTCATTTGATTCTCATAAAAATCTATGAAGTCGATGGCATTATCTCCACTTTACAGGTGAGGAAAGGACGTGTGGCGGAGTTAAGAAACCTGCCAGGGGCCCACAGCTCTCAGGTGGAGGAACCAGGATTTGAACTGGGCTCTGACCCATTCCAAGGCTGACAGCGGGGCGGGGGGACAGCCGTGGTCACGATTACAGGCAAGCCCCCAGCCCACTCCACGGCGTGGCTTCCATCTATGGTGACGCAGCTTTATTATAGGGAAAGACAGCAACAAAATTAAGAGAAAACCTAAAAAGGAGACAGAGCACGTGTTTCCTTAAAGCCAAAACGAATTTTAACATTATCTCCCATCAAGATGTTACCAGGTACCCTTCATAGTACTCATAAAATTCACAACGAGTTACTTAAACATGCTCCCCTGTCAGATGCTTGTATGCGGTCATAATATGTAACTATATAAATAGTCATGGACGCATTGGTGGATGAAAGAGCTTTTGTACTAGTAAGGCGAACTAAAGTAAGTATCAACATTATTCGAGAAGAGGCTTTATGAATTAAAGTGCTCTTTATGACAGAAATCTCTGACTGCAGAGACTAGGGAAAATGTTTTAGAGTGGCGAGGTCACATACACAGCCATGTTTCCATAGCGACCTGTCTCACACGTCGGTCCCTGGGAGGGAGGAAGTGTTCCCTTCATACTGCACTGTGGCCCCGGAGGCTCTGCGAGAGCAGGTGGTGGTCTCTGCCCACCCCCCTCCCCGGACCACTGACCAGCCACAGGAACCTGCCTTTGGCCCTTTCCACTGACTAAGGCTCCTCGCCAACTCCAGACAAGCGAGACCAGGAGCGGTGGATCGCACACCCGAATCACGACGCTTCCCTATTCTCCGATCACTGCAGTGGAGGAATCCAGCTGCCGGGGAGCCCTCGGCCAGAGCGTGCATGCACAGATGCGTCTGCGTTAGCGCACACGCTCCGAGCAGACTCCCACGCTTCTCTGCTTACTGGCTCCCACTCCACCCACTCTGTGTGCAGAACCAACCAGCTGTCTGGGCTGCAGATGTTCTCTCCCGGACACATAGGTGAGAGCCACAGTTTTCAACTCACATGACAGCATCTGCCCAACCGTTCCCCTCTGATTTTTAAAAAATTAATTTCTTTCTTTAGGTTTGGCTGTGCTGGGTCGTTGCTGCTTGCTGCGCGGGCGTTGCTCTCGCTGCAGGGTGCGGGTGTCTCCCTGCGGTGGCCTTTCTTGCTGCTGCTCCCGGGCTCCAAGCTCAGGCTCAATCGACGCAGCGCACAGGTGCAGCTGCTCCTCGGCAGGTGGGAACCTCCCGGATCGGGCATCGAAGCCCGTCTCCTGCACTGGCGGGTGGATTCTCGCCCACTGAGTTGCCACGGAAGCTCGTCCCTCCAGTTTCATCCACTGCCCTTGTGTTAGGTAACAGGTCCCCTCCGCCTCCTGAAACGGTGGTGCTGGATCTCACAGTGCAGAGGAAGCGGAGCCAACGCCACTTGCTTCTCTGGGCTGCTGGGGACTCTTGGCAATGACACTCTCTCTGGACTGGGTGATGCGTGCGGGCATCCGGCCAGGCCAGGATCTCTTTGTGGTCTCTGATGATCTGACTGTCCTTGTTTTGTTGGTTTAAACCAAAGAAAACAAAAATGTCTCTCAAAACTCTCTCTTCTATACAAGTTGAGAACACTTACTAGGGGATAAAGCAGGTTGATGTGACAAAGTTGGCCTCTGGAACAGAAAACAGCTAAAAAAATGCACTCACACAGTTTCAGGTGTCTTCTGACAGTTTTACTGATGTCATCTGAAACACGGAAAACATTTGCGATACTCAGGTAATAGGCGGCTAATTTTCAGTCTGGGGCAGATTCATTTGCTCAGAGAACTGCTACCTTTAGAAAGTGAAACGCTACTTTTCAGTAGTCAGGTAATAGGAGAAAGCAGAAATTAAAAGCTGAAAGGTAATCGCAATCATATGTGACGACTACCCATACTGCACCCTCTGTGCCCAATCCTGGCACAGAAATCAATGGCTGGTGGGGGCACGGGGACACACAGGGGCCCTGGTGAGGATGCAGACAGCCTTAGGGCTTGGCATCCTCTTCGCATCATGAGGAATTATTTGAGCAGATTATTAAAAATATTTAAAGTAAAATCTTTGAGTAAAAGTATACTGAGCACAAAGCCGGCAAAACTATGAATTCTCTGCGTTTCAATTCATATTTTAGGGGGAAAAAGGTAGCCTGGGAAATCTACAAGAGGAAGATGAGGAAGGCTAAGGAAATGTGAGTAAGCAGCAGCTACTTATGCTTCCACTTCAGAGAGACCAAAACCGTGTGACCGCGTGAGACACAGGTCAGAATGCTGTCAGCTTAACAGTCAGCCCAGACGCTAAGTACACTGCTTCTGCCTCATTAACAGCAGTTTTGCAATCTTCCATCTACAATATAATTATCAAACAATAATAATAAGTAACACCAGTCTGCTTTCCCGCTCTCCCTCTCAGCCGATCTCACGATGGGAGAACAAACAAAGCATTTCATTTCCGACCCCACTGAGATAGAAGGAACACGGAGCATCACAGCAGAAACAACGGCATACACCATTGTGCACAACGCTAGCTGCTGGGGGCGCTTTTGTCCTCAAATCATTCTGCATTAAAAAAAAGGCCTAATAAGAGCTGACAGTGAAATGAGCCAATTTTCAGAGACCAGTGTGGTCAACTTACATAATCTACTCGGATGACAATCACTCAAGAAGACAGATGAATTAACAGTTGATGACCGTAAAATATAAACTGGGTCAGAACTAGCCTGACCAAAATTAAAATTAAACATTTAGGAGAGCAAGACCCAAAACCAAGCTAATAATGATACTTTGGGTGGCTGAGGGAACTGAGGTGGGCTCCGTGGTTTCCTGAAGAAGCCACTTGAGCAGACACGGCTCCAACGAACTGGTGGGGGCTGCTGGAGCTCGTTTAACACACCTGGTACCTTGTGCTCACGACGCCCATAACCTCCCTGAACCTAAACTGAATCAGCGAGCCCGAAAAATAAGGACCTCTGCAGGTAAGTCACCTTAATATGCATCCTTGAAGCTGTCATGGATATGTGGCAGGTAAGATCTAATTTTGCCTGTGTCCAGTCAAGTCCAACTCTTTGCAACCCCATGGACCATAGCCCACCAGCCTCCTCTGTCCACGGGATTTCCCAGGCAGGAATACTGGAGTGGGTTGCCATGTCTTCCTCCAGGGGATCTTCCCGACCCAGGGGTTGAACCATCAGCTCCTGCGGCTCCTGCATTGGCAGGTGGTTACTTTTTACTACTGAGCCACTTGGGAAGCCCCAGTGTGGACATGAAAGTGTTAGTCGCTCAGTCGCATCCAACTCTCCGAGATGCCATGGACTAGAGCTCGGCAGGCTCCTCTGTCCATGGGATTCTCCAGGCAAGAGTTCTGGAGTGGGGCGCCATTCCCTTCTCCAGGGGATCTTCCAGACCCAGGGACTGAACCAGGGTCTCCTGCATTGCAGATTCTTTACCAGTGAGCCACCAGGGAGGCCCTCGGTGTGGATATAACCCCCAGAGTTTATTCTCGTAAGACTCCTACGGTGCCTGCGACGGTAAAGTTCTGTGCTTCTGTGTCACCATGAGAAACCAGAAAGGACAAGTAGCAATAAAGAAACCCTGCCTTGAGTCCTGAGCTGGCCACTAACTGGGTGTACATTCCCTCAACTGCAAAACAGAAGGGAAAGGACACGACACCCTCTGACCACGGCTGATGCAGAGTCTGCAGGAAGAAAACCCGTCTCACCAACTCAGAGGCCATAATATGTACTTCCGATCTGTACTGGGCTAAATTTAATTGTGGTTTCACCAAGAGGAGAAGCAATGACATTCCAGGACACTTAATTTTCAACGACTGAAACTACAGCTGTGGCCTCTTAACTACTTCACGGAGCAGAGGGAAGCTTCTCCAGCCTCTCTCTCACTCCTTTCCTTCTCCTGCCCTGAGGCAGGTTATATCCCTGGGTCTGGAAGACCCCTGAGCAGGAAATGGCAATCCACTCCAGTATTCTTGCCTGGAGAATCCCATGGACAGAGGAGTCTGGCAGGCTACTGTCCATGGGGTCGCAGAGTTGGACACAACGGAGCGACCAGGCACACACCCAGGGCAGATTCGCCAGTGTTAAAAGCGCCCGGCACCCCCGTTCTACTGCACCACGGGGTTCAGGGTGACTGGGAAGGGGATGGTCCATCCAGACTCTCCATCTCACACCCTGGCCTGGGGGCTTGCCCTCCTCAGAAGGGCCAACAGCTGCACGCAGGGCCTCACGTGCCCTGGGGTCGTGGCTGGGATCCAGGCTGGGGGAAGCAGGACGCGGGGTGAAGAGGGCCTGGAGCTCAGCCACGGACGCCCACCCAGCTCTCGGCAGGGCCTGCCGGGGCTTCGTGGAGCACAGGGCAGGTTAGCGGCGAAGCAGCACTCAGGGCCGTCACTGCCGTGGAGACGCCATTCACACGGCACGCGCGAGAGGAGGAGCGACTGGCAAGGCAGGTTCAGCGAACGCCACCAAGCCTTCCTTTACCCCACGACACACGGGCCAAGCCTCCAGGGCCGGAGCGTGTAACATGCAGGGTGAGAGGGGGCGTCACACGGACAGCTCCAGCCCGTGTCAACAGAAAGAGAGATCCTTGACCGGGTTCTGACAAGCACCCACAAACACGCCTGAATGACATCTGACAAAGCACAAAAAAGGCAACTCAGTGGGAGACAGCCTTTCAGACAAATGTGTGCTAAGTTGCTTCAGTTCAGTTCAGTCGCTCAGTCATGTCCGACTCTTTGCAACCCTATGAACCGCAGCACGCCAGGCATCCCTGTCCATCACCAACTCCCAGAGTCCACCCAAACTCATGTCCATTGAGTCGGTGATGCCATCCAACCATCTCATCTTCTGTCATCCCCTTCTCCTCCTGCCTTCAATCTTTCCCAACATCAGTGTCTTTTCAAATGAGTCAGCTCTTCCCATCAGATGGCCAAAGTATTGGAGTTTCAGCTTCAACATCAGTCGTTCCAATGCACACCCAGGACTGATCTCCTTTAGGATGGACTGGTTGGGTTTCCTCTGTGCAACCCTATGAACGCAGCCCACCAGGCACCTGCCTCCAGTATTCTTGCCTGGAGAATCCCATGGACAGGGGAGCCGGACGGGCTACATACAGTCCACAGGGTCGCAAGAGTCGGACACAACTTAGTGACTAACCTCTGTCCGTGTTCTCCAGGCAGGCATACTGGAGTGGGCTGCCAGGCCCTCCTCCAGGGGATCTTCCTGACCCAGGGATGGAGCGTCTCTTCAGTCTCCTGCATCAGCAGGCGGCTTCTTTATCACTAGCACCACCTTACCAGAGAAAAAGGACACGCACGGGGGAAAAGAAATCTCAACCTAAGTCTCACAAATTATACAAAAAGTAACCCAAAATAGATCACAGACTTAAGCGTAAATCATAAAAACATCTTTAGAAAAAAAACATAAAAGAAGGTTTTCAGGATCTAGAGCAAAGAGCTCTTAGACGTGATGCCAAAAGCACAAGCCATAAAAGAGAAAACTGATAAATGGGACTTCGTCAAAATTAAAAGCATTTACTCTGTCAAAGACCTAACAAGATGAAGAATGAAGTCGCAGACTGGGGGAAAAGACAGGCAACCACATACCGGCAAAGGACCAGCGTCTAAAATATATCAACAACTCTTAACACGCAACAGTAAAAACAAACAAAAAAACTAATCAGAAAATGGACAAAAGACAGGAAGAGACATTTCACCAAAAAGGATATGCAGGTGGCAAATAAATGTAAAAAGATGCTCAACATTATTCGCTATGGAAAAAACACAAATTAAAACCACATCACTACACACCTGTCGGGATGGTGAAAATGATGCCGCCACCAAATGCTGGTGAGGGGTAGAGAAAAGAGGTCATTCACACACTGCTCTTGAGGATTAAAACTGTACAGCCACTGTGGAAAAGAGTTTCTTAAGAACATACATATGCAACCACCACACAGCCCAGCACACAAAGGAGTTTCATCCCTGAGAGATGACAGCTTATGTTCAGATAAAAGCCCGCAGACAAATGTTTGCAGCAGCTTTATTCATAACAGCCCCAAACTGGGAACAATGCAGACGTCTTCGGTGACTAGATAGGGTGAGCACCTTGTGGCAGGAACATATGATAGAAAAACACCCAGCAATAAAAAGGGATATCTCCAACCGCTTGGATGAATCTCCAGGGAATTATGCTGAGTGAAAAAAGCCAATCTCAAAGGCTACATATGGTAGGGCTCTGTTTTTATAACATTCCCGAAATGACAAAATTATAGAAATGGAGAAGAAACCAGTGGTTCCTAAGGGTTAAGAATGAGGTAGGCGTGGGAGGAACTGGCTGTGGCTCTAAAAAGCCAGTATGGAGACTTCCCTGGCTGTCCAGGGATTAAGAATCTGCCTTCCAATGCAGGAACACCCGTTTGATCCCTGGGCAGGGAACTAAGATCCCAAAGGCCTCAGTGCAACAAAAGCCAGGTGCCAGACTACTGAGCCCAAGCACTCTAGAGCCCGTGCTCCGCAACAAGAGGAGCCCGCGCGCTGCCACGAACGCCCAGCGCAGCCAAACAAAAAAAACAGTGATCACGATAAATCAAAAGGCAGCAGGAATGATCCTCATGGTCACGGCAAGGTTCTACGTGTTGACAGCACGTGTTGACTCGTCAGCAGCCTGGATAGGACACTGTTGAACAGTTCCTCTGCGTGTTGACTCATCAGCAGCCTGGATAGGACACTGTTGAACAGTTCCTCTGCACGATGCAGCCACTGGGGAGAACTGGGTAAAGGGAACACAGAATCCCTCTGTGCTGCTTCTTACCTGAATCCGCAATTATCTCAAAATGAAAAGCTTAATTTAAAAACGAAATGACTGGAGAAGACTGAAGCCACGAGCACAGGGCACGTTCAGCAGTTTCAGCTAAGCTGTTTAAAGTACCGTGGCAAGAAGGTGGGCAGGAGAAAGCAAGAACAGGAGGCAGGCAGGAAAGGAACAGTCCCGCCCAGGGACCCCGCACCCCTCTCTCCAGGTCTGCTGAACGCACACGCAGAAAGGAGAGAGCCAGGGCCCTGAGGCCACGCCCTTTAACCTCCTGAATCCAGGCAAATCAGGGTCAGTGTAGGAGTCAGTTGTATGACTCAGCGGAAGTCTGTTGTATGACTCAGCGGTCCCTGATCTTTTGGGCACGAGGGACCAGTTTCGTGGAAGACAAGTGTTTCACTGGCCAGGGTCAGGGGGATGGTTTCAGGATGATTCGAGTGTATCACGTTTATTGTGCACTTTCTTCATATTGTTCTTACATCAGCCCCACTTCAGATCATCAGGCATTAGATCCCAGAGGCTGGGGATCCCTGGGACACACGTGAATCTCTGAGGCTGCTGTGCAGACCTAGGGAGGCGGCCTGGGCAGGACCCTGCACCGGTCTGGCCCTTAGGGAGGGACGCAGCCTCCTCTGCCTCTGTTCACCCACGAGTTACCAAGAAACAGAGAGGCCAATGGAGAGACAGGAGGGAGTGTGGATAGAGGCACTCGGAAGACTGGACTTGAGCTTTGCCTTTGGATCTTCTTGCAAAATTCAGCAGTTGAGCAGAGTGTTGTGAGTGCCCTTCTCCCGGGGGCCAACAGTTTATCCAGGTGGACTTTTGCTCTCACTCAAATTTAAGTTCACCAACTGTAAACCACGGCCAGTGGTCATGGGAACAGCAAACTGAAGAAGATGAAACAGGAACTTTTCTCCTTCCTGCCTCGCCCTTGGGGTCTTCAGCCCTACCTGCCACTGCTGGAGCCCCCGCTGAGCTGAGGCTGGTTTAGAAGGAGCCGCGGGGCCGCCTCGGGCTTCGGGGGCCTCGGGGGACTCGGAGGAGCGGGAGAACTGATGGAACTCACAGAGGGGAGCCGCTCCCCTAGGCTAGCGAGAATGCTTAAGAGACCAGCCTGCCCCTGGGTGTGCAGACACCGGGCCGTGGTGGAGGGGCTGCTGCTGGGAGGGCAGGAGCTCGGGGCAGGTACGTCCGTGGGCGGCCCTCAACAGGAGGCTCTGCTCGGTGTGGGGGTGTAGAGGGCACTCTGGCTCGGCAAGAGTCCGAGGAAGGAGCCAGGATGGGGCGGCCTGGCCCGGAAGCTGAGGCAGGTCCTGCCCTGAGCCCGCTCGGGGCCCAGGGGCCGCCGGGCATCATGCCACACCCCGCCGCCACCCCCTCCATGCGCACACAGCCTGCCGAGGGACCCCGCCCACCCCCTCCCCGAGGGTTGGCTTCCCCCAACCCCGGGCTGGCTCCTGAGCTTACGTGGTTACACAGAGACTAAAAACAGCGGAAAACAGGGAAGGAAAATCCCGACCTTCCGCTGGCGGCCTCCTCCCGCCTCGGAAAGGGAGCGGACCGCCCTGAGCCAGCCCCGCCGGCTGACAGTGCCCGGCGCCGGAGCCAGGACGTACTCCACCATCCACAACACGCGGAATCGAGGAAACGGCTCTTTTTTTAAAACTGCATCCTCTTAAGATGCAGAGAGAAGACTGCCTCTTTGATGAAATGGTAACCAGAAAAGAGGGACCCAGATAGGACCTAGGCCCTGTCTCCAGGATGCGCTGGGGGTCCTGCCCCCCATCACTCCTTCCTGAACCAGCGTCACTCTGACGGCGTGCATCACTGTCAGACAAGCAAGCACGCAGCGTCCAGCGTCCTCGCTGCGAGAATGTTCTCGAATCTCTTTATCATCTCCTTCCACTCAACTGACCGTCCAGAGGGAAAAAAAATCATTGAGGCATGCTTCATCTTTTGTTCCCCAAACTCAAATCCTATTAATACAAAGAACTTAGCTCAGTCGTTGACCTCAGGGAACTGATCGTGGTTGACAGGACCAGAAGTCTGAACCACAGCATGAACCTCGTCAATGAGATAGTGGAGACAAATAGAGGAAAAGGTCAGTTTTCCACCAGGGCTTCAAAAACAAGAGTTTATCACCTCAAACGGGGGCTCCTCCCAAATTTACAAGTTTCCCGTTTGGACAATGAATCTTGTGCTTGCTCTCTCTAGCTTGAGTGAGTTCTATACAACAAGCTCGGTGACTTCCACATGACAGCTGTCAAATATTTATAGTGAAACACATTTAATGACTGCCCAGAAGCTGCCTCGTGGACAGAAGCAAAACGACAGAAGTCAAATTGCTAGCTGATGTCCAGTGGGAAATGCATCTCACCAACACCAACCTACACCTCACCACAAAAACACAAAGCAAAAACGCCACAAACAAACGTAGAGGTATTCTATTTTAAACAGAGGTGAGTTTTCCATTTGTAGCTTGAATTCGCTGCGCTGGAGAATGTTACTGAACATACTAGACCAACATTAAGCAGAAATGCCTTAGAAGTGGGTACCGACCGGGTGTGTTTAACTATAGAAGACAGTAATTATAAACGACGACAGGAATTTTTTAAATCCCCGGATGATCGCTAATAAAGGAGTCAGTGAGGATCAGCCTGACTTCAACACTTAATACAACGTCACGACACTATCACTGGTCAGAGCTCAGACTTCCGACGTAAATGCCAGTGACCCAACAATTAAGACCACCTCTACCTGCCCTGAATCTAAGATGCCTTAGCTCAACTAGTACACAGAGTCTCTATCGGTCTAAAAGAATCCTCTTCCCCTCAAACGGACTTCTACGTAAGATTTACATTTGAACACTGCTCCATGAAAACAATCCTCTCTCTCTCACTTGTGTGTGTACATGTACACATGTGCACTCACACCCAGCCCCCCATCTAGCTGAGCTTCCACCCCTGAAATCAGCGGCATCGGATAGAGAGCTCAAGGCTACTACAGATTCATCACCGAAACACCGAAATGTAAATGATACTCTACTTGTCCGCTCGTATCTGCAGCCTGCTGGAAATGGGTGGCCAGCGACGTCTCGTCCTGGAAGACTTCGTTACACTCCAAACACTTGAGGCTGTGCCTGCAGAGCTTGGAGGGGTCTTCATCCAGGGGCATGGCGGGGGTGATGGGCGTGCTGGAAGGGGCTGATATGACCGTCCCGGTGATGCCAGGCTGGATTTTGGTGACCGTGTGCGCGCCGGCTCCCGCGGAGCTCGAGAGGCTGGACGACGAGGGGGCGGTATTGCTTGATGGGGAGACGATCATCTGATCCGCCGGCACTGGCTTCAGGATCAGGTGCGAGCACTGCATCACCACGCCCTTCTCCTTGTGCCCGCGGGCGTGCGACAGCAGGCTGCACTTGTTGTAGAACACCAGGTTCTTGGTGCAGTGGTTGCAGGTCACTTCGATGCGCACGCTGCGCCTGTCGTAGTGCTGGCTCAGGCTCTTCTCCAGGGCGAAGGAGTCCCCGCACTCCAAGCACTTGTAGCCGCGGGTCGGCAAGGTGATGCCCGCGCTGGCAGGGGGGCTGAGGTTGGGGATGTAAACCGGGACGGGGTTGACGCTGCTCAGCACCTTGTTGAAGGCCTCCACCACGGAGCTCTGCAGGGACGACACCACCTGCACCCGCGACACCTTCTTGGGCGGCTGCGAGGCCGCGGCGCTGAGGATCGCCTGCTTGATCTGCTGCTGAGGCTTGGTGAGCACGTGGCGGAGCTCGGAGGCGGCCTGGGCGCCCTGAGGCAGGAGGTTAAGGTTGGCGAGGTGCACGGTCTTTGGCACGAGTTTGGCACTGGCCAGGCTGGAGGCCGGCACCACCACGGTCTGCTGCTGGATGGCGCTGGCGGCTTTGATGATGGCGCTGCTGGCACTCTGCACGGAGGCGGCGGAGATGACCGTGGCCTTGACCGTCGTGTTGTTGGCCAGCTTCAGGTTGATGACTTGCGAGCCGGCCGTCTTCACGGCCGACACGGGGAGGAAGGCGGTCGCCACAGGCTTGATGGTGACCTGCTTGGGGGTCAGCTCGGCGGGCGCCACGGCGTTGGCGACCACCGCGGACTGCAGGGGTGCCCGGGGCGGGGAGGCGAGCACGGCGGCTGGGGTGGGGGACGACAGGAGCGAGGTCACCGAGGCCACCACAGGCCCCGCCTGCTCCGAGGGCTTCCTGCCCGCCTCGAGGTCCACCTCGGGCAGCACGCGTGTCACGGTCCTCTTGATCTCCCCGGAAGACGTCTTGATGGTCTTGATGCGGACTTTGGGGATTGCTGGTGTCGACCCCGCGGGGGATGCTGGCGACCCCTTGCTACTATTTTCGCTGGAAACGCTCCGGGGACTGTCTGGCTGCTTAAGGGACGCTTTCTTCGTCCCGTCGATGAGGTTCTGGGGTTCGGGAGACTTCTCGGTGGCTCGAGGGCTGTCGTTGACGTCCTTTGGTAATGGAGAGGACTCCCGGGAGTTGGTCGCCAGCTCTTTAGAGGAGTCGGAGGCGGCCTTTTTCGCACTGAGTGCCGCGATCGCGGCGATGCAGGATGAGAGCTTGGAGGACGGCTTGGTCCGCGACGGCACCGGGCCACCGAGGCCAGCGTCGTTCTTCTCGGAGCCCAGCTTCCCCTCGTGGACCCTGTTCTCCAGCACCTTTTCAGAGCTCTCCTTCAGCTTGTCCTCCATCTTTCTGACTTTAAAAGGTTCGTAAACACCCAGATTTAGAGAATTTGTCTCCGTCTCCCTCTTGACGACTTTGCTTTTCTCCAGGCCGCCGGGGGCCGGGACGCCAGCCTTGCTCACGCCGTCTCCCCCAAGCGCCTTCAGCTTGTCGTAGTCCTGCTGGGGGCCCGAGCCCGCCAGCACGTTCGCTCTGAAGCCCGTGCGCGGGTCCTCCTTGTCCGGGGGGTCGTCCACCTCTATCTTCTCGTCGTCGTCAAACTCCTCCGCGCTGGAGATGGGGCTGAACTGGCTGAAGGCCGAGTCCTTTAAGGTCGCCTCTGAGGCCGGCACGTCTCCCTTCAGGGCCTTCGACCCTTCCTTGCTGTACGTGTCGAGAGAGGAGGCCGTCAGGAAGCCATTGTGCAGGCCGTTGCCGGGGGGGTTGTGGCTGTCCTTCTCTGTGCCGTCCGAGGAGTCGATGCTGCGGACGTTCTTCACGATGACACTGACACCCACGTCCGAGGAGGACGGCGCGTGTGAGTCGTCATCCGCCTGGGCGCCCTGCTTGATGTGGCTCTCCTGGTCGTCGTGCGCAGACTCGATGGCTGCCTTGGGGTCGACCATGTCGGGGATGTCAAATGCTGCCAGCAGGTCGTCAAAGTCGGGGGTCTTCATATCCCCCATGGTCATGAATTGGATCAGATGTTCTGTGAAACGAACAGAAAAACAATTCCGTCAGCAACGCCCCGCTCAGACAAACGTCCCTGTAGGATTCACACCCAGGCGGGGATGACCATCAGTGAAATGGCAAGTCGCCATGTGCCCTTACTATAAAGTCGGGACGCTGAGCCAAAGTGGACAAACACCCCGAGAACAAGTATAAACTGATCGTTACAACTCTGAAGCAATTCCTCCAAAACGCTGTGCAGCACAGCCAGTGTGGAGCCTCTCTAACAAGCAGATCAGAACTATTAAACCACAGAGAACAGGTTCTGGGCTAACAACCAGAAAATACTGTTCATCGCTGGATTCGTCTCCTTGTCTTCACAAAAAGCTGCTTTCAAGTATATTTTGACCTTGACAGCATTTCATTCTATAGGCAAAATTATCCCTAATATAGTCACTGTCAGATCTGGGGTATCACATTAAAAGAAATACAGGCCAAAAACCCCAATTACAGATTTCAATTCGTCCACAGAAGTGAGCATCCCAAGCCAGCATAGGCCTTCTGCTGCTGCTGCTGCTGCTAAGTCGCTTCAGTCGTGTCTGACTCTGTGCGACACCATAGACAACAGCGCACCAGGTTTCCCCGTCCCTGGGATTCTCCAGGCAAGAATACTGGAGTGGGTTGCCATTTCCTTCTCCAATGCATGAAAGTGAAAAGTGAAAGTGAAGTCGCTCAGTCGTGTCCGACTCTTAGCGACCCCATGGACTGCAGCCTACCAGGCCCCTCCATCCATGGGATTTTCCAGGCAAAAGTACTAGAGTGGGGTGCCATTGCCTTCTCCGGCATAGGCCTTCTACTGCTAATCAAGTTCCATCTGAGATTTTTAAAAATCCCCAAGGAGCTCATTCTATCAATTTTTATTTAATCCTAATTCTCCCCATGATGGTAGGGGAAAAAGAATACTCTCCCACCGGAAAAGTATAGCGTCCCTTCCACCTTACTCCCTAGTCCGGCGGTTTTACTGGTTAAGGGAACACACATCTGTCTCCTAATCACCACTCAGTCAACACAGTCACGCAAGTGACCATGGCAGTTGAGAAAGGTCCTCCAAGGAATCAATTCCCAGCAGGGGGCAACACGGACCCAAGGGCAGGACAGAGCCCAGGTGAGGGAGGCCTTCTCTTCCGCAGCCAGGCTAGGTCAGGGTGGACAACAGGCTGTAAAGAAGTGCTTCTATTAATCCCAGAGCCCTGGATGATGCGGCTTCAGGGAAGGTGCAGGGTTTCAGCCGTAACTACAAGAGGCGCGAGTGTGCTCGGTCGTGCCCAACTCTACAACCCCATGGACTGGGGCCCGCCAGGCTCCTCTGTCCGTGGAACTTCCCAGCCAAGAATACTGGGGTGGGTTGCCATGCCCTCCTCCAGGGGGATCTTCCCGACCCAGGGATTGAACCCAAATCTCTTATATCTCGTCCATTAGCAGGCGGGTTCTTTACCACCAGCGCCACCCGGGAAGCCCCCGACTAGAGAGGAAGGATATTTAAATACACAAACTGCTTGGGTTCTTGATAAGGAGACCTTATACTATCGGGGGGGCTGCTCGTCCTCCTCTCTGAACCCCTGGAACAGCCCATCTTCTGAAGCTCTATTTTCTGGACTACACCGTGTGGGTACTGGTCTCTTCCTACCTACTGGCCTGCCAGCTGCCTCGAGACGGGCAACGTCTCACTCGCCTTTGCACCATAAACGCCAGAGAACCAAGAGGACACACAGCTCAGAACACAGGAGGCACAACAGGAGCGGGCCTCGACCCCAGCGCTGGGGCCCTCGGGCGGTGAGGGCGCCTCCGAGGCGGCTCCTTCAGTCGGGGCAACGGGGCGGAGGTCAGCCGCCAGGAAGACAAGGCAAGGCGGGAAGCAGGGTGGAGAACGAGAAACTGGAGAGAAGGAGCAGAGGGAGAAAGAAACGGGCAAGAGGAGGAGGAGAAAGCGGGCTCAAGCGACAACCGGCGTCAGAGGAGGCGAGGGCCAGGGCTGGCTCCAGGCAACTGTTTTAAGATTTTTCTGATGTGGACCATTTTTCAAGGTTTTACTAACTTCATTACAATATTATCTCTGTTTTACTTTTTGGCCAGGAGGCATGTGGGATCTTAGCACCTCGACCAGGGATCGAACCTGTAATCCCCTGCACTAGAAGGCTAAGACTTAACCACTGGACCACCAGAGAAGACCTCCTGGCAACTTTCAACATAGAATCAGCCTCAGCCATTTGTAGACACCTAGACTCTCCTGGTGGAGAAGGAAAGGGCACGCCACTCCAGTGTTCTTGCCTGGAGAATCCCATGGACGGAGGAGCCTGGTGGGCTGCCGTCTATGGGGTCGCACAGAGTCAGACACGACTGAAGCAACGCAGCAGCAGCAGCAGCAGCAGACTCTCCTGGGGCTTCCTAGGTGGAGCTAGTGGTAAAGAATCCACCTGCCGATGCAGGAGATGCAAGAGACACAGGTTCGATCTCTGGGATCAGGAAGATCCCCTGGAGGAGGGCATGGCAATGCACTCCAGTGTTCATGCCTGGAGAATCCCATGGACAGAGGAGCCCGGTGGGCTACCATCCATAGGGTCGCAAAGAGTCAGACATGACTGAAGCGACTTAGCACAGCAAAACACCGAGAGAGGAGCCCATGAAAGAGAACAGATGAAAGACGTTAAAGAAAAAGAAAAAGAATGGCTATTTCCCTGTCAATATTTATTATGTCGTTTCTCTTTTATATTTGCTTTATATCAGTGAGACCCTGTCTTACATTTTTTACTGAAGTATTTAATGATTTTTTTCTTATATAATCTATAAAAAAAAATCATGCATTCCTAATAAAAAATAACTATACAAGGATCACAGCAGAATCTTTACTCAGGCAACAATACACATACCTGTGAAAATTCACATTAACCATAAATCCATCATCAGGCGCTAAGACACCCTCAGCAATATTCATTCAGTCTGGGACCCATCCTAACACTTCACAGAGAATTTCGCTGAAAAAACTACTGCTGAAGATGAAATAAGCACTTAGGGTTCAACAGGACCCGAAGAATAAACCTCTATCCGCTCACTTAGGTCTCAGAAGCCGCACATACTTCTCTCTAGATGGTCTTGCTCGGCCCAGAGAGAACACTCTTGAGCCTCTTCTCTCACAGATGGACAGATGGGCGCCTGCAGAACCAGACAGGGAACAATGAACCCCACCCGCCGCCCCCCCCCACCACACCGATCAGAGTACAACACTTCCAGGCAGATGATGACATGAAAACATCTACAAGTCAGCTCTAACGAGGACGTCTGATATTATGATTTTCTTTTTCAAATGAACTTGAACTGCAAAATATGGGGAGTGAAAACCCCATCTGTCAGACAATAAATCCACTTAAGAGTCCACCCACTTAGGAATAATCCCTGAATGTCACTACTTGTACTTTTAAGCATTATTTTGCCTTTATAAATTTAACAATCACAATGAGACCACCATTAGTGAAGCATCCCCATGGTCTGTCTTCACCAGCCATGACGATCCGCGTTTGCACATCAGTTTCGAGAGAATTCAAGACACAGACTCATGGACCACCCCCAAGTCCCGACTGGAGCTGAATGGGGCTAAAAGGGGGCTTTTCCATGCCACCGTTTACCTGGGGCTGGGACCCAGGCTCTGGAAGGCCCCGGTGGTGGCTCGGCTCCACCCAAGGCCTTCCAGCCTTCCTTTACAGCTACACGGGATTCCTGTCATTTGCCTTCTCTTTATGGCTATGGTGAATAAAATCGTCATCAGGTTTCACACTGTTCTTCCCAGAGGGCAGTCAGTTCAGGAACAAAAAGAAGAAAAGAACAAATACTACTCAGTGGGTGGGTGGCCCAGAACACACAAGCACAAGAAATGAAAAAGAGGTCACCACGTGAAACAAGACGTGCCAGGTGCCAGCAGGTCGCGTGGGCAGCGCAGCCCGCAGGCAGGCGGCGGGCACCTGGAGGAGTGACGCACCTCTGCGGCCCCTCCTGTTCACACGGCCGCGCCCCGAGCACGGGCACATGGGGGCCACACGCGGCAGCCGCACCAGCAGCAAGCCTCGCCGTCGGGCAGGATGTCGCCCGCCGCACGGCCGGCTATCTTTCCTATCTGCACCACTAAAGGAGTGAGACGTTACAAAAGCAGAGACATTACTTTGCCAACAAAGGTCCGTCCAGTCAAAGCTATGGTTTTTCCAGTGGTCATGTATGGATGGGAGAGTTGGACTGTGAAGAAAGCTGAGCACCGAAGAGTTGATGCTTTTGAACTGTGTTGCTGGAGAAGACTCTTGAGAGTCCCTTGGACTGCAAGGAGATCCAACCAGTCCATTCTAAAGGAGATCAAATATTCACTGGAAGGACTGATGTTGAAGCTGAAACTCCCAATACTCTGGCCACCTGATGCGAAGAACTGACTCATTTGAAAAGACCCTGATGCTGGGACAGATTGAAGGCAGGAGGAGAAGGGGGTGACAGAGGATGAGATGGTTGGATGGTATCACCGACTCAATGGACATGAGTTTGAGTAAACTCTGGGAGTTGGTGATGGACAGGGAGGCCTGACATGCTGCAGTCCATGGGGTCTTGAAGAGTCTACACGAATGAGCAACTGAACTGAACTGACTGCAAAGAGTGAAGACCTGGAAAACCCCGGAGAGGAACCTTCATGTCTACAAATACCCCAAAGGGTCCAGGAGACATTCCCAAAGCAGAAAGAACTAACTTTCTCTGTGGACATCTAGCCACACCTGCCCTCCTCCCCGTTCTTCTGAACACCTGAGGTGTACGTATGTTCTCTCTAAGGAAGAAGATGAACCTTGGGGGATGGAACTCTTTGGAGATGAAGTACTGGGACAGTGGAGAGCTAAGAGTGAATTAGCAGCAGTTTAAAACCATAGGAGTCAGCTCTCCTGGGTCCCCGCAAAGAATCCAGGCTGTCAGGTGAAAATGCAGGGCGGACGCTGGAAGTGCATCGTCCCGTCTGAAACCTGAGCCCTGGGTGGCGGGGAGCTCAGCTCTCTCGGGTTGTATCATCAGCGTCACAAACACGGCTCTCTGTAACGTCACACGTCTCTTCTGGTTCACAGAAATGTTTTTCATGCCCACAATCATACTGTCCTCTTACCCTCCCCATCCCACATTCTGGAAGGCAAGAGCCAATTTTCTATGGGGGTTGGGGGGGAGGCACAAAGAAGGCTTAAATTCTTGTCTCATTTCTCAGTTCTATGAAGTACAAAGAGACATGTTTATGTTTGAAAGTTTCCTTCCTGCAATTCCTAAGTACTGTTTTAAAAATAGATTCTTTTGCTTAAAAAACATTTGCAAAAATTAATCTCAGTCATCTTTTTTAAAAGATAAAAAGATCTCATTTGCTCTTCCCAACACCTCAACAGCTTGACTTTCAAACAGAATTAAGTTCAGTTATTGCAACAAAAGTCTTTCATTTCATTTATACCCTGTGAAATATAGCTTCCTTCAAAGGCACTAACCGTCTTTTAATTTAGAACTAAACCCCACATAAATAACATAGAATTCAGTAACTGCATTTGTGCTTAATGGAGAATGTCCTTTCACCTTGAAAATGTCTGGTGGAAAGATGCTAGGCCTGTTTCTAAAAAAGGAAAATGAAAGAGCTCAAGTCTGTCACGTGGTCACTCTATTTCCTCCTATGACACAGACAACACGCTTCCTTTCCTACCAAAGTCGCTTAAAATTATAGTAAGCTATTTTATCTGTGTTGGCAAAAAGTCAAAAGTTTATCAAAAGAAAAACTTAAAAGAAAAACCTGTTCACCCCTTACTCATACCTCTTATGCTTTGCAATAAAAAAATGCATGGAGCCATTTGCCAGTTTCCAACTAGAGGGTGATGGCTTAGAAGGTTCAGGCGTCATGTAACCACTGAACCCAACTTCAAACAATCCCCAGATACATACACCTGCAAAATGAACATGCAGAAGTCAACCTGGTGGACAGCAGGTCGGCTTCCCCATGTAAATGCAGAAACTAAGCTTCTTTCGTGAAAATCAATAAAATGCTAAGTCATAATAATCCTAAAGAAAACCAAAGTCCGCAGCCCACCTCAACCATATTCCACAAACTTTTCAAAGAACAGCTACAGTAATACAAGCCTGCTATCCTTTGGGGAACTCTGCTTGTCACTATTTCCTGGCATTTCTCTGGCCATCGAAGTGCTTTTCAAAGAAATAATTCAACAGATTAATGGATCTGACTCTCATTTCTAACCTTCTGATCTTTCCTTCAAATATACGAAGTTCTTATAATGCACGTTATACAATGCGTGACGTCTAATTTGTTCTTCGGGGAACATGATCTAGGCAGGTTTCCTGTGTTTTCAAAGAAATAAGCAGGGGTTGGTTTCTCCTGACCTTCTGCCTCCCAAGCCCTCCCTGCCTTCCCCCTCACACAAGCACTCACCCTGGGCTCCTCCTCCATCCCCAGCCCTTTTCCATCTTCGGCATTTTCAAGGCCAAAGTTATCATGATAATTCTTCAACCACAAATGAGGAAAAAAAAAAAATCACATTTCTTGTCCCCCAAGTGACCATTTTCCTTGTATCTCACTTCAATCTGAACTGCTTATCAGGGGGAAAGTATTTTCTCATTGCAACTCCACCACAAACATTAAGCAGGTTCAGTTTCACAAATCTGCCTCGTGTTTTTTCACTTGCTTTCCCTAAACCAGCTGGAAACAGACGCAGTCTGTGGAGCTGAAAATAAACAACAACAAAAAAACACCCAATCAGCTATGCCTCTGCCTCAGTGCTTCTCTCGAGGAAAGGATGAGGGGCGGACAAGGAGACGGGACCCCAAAACCTGGCAGACACTCCTCTCTCTCTCTCTCTCTCTCTCACACACACACACACACGCACGCACACACACGGGCTTCGCACACACACACACACAGCGCTTCCCAGGTGACACGCACGCATGTGCGCGTGCACACACACACCCCCCCCCCAGGTGGCACTCGTGGTAAAGCACCTGCCTGCCAATGCAGGAGACAACAGATGCAGGTTCGATCCCTGGGCAGGAAGATCCCCTGGAGGAGGGCATGGCAACCCACTCTAGAATTCTTGGCTGGAGAATCCCATGGACAGAGGAGCCTGGTGGGCTACAGTCCATGGGGTCACAAAGAGTCGGACACGACTCAAGTGACTTAAAGACACACACACACAGATGGCTACGTGTGCATAGCTTAGAGTGGGAAAAAATAAGCAACAATAGATGGAGCTACTGAATCTTTTAAGTGCATGCCATTTGGAGGCCCCACCCAAGCACCAGAAAGTCCCAGAGAAGAGCTCCCTTTATCTCCATCACTCCACCCTCGTCAGGTCCTGGGTGGTCTGAACAGTTAGTCAGGGCACCACGCAGCTCTAAGGCTTCCCTCCAGCCACTGGGAGGAAGTGCGACCCCAGACCACTGAGCACCCAGCCCCTCACCTTCCAGTGGGGGCGGTCCACCCTCAACCCCGCTCGCCACCACCAGGAGAACTTCACTTTCTAAACAGCCTCCATCAGGGTAGCTCCCCACATGTCAATCAAAAGTTCACACACAAGGTGAAAAGAACAGGATATACGTTTTAATTCTGTATGAGCTAATAGGAAACTACCTAAGGAGCTGCAGTTATCCAAAAGAGGCGTCTTCTTGTTCCACTGAACCCTAAAGCCATCCATGTTGCGGTCTGGTCTCTAAGTCGTGTCCGACGCTTCTGGGACCCCGTGGACTGCAGGGTGCCAGCCGCCTCTGTCCACGGGATGTCCCAGGCAAGAACACTGGCATGCGTAGCTATTTCCTTCCCCAGGGGATCTTCCCGAACCAGGGATGGAACCTGCCTCTCCTAAATTGGCAGGCGACTTCTTTACCGCTGGGCCACGTGGGAAGCCGAAACGGTATCAATACTGACATATGGATACTCTGGCCAAGGCAGCTTTTTCTTCTTCACTTAACACTGTACCTAATATTCCTGATTGAAAAACAGCCGATGTGAAAGTTCAAACTGCTTCTGGAAACACAAACAGAGGCACTTGATAGCGCCGCGACTCCAGGAAAAACAAGAGTAAGCCCAGCCCACCCTGGCCCGAGGTGGTCCTTCACTTCGCCCCCCAGGCTCCCCCCACGAGGCCCTTCCCTGCCCTCCTCCCGGCACCTGCCTCCCCAGCCCCTCGGGAACAGAAGGGAACGGTCCCCACCAACCTCAGCCTTTGCCAGAAGCTCCTCTCGCCAACTCCTGGCCTACTTCTGGCATCGCTCCCCTCAAAGCTAAGCACTCACGGGTCAAATGGGGGCTCTGCAGGAAGAAGCCGCTCTGCGTCTGCACTTGGTTCTGCAGCTGCCAGGGGACCTGCCAGGGGACCTCGGGGGAGGCCCGCGCCCGCTCCCGGGAGGCCCGCACTCACTTCAGGGAGGCCCGCGCCACCTCCTGCGAGGACCGCGCCCACTCCCGGGAGGCCCGCACTCACTTCGGGGAGGACCGCGCCGGCTCCGGGGAGGCCCGCGCCCACTCCTGGGAGGCCCACGCTCACTTAGGGGAGGACCGCGCTTGCTCCCGTGAGGACCACACCCACTCCCGGGAGGCCCGCACTCACTTCAGGGAGGACAGCGCCCACTCCCGGGAGGCCCACGCTCACTTCGGGGAGGATCACGCTTGCTCCCATGAGGACTGTGCCCGCTCCCGGGAGGACCACCCTCGCTCCCGGGAGGACCTCGCTCCCAGGAGGATCGCGCTCGCTCCGGGGAGGACTCAGCTTGCTCGCGTGAGGACCTCGCCCGCTCCCGGGAGGACGAGGCCCACTCAGGGGAGGACCACCCTCGCTCCAGGGAGGACTCTGCTCGCTCTGCGGAGGACTGCACCCGCCCCGGAGGCGAGGCCCGCGCCCGCAACCGCGAGGACCGCGCCCACTCCCAGGAGTCCCATGCTCACTTCAGGGAGGACCGCGCTCGCTTCGGGGAGGACCGCGCTCGCTTCGGGGAGGACCGCGCTCGCTCCCGGGAGGATCGCGCCCGCTCCCGCTCCCGGAAGGACCATGCTCACTCCAGGGAGGACTGCACCCGCCCAGGGGAGGACTGCCCCCGCTCCCGGGAGGACCCCGCTCACCCCTGGGAGGACCGCGCTCGCTCCGGGGAAGACTATGCTCGCTCCGGGGAGGACTATGCTCGCTCCGGGGAGGACTATGCTCGCTCCGGGGAGGACTAAGCATGCCCGGGGGAGGAACACTCCAGCTCCTGAGAGGCCCGAGCTCGCTCGGGGTTAGATCGCACTTGCTCAAGGGAGGACTATGCTCGCTCCAGGAAGACTGTCGCAGACCCCTGCTCCTCTCCTCCCAGAGCACTCCTTGGTGTCACTCCATAGCCCTCTCTCTCCCTCATCGTTAACTCCCACCCAGCCAGGGGACACAGGCCACTTCTAACCTTCCCCGGCGGCCTACTCCATGCCTCCTTCTGTCTTCCACAGTCAGCTTCACAGACAACAGGCAGGACCCCTCCCCAGGGCCCCCTGCCTTCAGGTCCTGCCCTCTCCTGCACCACTGGCCTTTCCAAGCCAGTCCCCACCACGAGCTTGCTGCCCGGCTCCAGGACTTTTGACCACTTCTGTTCCCCTGCTGTTGTTAACTGCTGCTATTGAATACTGGAGTGGGTTGCCATTTCCTTCTACTGGGAATCTTCCCAGGCCAGGGGTGGAACCCGTGTCTCCTGCATTGGCAGGTGGATTCTTTACCACTGAGACAACAGGGAAGCCCTCTATTACTTCTACCTACCAGCTGGTGGCTCAGATGGTAAAGAATCCGCCTACAATGCGGGAGACCTGGGTTCTATCCCCGGTGTGGGCAGATTCCCTGGAGAAGGGAAGGGTGACCCACTCCAGTATTCCTGCCTGCAGAATCCCGTGGACGGAGAAGCCTGCCAGGCAACAGTCCATGGGGTTGCAAAGTCAGACACGACTGAGCGACTAACACAACACCAGCTGAATAAACCTCCCCCAACCTCGATCTGGCAACCCAACCCTCGTGCCCTGTCCATGGGCACGCTGCCTTCACAGCCAAGCTCTCCATTGTTGAGAAGGTCCAATTCCACCCAGCTCCTTCCCCAACCCTTTCCACTCACCTGAAACCACTATTAAAAATCCGGGCTGTGACAGAACGGCTCTGTATCTCAACTGTGGGGGTGGACACACGCGTCTACACTTTTGTCAAACCCAGAGAATTTTACCACGTGTAAATAAAAATTAAAGGTACCAGGAATGATGAGAGGCCCAAAATAAAGAGACCAAGTGTAACCCAGAACTAGCCGTGTTACAGGTGGTTTATGGGCCGCACTTCATATGCTGTGGCACAGACACCAGCTCTGAGGGACCTTGTCAGGCTTTTTACACACACACAACGCTGAAATACATGTTACAGGCGGTTTATGGGCCACACTTCATATGCTGTGGCACAGACACCAGCTCTGAGGGACCTTGTTAGGCTTTTTACACACACAACGCTGAAATACACTAACTCTGATACATGTATGACTAACTCACTTTGCTGTACAGCAAAAAGCACAACACCATAACACAACTATCCTCCCTAACACAACACCGTAACACAACTATCCTCCCTAACACAACACCGTAACACAACTATCCTCCAAGAAAAATTTTTTTTTAAAGAGCTGGATTTTTCTACGGTGAACAGATTTCTTTCTACAGGGCAGCCTCTATTCTGCTAGTAAATACTGTAACTCTCCAAAAAGAGGGATGTTACAGCTCCCAAATTCTGATCTAACCGCAGGTCATTTTTTCCAATCCGCAAACAGAAACGCCTGAATGATTTCCCAAATGGCTCCACCAATTCTGTAGCTGCCATCACGCATTAGAGTTACATTAAGGCCCCCTGCCCCTTCCAGCTTTATAAATATTTACGAGCCAATGTCTAGTCGACAAAAAAGATGACTTTTAATACAACGTCTACGTTATTAGAAAGTTCTTTTCCTCATACAGCTTGCTTACTGGCTGTGAAAGAAGTATTTGTTCTGTGAGTGATGAATGCATGCACCGGAGCGGGATGACAAATTTCCTCTTTACTTCTCTCTGCAGCTCCAGGAGCTCTACTTACTGACCCACATCCTTGTCATGTCACTAATAAGCAAGAGCATACAAAACTCACCCACACTGTTCCCTAAAATGAACCGGTTTCTGGGGATGGAAACCCTCATGAAGAGAATGAGCTGGAATGTCTCAGCACCGACATTCCCTATGCTCTCTGGCATCTTTGGGTTGGACGGTCTTCCACCTAACAGTGGAGATGACAGCATACCCCGGGCCCAGGGCTGTGGGGAGGGCCGACTGCTATTTGGGTGTCTAGAGGGAACCTTGTCACGACCATACGTGGTTGCTGTTACTGTGTTGCTCGGTCGTGTCCAACTCTTTGCGACCCCACGGATTGCATACAGCAGGCTTCTCTGTCCTTCACCATCTCCTGGAGTTTACTCAAACGCATGTCCATTGAGTCAGTGATGCCATCCAACCATCTCATCCTCTGCCGTCCCCTTCTCCTTCTGCCTTCAATCTTACACCAGACAAAAAGCGTAATATTCAAACACGGGGGATGGGCTCGGAGATTTGCAACAAAGGTTCCTCCTCCTTTCATCCCGCGACTGGCCAAGAGACCTGCAGGCACAGTCAGAAGACTTGTGCAGCTGAGGGTTACTTGTCACAGAGCACCTGGTCTGAGCAGGAGAAGAAGGGGGCAAAGTGGGCAGCCCTCTCAGCAGGGGGACTGGTACCGCGGGGTTCATGGTCAGAAATCAGAGCTTGCTGCGTTCAGCACAGAACCCACGGGTGGAGGTGTGAGCCGCAGCTGGGTTTGGAATTACGAGGCCGAGGCACCAATGGCCCGGCCGCTCAGAGCCAGGGAGGGGGACAAAGAGATGCCCAGAGCATCAGGCGGGCGCCGCCCTCCCCTCAGCCTGCCCAAGTCCTGCAGCCCCGAACCTCAGCCACACTCTGGACCGGTGCTCCCCAGGGGCGAAGCTCCCCCCGTACCTCAGCCACACTCTGGACTGGCGCTCCCCCAGGGCAAAGCTCTCCCCGAGCAGCAGCAAGCCTGGCAGTCACACCTGAAACAACCCACAGCTCTGTGCCCTGCGGAAGGCAGGCGCGGGGCTGGGGTAACACCTGCCTTCTCCAGACCCTCGGGACCCCCGAAAGGAAGGCACCCCACGGGAGACCCAAGGATTTTATCAAGCTACGTTTTGAGTCTCAAGTCAGTAGAGCAAAATAAAATAGTGACTAACAATTCATGCGGTGCGGGGAACAGAAGACAATGACCGTCTCCAGCTGCTCTGAGACAGGAGTGAAGAGGAGTCTTCGTTTCGGGGTATGGTCCCTGCACGCTTCAAAGACATGGGCTCAGACAGGTTCTCCGACAGGGTTTCCCACAAAGGACAAATATGGAGAAGAAATCACATCCAGAAGATACAAATTTTATATTGTTCTATTTGCCTACAGTTGAATTAATCTCTTTCACTAAGTACCTGCTACCCCTGGCATTCTGCACCCTCTAAGCTGCAACTTGAATTGGGAATGATAAATGCAAACCTCAAGCTCCTGGGTCCATTTTATTTCATCTGCTTATTTTGCCTTGATAAAACCAAATGCTCAAATTTTAACTTTAATAGGTTTTTAACTATCTCCCTAAGGTTCATGAATCTGTAAAATCCTTTTAAACACTGTAATAAAAGACACAAATCACAGATCAACTGTATCACCAACCAAATTCAGTCCAAATTTGTAGCCAGATTCCTATGCAGTGTTGATACTAGAAAAGAAAACACACTGAAAAAATAAATATATAAGAGCAGCTTGATTGCTCATCCAAGGAGCAATTTCCTCCTCATGCAGTCTAAAAACCTGACAGCTATAAAAACCGCGTCTGGGCAAGGGTATGAAAGGTTTGATAAAAAAGAAGACGTGTGGCCTGTGAAGTGAACCCAGCCCTGGGGCGGACGCCTGGGGAAGACCAAAGTGAGGGCGAGCGGCCCTGAGACCAGGGTTCCTGACGCTGGGCTCCACTGGAAGGGACCAGCGCTCCTGGGACAAAGGCCGATCCCGGCACTGGGCAGGAAACACGCAAGATGAGCCCAGAGCCTTCTGCAGTGCCAGGAAATAAGGAAGTGCTCCCAAACGAGACAGAAAGAAAGCAAAGAAACTGCACTGAGAGGGAACAGAGGTGAACGGAAAGCACTCCCAATGGCCCAAGCTGGTACAATTT
Source organism: Bos javanicus (assembly GCF_032452875.1). Lineage (NCBI taxonomy): Eukaryota > Metazoa > Chordata > Mammalia > Artiodactyla > Bovidae > Bos > Bos javanicus. Next base: position 57,932,391 of record NC_083891.1, on the reverse strand, counting down.
GAGCATCAAATGAAGCAATACTGGATTATAACCTGAAATACAAAACAAACTGACCAGTGGCATAAGTGACGCGAATAACTGAATAAATGGAGAAGAGCAGACAGACCTCCTGTGCAGAAGAAATGCAATTAATTTACGTAGATGCCCTCCCCTGACGGAGGCTGAGTAATATCCCAGTCATTTCAACGACGCTCCTCCAAAAAGGACAGTATGCAAAGAAGAGAGAAAAAGAACTCCTCAGTGCAAAAGCCTCACAATCACTCTGGGCCAGGTGACCGAGGTCAGTATCAACAGTGATAAGTCATATGGAAAGCGCGTTCCCTTGCCACCTGGATGGCAGCAGGGTTTGGGGAGAACAGATCCATGTGTATGTACGGCTGAGTCCCTTGTTCACCCAAAACTACTGCAACACTGCCTGTTAACTGGCCGTGAATGAACGAAGGAAAGCCGCTCAGTCGTGTCCGACTCTTTGCGACCCCATGGACTATACAGTCCCTGGAATTCTCCAGGCCAGAATACTGGAGTGGGTAGCCTTTCTCTCCTCCAGGGGATCTTCCCAACCCAGGGATTGAACCCAGGTCTCCTGCACTGCAGGCAGATTCTTTACCAGCTATACCCCAATACAAAATAAAAAGCTTCTCTGAGAAAAGAAAAGTACCCTTGATGTGACAGAACCCCAGGTTATCCCAGAAACACGTGACCCCAGCCTAACTACAGGAAATGCATCCGATAAATCCCATCTGAGGGACCTTCTAGAAAATACCTAGGCAGCTCTGCTCCGAACTGTCAAGGTCATAAAACACAAGGGAAGTCACTGTAAGAGGCGTCTAAGGAGGCAGGATGACGAAATGCAACGTGGCCCCTGGATGGGCTCCTGGGACAGAAGAAAAAGACACCGGGTAAAAACTGAGGCAATCTAAACAAAGCATGGACTTGAGTTTTTTGGGTTTTTTTTTAAGACAGAAATAATGAATAGATAGTGGCAAGAGTGGGGGAGTATTAAAATGCAGAGAGGGGAGCTGAGACAAGAAGATGGTACTTCTATCCTTTTACTTCCAGAAGAACGCCGTCAAATGGCATTACAAACAAGAAATCATTCCTAAAGTGTTTAAATAACAGCTCTGCATATGCAGAGATTAGTTTTCCACTTTATCCTCTTACTGATAAGCTGCCTCAAGGTCGGCCACTGAGTAATCAAGACGGCTTAGTGACTTTTAAACCTAAGTTTATTAGAAACAGAATTTCCACAAGTTTGCATTCTCCATGCTTTCCTTGCACACAAAACCGAGGAGACGATCATTTGCTACCACAGACAGCACCAGGCTGCGGCCAGAGATAATCAGCGATTTATTTACCTGGTTTCTCTTTATGCCCAAGGTGCGAGTCAGAACTACTGAAAGGTTACCGGATAAAACAGCAGCCTATATGGGGAATTCCCTCGCAATCCAGTGGTTAAGACTCTGCATTTCCACTGTAGGGGGTGTAGGCTGGATCCCTGGTCAGGGAACTAAGATCCCACGTGTCCAGTGGTACAGCCGAAAAAAAACAAAAAAAATCGATAGAAATAAGCTCCTCCTAGCGATCTGGCTGTATAGGGTCACATGGAAAGAAAGCAATTGTTCACCCGTTTTGCCGTCCTTCGGGTATCTTCTAATAAGGCTGGCCTTTCATTCTTTTCTGCAATAACAATGTAACTCGGTTTTGCCATTCCAAAAGTTAACAGCTAGAATGGGAACTACTGTTTCCCTTTAAATGTTATATGCTGTATAATTTCCTAACCAAATACTAAAATCCATACATATCACCAAGCCAACATAAATAACAAGCCACAGACAGGAAAACAAAGCAAGGTACACACTCCGTTTTTTTTTTTAATTCTTGTAAAACACACTTATCATAAAATTTACCATCTCAAACATATGTGCTTCATCTTTACATGAAATCCTTCTCTCTCACCAAGTCCTGTGCCTTCCCCTCGGCAACGTTACACCCGTCACGATCTCTGTCACTCCCCTCTCTGGGCCACCCTATCTTACACCCAGAAAAACCTAACATGCTGCTCTCCAAGCTCTGGTTAAGAACTGTCAGATTAATCTTTCTAAAATGACATTCCATGGTGGCTCAGTTGGTAAAGAATCTGCCTGCAATGCAGGTGATCCCCTCCTGACCCGGGGATCAAACCCCCGACTCTCCCACAGAATCATATGCATCACTTCCCTCTATTAAAAATCCTCACGTCACCTTCCTCATGAAGTCCACAGTCCTCGGTCTGACACCAAAGAGCTCAGCCAGCCAAAGCCCAGCCACTCTCCTCCTGCAGGTCTGCGAGGACTGGGGACACACACAGCTTCCCTCCTAGGGTCATGCTGGTCCTTAACCCAGACTCTCTCTCCCTCTCACACACACACACCCCTTAATTAGCCAAAGATGAAGAACCCATTTCTCAGGTTCTTCTGAAAGAAGAGCCTCAATTTCATCTTTAAAATGAGAAGTAATAATAATTGCCAAATCGTAAGACTACTGTAGTAAACAATATGTATGAAAAAAGTACCAAACACACAGGCATTAATGTTATTTTCTTCCTTTCTTTCTCTATTTGTTAGAATTAAAAAACAAAGTAAGGAGGAAAAAAAGGAAAAATGTAGAAACGTTCTTGAGAGAAGAAAGTGAAGTAGTTTTCAGGTGATGATGGTTTGGAGAAAAAGGAGGAAGAGGGACATTCCTGGGTACCGTTCAGAGCAAAGGCCCTGGCTCCTTACTATATCTTATTTCATTTCAAAATGTTGGCCGCTTTCCTGGCATACACGTGCCTTTGAGTCCTGCTCTAGGGATCAGCTGTTGGTGGGTCACCTGGAGTTCATACACTGCAAGAAATGCACAGTTTCCTCTTAAAGGGCAGCAAACTTTCAGCTCACCCAGTAAAACACCTCAGTATATCTCTGACTCTCCTAGGACTCCTCTTAATTTTGAAGCTCTGGCCTCCCAGTCAAGGATAACCACAGAACAGCTGCGATCTCCAGGGGCTCAGCAGTAAGGAATTCACTTGCAATGCAAGAGACCAGGGTTCGGTCCCTGGGTCCGATCCCTGGGTCAGGAAGATCCCCTGGAGAAGGGTAAGGCAACCCACCCCAGTATCCTTGCCTGGAGAATCCCATGGACAGAGGAGCCTGGCGGGCTGCAGTCCGTGGGGTCAGAGAGTCGGGCACGGCTGCGTGCCTGAACAACAACAAGCTGTGACCTCACCCCTCCCGCCCGCCCCTGGCCCAGCCACAGCTCTGGAGCGTGTTCACGCGCCCACTGACAGTTCGCAGGGCCCCCGCTCAGCAGGCCCCAGAGGGCTGAGGACGGACCCGGCAGACGAGAGCCACTCAGGGAGGCCGGCACCATCCCCCGCGCCGGGAGCCCCCGTCCTTGAGGAGGGTCTGAATCCTAAACCCACACCCACCAGTCAGGACCCTGCAGAAACTAGGGAGAAGCAGGGAGAGAGACCGGGCTTGGAGAAAGGCCAAAGCAAGAGTGAGCTGCATGTCCCCCACGCGGCAGGCAGCCACCTCGTAGGCACCTCGTGCTCTGGAGAGCGGAGTTCCCTTTCTTTGGGCAGAGACGGAGGGAGGCACAGAGCCTTTGGAAGGTATCTCGGAGTCCAGGAGAAAGGGGGACGGGCTCCCCGGCAGCAGCTCCACTGTCAACCCCGAAGGTGCGCGCCCGTGACCACTTACAGAGGTTGGTGGGCCAGTCTCCACCCCAGCGGCTCAGAGTCCACGAGCCCACTTTCCACACCGCCCAAGAGCAAGTGCGGACTGACCAGTGAACGCAGGAGAGTGAGCGCTGCTCGGGGACTGACAGGGACACCCATTTCCACAAGCTCAGCGCCTCTACCGGCATCCGGGCGCCTGGACTTGGAGGCCGCCCTTCCAGCTCCACGTCAACGACCCCACACAGCTGCTCTTCAGACACGTGGGGGCCCCTGAAGCCAAGAGAACACGGAGGCCGCTCATCTGGGCTCGGCAACTGCGTCTTCCAAAAGACCCGAGGTTTGGGTCAAGAGAGGGATTAAAAAAAAAAAAGTTAGGGGAAAAGACAGAAAATACGAAGGAAATTCCCACGTCTGTCAAATGGCACTTCAGTCAATCCTCAGGACGCAGAAGTAAAGAAACAGCAGCACGTTTTTGTATTTTAATGTTTTATACACGGCAAGAACTTCCCGAGGAAGAATGTTGACTGAATTCATGGGTTTCTTTCCCTTTGCCTCCTGAAACCCTACAAAGATGACATTAAAAGTATTTTTTAAAAGATAAAAATAGCAAATGTATGAAGACAAAAACTGGATTTCTGGCGGCTTAGGGCTGGGGAATTGCGAGAACTAGGGACTGACAGATAAAGGGCACTTTTTTCCCTACTCCATTTTATTTTGCGCAGTTACCTTACAGTATTGTGCTAGTTAACAATTGTAACAGTTGTGTCACTAGTATAACAGTCGTGTTAGTTAATAGTGTAATACTAGTTGTTCATTTACAATGTCGTGGTACTTCCTGCTGTCCAGCAAAGTGATTCAGTCTACATATATGCGTATTCATTACAGGCTATTATAAGATACTGGATATAGTTCTCTGCGTTATGCAGTAGGACCTTGCTGTTCGTTTCTTCTTATACAGCAGTTTGCATCTGCTAATCCCAAAGGCTTACTTTATTCCTCCCCTTGCCTCGGCTTCTGATGACCACAAGCTTGTTTTCCACGTCTGTGAGTCTGTTTCTGTTCCGTAAATAAGTTCACTTGCAGCGTACTTTAGATGCTACATGTGGGGGTGTCAGAGGGTATTTGTCTCTCTGTCTGACTTGCTTCACTCAGTGTGATAACCTCCAGGTCCGTCCATGCTGCTGCAAATGGCATTACTCCATTTTTTATGCATGAGTAATATGTCAAAAGCAGGGACATTACTTTGCCAACAAAGGTCTGTCTAGTCAAGGCTATGGTTTTTCCAGGGTCATGTATAGATGTGAAAGTTGGGCTGTGAAGAAAGCTGAGCACCAAAGATTTGATGCTTTTGAACTGTGGTGTTGGAGAAGACTCTTGAGAGTTCCTTGGACTGCAAAGAGATTCAACCAGTCCATTCTAAAGGAGGATCAGTCCTGGGTGTTCTCTGGAAGGACTGATGCTGAAGCTGAAACTCCAATACTTTGGCCACCTCATGTGAAGAGCTGACTCATTGGAAAAGACTCTGATGCTGGGAGGAATTGAGGGCAGGAGGAGAAGGGGACGAGAGAGGATGAGATGGCTGGATGGCATCATTGACTCAATGGACATGAGTTTGGGTGGACTCTGGGAATTGGTGATGGACAGGGAGGCCTGGCGTGCTGCGGTTCATGGGGTCGCAAAGAGTCGGACACGACTGAGCGACTGAACTGAATATGCTTTTGAACTGTGGTGTTGGAGAAGACTCTTGAGAGTCCCTTGGACTGCAAGGAGATCCAACCAGTCCATTCTGAAGGAGATCCGTCCTGGGTATTCATTGGAAGGATTGATGTTGAAGCTGAAACTCCAATACTTTGGCCACCTGATGCGAAGAGCTAACTCATTTGAAAAGACCCTGATGCTTGGAAAGATTGAGGCCAGGAGGAGAAGGGGACGACAGAGGATGAGATGGTTGGATGGCATTACCAACTCAATGGACATGGGTTTGGGTGGCCTCCGGGAGTTGGTGATGTACAGGGAGGCCTGGCGTGCTGCAGTTCATGGGGTTGCAGAGTCAGACACGCCTGAGTGACTGAGCTGAACAGTTATCCTCATCTATTCACCTGTCAGTGGACATTTGGGTTGCTTCCGTGTCCTCACTATCATAAATAATGCTGCTAGGAACACTGGGCTGGGTATGTTTTTGAATCAGTTTTCTGCAGATACATGCCCAGGAGCGGGACTGTTGGGGACCTGGTAAGCCCATCTTTAGTTTTTTAAGGAACCACCATGCTGTCTTCCACAGCAGCGGCACCAATTTACATTCCCACCAACAGACAGGGCTTCCTTTGCAGGTGATGGAAAGGTCCCACAACTGACCGTGGAGATGGTTACACAGGTCTTGTGAAAAGACCAAAAACCCCTGAACTGTATGCTGCTAATGGGTGAACTGTAGAGCATGTGAACTGTATCTCAATCAAGTTGTTACCACAGACATGTGTTAGACACCCACAGGACAGGGCCACGAAAACGGAGTGGAGGTCAGCATAAGACACAAGCAGTCCGAGAGAAGGGAGAGGGCAGTGGTCAGGCAGCTACACCCCAAGGCCTTGCAGGATGGGGCCGTGGAGAAGGCGGCCAGTCAGCCCTAGGGGACGTCAAAGCTCAGGCCTGGAATCAGAGGAGACACCAGCCATGGAAGGAAGGCGGAGGCCGAAAACAACCAGGGGCTGAAGTCTACACGCAGTGCCCTTGCTGAAGCCCTGACGCTCTGCCCGCTGGGGCAGCAGGGGAGCACAGGAGGAGCACTCTCCGGGTTAACCAGAGCCATGGGGACTCAAGATTCAGCATCTCCACCGTGGTGAGGGCTTCCCTGGTGGTTTGGATGGTAAAGAATCCAAAGGAGGAGTCCTGGGTTCCATCCCTGGGTTGGGAAGATTCCCCTGGAAGAGGGCATGACAACCTTCTCCAGTCTTCTTGCCTGGAGAATCCCATGGACAGGGGAGCCTGGTGGGCTATAGTCCATGGGGTCCCAAAGAGTTGGATATGACTTGTGAGACCGTGAAGTCCAGCTCCAGAACCGACCACAGAGAAGCCAAGGACGAGGACAGGTCTGTGTGGGCACAGCCTCCAATCAGCTGGCCACACGCCTCGTCCTGAACCATCAGCAGACCTGTGGAAGAGCCTCCCACCCAAGAAAGACCACGCTAAACAAACAGAAAAGCAAGATGAGGACAGAAAGGCCCCAGAGGGTGGAAGAACACACCTATGGGCACAGACACCATCTCGAGGAGAAAAACTGGAAGTCACGGAGACGCAGCCCCAAGGACAGGAAGAAACGTTTGAAAGAAGAGACATAGCCCCCAAAGGACAAGAAGAAATGTTTGAAAGAAGAAATATTATAACGGAAATAAAAGATGAAACAGGTTAAAAAAAAAGTCCAAGAAATCAGAAAGCAGAACTAGAAAAGAGATCTGGACAACAGGAGAAAAAAGGCACTAAAATTCAAAGTTCACTCCACTTGGTCCAACATCTCATAAGAGTGTTTCAGAAAGAGAAAATGCAGAGACATTATTATCGAAGAAAAAATACAGGAATGACTCCCAAGACTGAAGGAGCCAAATCTCAGACTGAAAGGGTCCTCACAGAGCTGCCAAATAAATCACAATTTCAAATAAATGACGACTACTCTTCTCCTAGAAGTCTGTTCCATTGTTTATCCGGGCTATTTTTTTTTTCTTTTGCTAAATCAGGCAAGCCTCTACCATGACAGCACCTCCTAGGAAAAAAACGCCCGCACCCCAGCCATGACAGAATGCTCGAAATTTAAGATCAACCACAGCGTGGAAGTCCCTGGGCCCCAGGCGGTAGTGGGCGCTTTGGCCCCTGGATCCCCACACCCACCGGTGGGGCGCCGGGCACCCCGCCTCTGGACCAGAGGAGGCAGGCACTGCCCAGGACCCCACGCTTTACACGACGCATATATCTGAACATAGGGAGCTGCTTTTTTTTTTCCTTTTCAGTCTCATAGGAAAGTTTTGTTTCTGTGGTGGTTTGTTTTTTAACTTTTTGCAAACTGGCTGAAAGGAGCGGGAATTACAGTAGGGAGACAGATGGGGGCGGGTGTGGGGCGGGTGAGCCTGTCCCTGCCCCGGGGTGGGGGCAACACCCCTGCCACCCCCCACGCCCCCCACCCCAGCACAGAAGGTGCAGGTTTGGAGCTTACAACTGCCTGGAAAGGCTTAAGCAAAAAAATAAAGCTCCCAACAACGACCCCGTTAGGGGAGTCCACCCACAAGCCGGCTGGTCCCCGGGAGGAGGCCCGGCCACAGCTGGTGAGTGGCCCGGGACTGGCATCCAGGCGGGTGGCCCTCGCCCTCCTGCTGTCACTCGGTTCAGGGGGCCGGTCCGAGGGTGAGGATGTCTCCAGACTCCCAGTCTTGAGGGGGAGACCGGAGGAACGGGCTTCCAGGCCCTGGGTGAATCAGGGGCCAAGCCTGAGCTGCGGCCTGACTTAAAACCTTTTAAATATTTAGGCATATGGTATATACCTTTTAAATATTTAAATATCTCTCCTGAATATTTCATTACGCCTTTTAAATATTTAGCCGTCTGGGCTCCATTTGCGGTCTCTGCCTCAGGCCCTGCAACATTAAGGGCAGGCCTGTGGGGCATTATTATCATTATTATTACTACTATTCCTGTTTCATGTATGGGACAGAGAAAGCTTAAGTACGCTGCTCAAGGACAAGACGGCCAGAGACGGGTCGAGGGCGGACGACAACCCCGACCTTCTGCCTCCGCAGCCCAGGCTCACAATCCCTACCAGAACAGACAGCCAGAAGGTAATTTCTAAACTGAAGAACTCCAAATTTAGCAGCGTTTAAGTGTATTATTCGGCAATGAGACAGTTAACAACAGAAGAACACATCAAAGAGTTGAAATTAACTGCCTACAGGGATGAGGACTGAAAATACCGTTTCTTTTTTTAATCTGTGTGTACATGTATTACTTCCACAAAAAATTTAAATTGTTAAGAATCGTTAACCATCTTAACTTCACATCTCCTTCCTCAATGTAAACAACTCAAAGATCACTCTGCTCCCCAAGGCTCATTCCTCCAAAAACGCATCACACATGCTCCAGGTTTTGCCTAAACGGAAAGGCCAATCTATCATAATACAAAAACAGTTCATTGACTGTAACCCTTAGAGTGTTACTGCACTCAGTGTGGTCTCCAAATTGTTTACAGCGAAACACAACAAATCCTATTATTTGTCCCAAAATGTCACAGAGCTTAAAACCCCAAAATAGTCGTCTCCTTTTTTTTCTCTGTCATTGTTGGTCACACCACTCGGCATGCGAGATCTTAGTTCCCTGACCAGGGACCGAACTTGCGCCCTGCGTTGAAAGCACGGAGTCTTAACCACTGGACTGATGGGGAAGTCCCCAAAGAGTCATTTCTGATTGCAAAATTAGGGGCCATGAATATTCAGAAAGAATTTTTAATGTATTTTTCTCTCCCAACCTCAATTTAGAGAGCCCTTACTCAGTGAGAGCTGAAAATAAACGGAAGGAAAAAAAAAAAGGGAGAGAAGAAAAGCTTTCAGCATTCAACTTCTTACAGATGATCTATATGCTGAAAAAACACCTATTTACAATATCGCTTAATTCAGAAATGGCTGAAGTGTTCCATCAAACTTAGCAATCTAGGAGCACAAATAATGAAATGTGAGTAATGATCCCCCCTTAGACCAGAACCAGTATCAAAGAGAGATTCCAACCCAGAGAATTTTTTGTGTTTCCGTCCAAGTCCTGGGGTGGGGTTAGGGGAGAGATGACAGAAAGAGAAAAGAAAAAGGCTTACAACCTAAGACTTGACCCCGGAGCAAAACCATGGCCCTTTGAAGAATGCAGTCTGTGTAGCCTTTCATGTCTCCAGCTAACCAGGCTGCCCGTTTAAAGCGGAAGGTCACACAGGCCTGAGCCCTCGCCTCCCAGCTTGCTCTTTTGCTGGTTCACCTTCGTATGTTCTACTCCTCAGCCGACTCTAGCTTCTTCCTGTTCAAAGCCTCCTGAAGACACCTCTGACTGACTGATCCCAGCCTACTCCCATCTGTCCAGTTTATCGGTCTCTTCGACATTTACGCACACCACTGCTGTTTTACTTGAGATGGTCAGATGGTATCACCAACTCAACTGTTCAAACATGAGTTTGAGCAAGCTCTGGGAGATGGTGAAGGACAGGGAAGCTTGGCATGCTGCAGCCCACGGGGTCGCAAAGAGTTGGACACAGACAGCGATTGAACAACAACGACGACAAAAAAAACAGATTTAAGGTGGTTTAGAGCAAGAGATTCATATGTAAGACCAACAGCTGTGCAGGGGGGAGGAACATCAAGATGCACATGACCCAGGATGTCCCAGGCATGAGCCACAACTCTGCTTCCCACCCAGACGCCAGGAGTGGTTCCACTGGGTCACCATAGACGCGCCAGGAAAAAAAAAAACTGTTATCCTTTCTTTCCACCGATCTCAGGGGCCTAGAATAGGTAGATTCAAAGATAGAAGAAAGAACAGAGGTTACCCCCGGCTGGAGAAAGAGGGAAAGGAGGGTTATTGTTTACTTGATTCAGAGTTTTTGTGGGGGTGATGCGCTCTTATGTTACATATGGGCTTCCCTGGTGGTTCAGGCGGTAAAGAATATGCCTGCAATGTGGGAGACCCAGATTCGATCTCTGGGTCGGGAAGATGCCCTGGAGAAGGGAATGGCAACCCACTCCAGTATTCTTGTCTGAGGAATTCAACAGAGGAGCCTGGCGGGCTACAGTCCATTGGGTCACAAAGAGTCAGACACAACTGAGCAACTAACACTTTCACTTCTTTTCATGTTGTGTATATTTCACAATTAAAAAAAAAAAAAAACACGCTGCTGCCCTGAACAGGGAGGACACGTTACAATAAATATTCTAATGTCTGGTTCTCTTTTACAGTATCTTTGGGGAAACTAGCTGGTATCAGCAAAGCCCTTGTAACCTCTCACAACCAGCAGTCTGAGACGTGCGGAGTCCTGATTTTTAGCGTTTATCCATTTCTGTGATATAAACGCTTAAAATTCTCCAAGCCAGGCTTCAGCAATATGTGAACCGTGAACTTCCTGATGTTCAAGCTGGTTTTAGAAAAGGCAGAGGAACCAGAGATCAAACTGCCAACATCTGCTGGATCATGGAAAAAGCAAGAGAGTTCCAGAAAAACATCTATTTCTGCTTTACTGACTATGCCAAAGTCTTTGACTGTATGGATCACAATAAACTGTGGAAAATTCTGAAAGAGATGGAAATAGCAGACCATCTGATCTGCCTCTTGAGAAATTTGTATGCAGGTCAGGAAGCAACACTTAGAACTGGACATGAACAACAGACTGATTCCAAATAGGAAAAGGAGTACGTCAAAGCTGTATATTGTCACCCTGCTTATTTAACTTCTATGCAGAGTACATCATGAGAAAAGCTGGGCTGGAAGAAACACAAACTGGAATCAAGGTTGCCGGGAGAAATATCAATGACCTCAGATATGCAGATGACACCACCCTTATGGCAGAAACTGAAGAGGAACTAAAAAGCCTCTTGATGAAGGTGAAAGTCAAGAGTGAAAAAGTTGGCTTAAAGCTCAACATTCAGAAAACGAAGATCATGGCATCCGGTCCCATCACTTCATGGGAAATAGATGAAGAAACAGTGAAAACAGTGTCAGACTTTATTTTTCTGGGCTCCAAAATCACTGCAGTTGGTGACTGCAGCCATGAAATTAAAAGACGCTTACTCCTTGGAAGGAAAGTTTTGACCAACCTAGATAGCATATTCAAAAGCAGAGACATTACTTTGCCAACAAATGTTCGTCTAGTCAAGGCTATGGTTTTTCCTGTGGTCAAGTATGGATGTGAGAATTGGACTGTGAAGAAGGCTGAGTGCCGAAGAATTGATGCTTTTGAACTGTGGTGTTGGAGAAGACTCTTGAGGGTCCCTTGGACTGCAAGGAGATCCAATCAGTCCATTTTGAAGGAGATCAGCCCTGGGCTTTCTTTGGAAGAAATGACACTAAAGCTGAAACTCCAGTACTTTGGCCACCTCATGCGAAGAGTTGACTCATTGGAAAAAGACTCTGATGCTGGGAGGGATTGGGGGCAAGAGGAGAAGGGGACAACAGAGGATGAGATGGCTGGATGGCATCATTGATTCGATGGACATGAGTCTGAATGAACTCCGGGAGTTGGTGACGGACAGGGAGGCCTGGCGTGCTGCGGTTCATGGGGTCGCAAAGAGTCGGACACGACTGAGTGACTGATCTGATCTGATCTGATCTGACCATGGTACAATTCCTGGTACTGACATAACGTCCCTGTCTGGAGGGAGAGGGAGGGTGTTGAAAAGAGGCACCCCCGACGAGCTGTTGAGCTGGTCAGAGGCAGCCCCAACATCACTGATGCCCAAAATGTGTTCTCCTTACAGACACTAGGAGGGAAGGAAGAGTCTAGAGTCCAATGGTTAAATGAAGCTTAAAGTGGTTTCTTTACCACAAAACATCCCTGAATCTTCATTCCTACCTCCTTTGAGATCTTTTAGCAGAGTGACATGCATTCTCAGTCACCAAGAAGGGCTGGTGTGTGACATGTTTACCTGCCCCACCTGACCTCCGGACCCTTTTCTCCCTGAAGAACACCTTGGCGTTGCTCCTTGCCTTCTGGGACGAAATTAAAGTGTTAGTCGTTCAGCTGTGTCTGATGCTTTGCAACTCCATGGACTGCAGCCTGCCAGGTTCCTCTGCCCATGGAATTCTCCAGGCAAGAATACTGGAGTGGGTTGTCATTCCCTTCTCCAAGGGACCTTCCCCATCCAGGGATGCAACCCAGGAATCCTGCATTGCAGGCGGATTCTTTACCGTCTGAGCCACCAGGGAAGCCCCACCTTCTGGGAAATACCAGGTTAAAGAAATGAGTCTATTCGCTTGCAGGCAACAAGCAGAACCCCCCCACACACACACAAAGCAGAGACAGCCAGGCATCCAGAAGACACCTACTCTGTGTCGACTCTATGCCAGCGGGGACTGGCATACCCTGTCTGACAATCCAAGAGTGACAAGCTAACCTGGGTCAAAATTTTGTGGCAATTTACGCAGAAGAGCCCAGTTAGAGCCTCTGCTCATTGGGTCCCAAGCCACAGGGATGTTAGACAAGAAGAAGAAAATCCGGGTACCGTTTCTCTTGGCCTTTCTCGTGGGACACTGTCTTCTCAAAGTCCTGTAATGCACCTCCTTCTGATTCCAAAATTTCCTCCACCCAAACTTTAATGTACGTTAACGTCTAAAATATTCCAGGTGGGACCACAACATTAACCTATATAAAACTGCCAAAATATCTAGAAAAATATCGATAGGCTAGTTCTGATCGTGACGTGTCAAGAAGTGCCTGACAACGCAGTACGTCAAGGGCGGATCCAAACTGCAGGACAGGAAAATGAGTAACTAACTCCTTTGGGAAGAGCAAGGAGGTCAGCAGTCTCAAAGCCCCACAAATTAATACCCAGCACGAGCCATGGTTTATGGGATTTGATTAATGAGAATATTATTTTCATTTATTTTATTGTTTAAGCACTTCCTGAACAGAAGGCTTTCCACAATGACAAAGATCACGTATTTATGCTTCTTTGCAAGAAGCACCGACAGAGAGAAGACAATGCTGGAGAGAGAGCAAGAAGAGGATGGGGACCCATTACAAGGTACAGGCAAGGCAGCAGAGGGCCCTGACCACCTCCTCCTCCTCCAAGCGGCCTGAATCTGGAGCCAGAGGAAATGGATCTCCTATCGTACCACCGTGGCCCATAAACGCAGGACAAGGACGGAGCCACAGCAAATCCCATCAACGTTCTGACGGCTTTCCCGAAGGATGAGGGCGTTCCGCAGCCTTTCGCAGCTGACCCACGGTCCCGCGGAGACAGTGCCACCGTTCCGCCCCACACAGTCACTGCCCTCTCTGCCTTCCCTCCACGCAGGAGACCACAGGCCAAGCCCCTTCAACAGAAACCACCACTTCACAGGCCAGCTGGGTCTGCAAGCAGTTCTGACACGTGAGTCCCACGTGCTTCGGTCCATGTATAAGATGTATACGTGTATACATATGTAAAAAGGAATGTATGTGGAAAAATGTATACAGCTTCCTAATTCCTTGGTTTCTGAAAGCTGTTAGCTTACTCCACAGTGGGAAAAGAAGCACTGATGTCTAAGAGTAATGAGAAATTTCTAATTATTCTTTTTTTTTTCCTTTGAAGTACAGAATCAGAAATTGCTGATTCAATAGCCGAGAATAACCCATTTGCTCTCAGTTTACTGACAAGCATTCCTTAAGACTTTCTATGTAATGAACACTACAGAGACGATAGGGCAAGAACCCCATCATTTCATCCAGCAGCAGCAGAACCTTGAGTCCCTCTGCGTGACTTCTGCTGCAGAAACAGCATCTGAGGGCTTCCCTGGGGGCTCAGACAGTAAAGAATCCGCCTGCAATGCAGGAGACCTGGGTTCAACCCCTGGGTCAGGAAGATCCCTTGGAAGAGGGCGTGGCAACCCACTCCAGTGTTCTTGCCCGGAGAATCCCATGGACAGAGGAGCCCGGCGGGCTACAGTCCACGGGGTCACCGAGTCGGACACAACTGACCGACTAACACACACACAAATAGCACCCTACTTCCTGTCTCTTTACCCTCAACTCAGAGACCCTCCAGCCAACACAACCTCTTAGGTTCACAATCTCTATGTGAACATCATTACAGCTCCGTTAGAATTACTCTTAACTAGAATGCTCAGGTAGCATCTTTCAAAGAGCTTTATTCATCCAACAGGCTGCCGTTTACTTAAAATGCCTCTCTTTCTTTCCTGGGGTTTTAAAACATTTTTCTTATCAGAGTAGTATATGCTGATACTCATTAAAAGAAAAAAGTATAAGCAAGTGAAAGTAAAAGTCTCCAGGAGACCCACTGGATCACTAATAACATTTGAGATACAGACTTCTAAATGCATACATAACCATAAATATATAAATACATATATATAACTTTAACAAAATACACATTTTTTTTTTTTACATTCGACAACGTATCAGACATCTCCCCATGTCTATACATGTTTCCTTCATGTCACAGACATACGTCCATGCTAATTCTATGCATACATCTGTTCAGGGGTACCCTGTTAAATATAGACTTTGATCTATTCCAAAAAGACTTTGCCAAAGCAAGGAACTGCAAAAGAAACCTTTCTTCAAGAATTCTTGCCAAAATAAGAACACTTCAAAAAATAACCTTTAAGATATACAGTGCTGAGTTTCACCCATTTGCTTTAAAATTCTAAAGATAATATTTTTAACTCATGTGAGAAAGTAAAAGATAAGGGAGATAGAGACATTAAAATAATCTACTCATGCTCTTAAACCATAATCCTTAAGTTCACCATGTCTCAAAGAACAATTTTTGTCATTCCATCCATCAGGAGACTACCCTTGACTTCATGGTAACCTAGGCTTGCCTACGGATAGTTTAGTCATTAAGCTCAGTCATGTTCCACTCTTTGCGACCCCATGAACTGTAGCCCGCAAGGCTCCTCTGTCTGTGGGATTCTCCAGGCAAGAATACTGGAGTGGGTTGCCATGCCCATCTCCAGGGGATCTGCCCGATCCAGGGATAAGCACCCATATTTAGGCATGTGCCTGATATTTTAGTAATCTTTTACTTTCACTTTCCTAAAGGATCTTAGCCTGAAGGAAATCTCCAAGGAGTCAACTCCTTTTCCCAAAACCAGGAAAGTAGGAACCAAGGAGTTCACCGAGCCTCAGGAGAGAGGGCAAGCTGGTACAGGCTGGCACTTAAAATCCTATCATGCCGGCATGAGACAGAAGATGGTATGGTGAACAATAAAAAGGGCTGGTCACAAAGACAGAATGAGGCAGCTGGTCAACTTCC
This sequence comes from Bos javanicus, assembly GCF_032452875.1. Lineage (NCBI taxonomy): Eukaryota > Metazoa > Chordata > Mammalia > Artiodactyla > Bovidae > Bos > Bos javanicus. Next base: position 57,916,710 of record NC_083891.1, on the reverse strand, counting down.
TAAGGTACCTTTAGTCAGACTTGGTATAGACAAATTCATATTTTAAATAAAAAGTCTTAAAGACGTATGCAAAACATAGACCAAAATCAAACTGTAAGAGAACTTTAAAACCCCACTTATAAAGCAGAATCCCGTTTTATCTGGTGATTTTTAAAATATCCATTAAGTACAGAGGTCCCAGGTCCCTCTAAAAAGAAAAGGAGCTGTTTACCTATGAGGAAGGAGAGGTCCCAGGAAAAAGGAGAAAAGAGGAGGAGGAGAAAAAAAGGGCTGAACCGAGAAACAAACGCAGAGCGAGGGAACAGGACGTGTGCACGAACACAGTCAGGACGGGGGCTGGCAGGAATATTTAGAGTACACTTTAAAGTACGAAGGACATGTTAAAGTTCTCAAAAGAGACAAGGAGAGGGAGAGACGAATTCCTCTATGTTAATTCAGAGTCCTGGAGATTTTAGCAAGCAGATTACCAGGTACAGTTAAAGGTCAAAAAAAATAACTAGAAGTCCTTAAAAAGAGGTAATAACCACTCCTGTGGTGAAAAATCGCAGGGAAGAATGTGGAAGCCCGAGGCACAGGACCGTCCGGATGAGCTCTGACAACTGCACAGCACTGAGGAGGGCTGGGAGTTGCTCTCCTGCAGCGCCCACCCCAGTCTGCAGAAAGGCTCTTTCAGGTTAAACGTGCAGGTTCATGAGATGTTGTTCTCAATCACTGTATTTTATAGAAAAAATTAAAAAACAGGTATGAAAATAAAAGCAATATGGAGAAAAGGGAAAAGAAAGACACAGCTTGCTGGATGGAAGGTCCACCCTGACGGGCAACCCTTCTTTCTACAAGACACTGGCCTAGACACAGGGAGCCCAGGAGTTGATCCACCTCCGCCTCCATTCACAGCTTTCAGCTCTAAGTGCCGTCTAAGTGCTTGGGAAGAAGGAAGCAAACATCAAGGAAAGCAAATACGGTTCGCAACAGGCTAAAGACGAAGAGAGGAGGGAAGAGTCTGAATCAGATAACCATCAAAAAAGGAAAAAAACTCAAGATGAAGATATTCTATTTCATATACACAAAATTAGAAAGTAAGTGATATTAAGCCATGACAGGATACATTACAAGTGGTTCTTTCCTTTCAAAGGAGTCAACTGATTCAATATTTGACTTCATTTGCAGTTTGCTAAAATGACCCAAAAGGCCCTCATTTTCCACATCTTCCTTTATTAATGAGTCCCCAGGAATTTTATCCTGGGTCTGCCTGGAGAAAATTAAATAGCCTATGAAGACGGTGTTTTTATTATTCAAGCGACTATATTCCTTTAAAATGCTCATCACTCAGAGCCTCAGCCCTGAAAACCCTCTGTGGAAGTCAGGGTCCGCCTCTCGCCGTGTTCTGTTTAGCCGGGGACGGGACATCCACAGAAAGGCAACCAGAAGGGCAGAGTAGTTAGGAAATAATTTCTGAAAGTGAAGCATGAGAAGATCAAAGGAAATGGACAAAAAGGTCGACCACGGAGGGCTCCTTTCCTTTCAAAGCCTCTACTCCCTCAGAGGATGGCCAATTTGCATGTCCTGTCCCTTCTCCCGGGGGGACTCCTGGAGAAAGCAGCCTTCACCAGGGCCCTCGGTCACTTCCTCAGGAAGTGGGAGGAACCACCGCTCACCCTGGCTCCGCGTGGTCCTGGGATCTGGGAATGGACAGTCTCCCCACGACCGGCACGTCCCCGGGGCCGAGGCTGCTGCGTGCTCGGGCCTGGGGCCCTGCAGAGCCTCGTGGGCTTGGCTGAGCGCCAGGGGGGAGGGAAGACGGGGGACCAGTCCACGTCCCTCTTTGGCACCAGCTCACCTCCTGGACACACAGCGAGGGAGACTTTGTGTCAGGGAGGGTGCTGGGACTCCCCGTGACTGAACCTGCCGCAGACTGTACCCAAATTAAGCAACTCCCGTCAATCCACATGACCGATGTTTTCTTTCCCTTGCTTGAGAGTCAAAAATAGAACTGTGCTGACTTGCCGTGAGTGCTAATAAGGTTCTTGAAGGGTGGGAATATCTACTTACTGAATATACAAAGCTTCCAAAAATACCTGCCCCCGTGTTTTTCTTTAGAAAGCAGAATGCAAATTTAAAGGGTAGGGCTGCTTCGGGTTAGCATTTCAAAATGATGGCTCTCCGGAGAAAAACCTGAAGGCAGAAGTCAGGGCTGACCAGATACCAAGTGCTGGTTCAGAAGAGCCAGCTCAGGTCTGCCCAGACCACGGTGCGCAGGAGTAAGCCACCTAACCGGCTGACCAAACCCGCTTATCAGAAGTCGGTCATCTGGTCTTTCTGAGGCCTGGCCTTCGTTTCTCCTCCAGGAATGCCTCTGGGCACCAGGTCATCTCCCAGGCTGACCATCTTTACAGCTATCTGGTGCAAAGTAAACAGGCACTCAGGGCAAGTGCTTGCCTGGACACCCCCAAAATTGAATGAAAGAAAACCTTCTGCTAAGAAGATTACGCACCATGAGATTCTCTCCAACAGCATTCTCACAAACCAAGAAATTTTTTAAAGTCCAGAGGAAAAACCCGCTCTTTCCTTAGTTACTCCCAAGGAAAAAATGGGCAAGAATCCTAGTTGCAATACCTGGAAGACAAGTCACTGATTTCAAGGCACAGGCACAAGGTTTTAAACCAAAGGAATAAATCTTCCCAAGTGAGAAGCATCTGCATGAAAATGTCTGGGGCAGAGATATTTGTAAATATAGCGAAACACTGGAAAACATGGAAACGTCCATCAGCAGGAAAACGATCATATCAATTGTGGTACCTCTTTTTAATTGCGGTGAGAAAATCCCATGGACGGAGGAGCCTGGTGGGCTGCAGTCCATGCGGTCCTGAAGAGTCAGACACGACTGAGCGACTTCACTTTCACTTTTCACTTTCATGCACTAGAGAAGGAAATGGCAACCCACTCCAGTGTTCTTGCCTGGAGAATCCCAGGGGCGAGGGAGCCTGGTGGGCTGCCGTCTATGGGGTTGCACAGACTCGGACACGACTGAAGCAACTTAACAGCAGCAACACACACATAATGTGAAGTCTAACACCTTAGACATTTTGACATGTACAGCTGAAAAGTGTTCAGTAGTGCTTCTCTGGGGGTCCAGTGGTTAAGAATCCGTCTTCAATGCAGAAGACACTGGTTCAATACCTGGTCTGGGAAGATCCCACTGTCACAGGGCAACTAAGTCCACGAGCCACAGTCACTAAGCCCTCCCTCACTCACCGCAGAGCCCGGACTCTGCAACAAAAGCCAACGAAAGCAGAAGCGCGCTCTCTGCAACTAGAGAAAGACTACGTGCAGGAATAAAGACCCAGCGCAGCCATAAATAAATCAAACTTTCTTAAAAATAGTGTGAAGTATATTCACACTGTTGACAGCACGCTGTTTTTAATGGAGGGAGAAATCGGGTCCTAAAACAATATATAAACTACATTAAAACTAAAAAGAAAAAAATAAGCCTATTGCATTTTACATGATATGTAAAACAAGCATACTGCATTTTATACATTTATACATAAATATGTAAAATTTATAGATAGGGAAAATTCACAGAAAGGCTTAGGACTCACACTAAACATCTTGACACATGAATGCAGAAAGGGCAGGGGATAGAAGGTACGGACACAGGTTTTTCAAAGTTCATCCACCTAAGCACTTTCAAGATCACCTACCTACGGGGAAGTAGATGAAAGTTTAAATTTCCTATGAACTCAAGGGAAGTCAGCATCACCAGCCTTGGCAATTCTGTCAAAGGTCCTCTGGCAAGAGCTCTGTTTCCCACCGGGTGCACCACATTCTTTTAACTACAAGGCTCCTGTGCCAGCAGTTCACTAATATGTCAATGAGTTTATAAAAATACTACAAGGGTCTGGGCTAAATCTGTCACCCTTAATAAACTTCAGGAAAACTCATTACAGCCTCTGCTCCGAGTGAGTTATTCAAAGAGCTTCAATGATGAGAAAGCAAGGGGGAAAAAAAGCCTAAATTTCTTTGCTATTAGTTGGATATAAAATATTCAAGTTTGGTGGATTTCAGTATTTCAAAACTAAGAAATCACGTACATACCCATGTCTAAAACCAAAGGATCCCCGTTTAAGAGAAAAACTCACGAAGGCTTTCGAAGCATTCATTTGGCATTTTATAAATGCCACACTTTTCAGTAACATCTCTATAATTCCACCTTGAAGCAAAGTATAGATTTTCTACATCAGACGTGATACTTTGACTACAGACAGGAGAACCTCAAAGCACGTTTCCTTTGTCACCTGAATAAACCTTCTAGATTTTTGTACAAAAATCCAAGTTTGCCCCTGAAATGCCCCCATCAAACCAGCCACTTTGCTTTTTGCTGTTTTGTATTCATTTTAACCAGAAACTTTTTCAAATACTAAACTTAAAACTATTGGCAAAGATTTTTGAGAATCACAGCCTCAGAAAACAGGAAGGCGAGCGCTGGGAGCTGACAGAACCTCGCTCTTTTCTGGGAAGTTACAGTCCAGCCACACGTGCTAGAAATCTTTCTTTCGGAATCTTTACAACCCAAGTTTCAAAGCACTGTCCTCGCAACAAGGTTGTGAGTCGGTGGTTCTCAAAGGGAGTGATTTTGCTCCTCCTCCATGGCTACAGAAATTTAGCAATGTCCAGAGACATTTCTGGCTGGCACAACCTCAAGTGCGGTGAGGGGTGCTCCTGGCATTCAGCGGGGTAGGAAGTAAGCGGCCAGAGACGCTAAGCATCCTATTCCGCAAGGGACAGCCCCCAGCGAAGCACGGCCTGGCCCTTAAGCTCACTGGTGCTGAGGCTGAAAAGCCCTGCTCTCCGGGAACGGACTTTCCCCTTGTTACCTGTTCTCCCACCAGGACCTAACCCCCCTAAAATCACAATAAAGTGGCTGGGGACCCCCTGGTTGGCCGGTGGCTGACGCTTGCAGTGCAGGCGGCCTGGGCTGACCCCTGGTCAGGGAACCAGCTCCTACATGCTGCAGTGAAGCCTGAAGACCCTGTGTGCCACGGCTAGGACCTGGCGGAGCCAAACAAACAAAATGCAAAGAGACAAACCCGTGAGCCCGCTCCCCTGGGCGCCCCCCAGCCTGGGGAGGGGCGGCCCCTCCAGCGCCCCGCGCCTTCCTCCCCCACCACCTGAGGAAGCCTGCAGACCAAGGGCTGCCCACGGGCTGATCACAGCTGGTCCAGAATTCCAAAATGAGCACTGCCTTGTCTCGCTGGACACCAAACTCACCTGAGGCAGTTTTAGATTTCTGAAATGTAGGGCTTTCACCTATAAGACATGACTAAGAGCATCCCCCAGGGTGATCGTTCACAACATGTCTACTGACTTTTAAAAGTAAACTCACTTAAAAGTTCTCTTCCTGGAGTAGAGAAAAACCAGAGAACACACACACGAGGAGAATGAAGAGTATCACGCTGTCCAACACTAGGTTACAGTATAAGGAGAGGAAGCTCTCAGTATTTCTCACGAGGTCCCCCTGAATTTGCACTAATTTCACCAGACAATCAAGAGCTTGGAATAATGGTCACACAGGAATGCTCCTGTTACACAATTTTCCACCAAATAGGGGGAAAGCGGGGATTCTACAGTGTAGGGATTTGGGAAGTGCTGGATTAAACACACACACACACATCCTTCTTCTCCCAAGGCTTCTCTGAACTTTTAAGTGCTGATGTGAATTTCTAGGGTGAAACTTCATCATGGGGATACAATGTCCAAGCTGGAAGCATTGCCCAAGCTTATTGGATGCTGGACACTTTCAGAGTGAGACATCTCTGGGGCTTATTTAAAACAAAGTTTAATCAAATCTTGCAGTTGCAAGAGGTCAGTTACACTTCTGGAGCTTTCCTGATGGATCAAACGATAGGTTCGATCCCTGGACTGGCATGATCCCCTGGAGAAGGGCATGGCAACCCACTGCAGTATTCTTGCCTGGAGAATCCCATGCACAGCGAAGCCTGGTGGGCTACAGTCCATGGGGGTTACACAGAGTTAAACACGACTGACCGACTTGGCATGCACACACGTGATTTAATAATGAGCATCCTTCACTTAACTGCCCTCCTGCAGAAAAGCAGCCCAGCAAGGTCTTCTAGGCAGCACAACAGAGGCAGAACAGAAACTTCCCATCCTCAACAACCTGAAACCAAGGCAGAGTGTAACCAAAGAAGGGACAGCTAAATCTGAAACACCAACAGAGGCCAACGGCACCTACTGACCAAGATCAGCAGGAAAAGAATTGCTCTTAAAAAAGCTATGAGTCATCTAAATCAAAACCCGCCAAGCCTAATCAGTATTACTACTCAAGTGCTAAACTATGTGTTTCAGCTTTCCCCAAATTAACGCTAGACAGCCGAACCAGACTCGCATTTTGTCAAATGGACAGACATGCATGAGGGACCTGAAATGTTCACACACTCACCTCACACAGACACACACACATACACCCCTCTACCTAGGAGCACCCTCAGATACACACACACACACCCCTATGAGCACCCTCAAACACACACACACCTCAGACACACACAACCCCCTATGAGCACCCTCAGACATACACACACCTCTCACACACACACATGCCTACCTATGAGCACCCTCACACAAACACACCTCTCACACACACACACACACCCCCCTACCTATGAGCACCCTCAGACACACACACACACCTCTCTCACACACACACACACACCTCTCACACACACACATGCCTACCTATGAGCACCCTCAGACACATACCACACACCTCTCACACACACACACACCCCCCTACCTATGAGCACCCTCAAACACACACCACACACCTCTCTCACACACATACCCCCTATGAGCACCCTCAAACACACACACTCACTCACCTCACACACACAACACTCACCTCACACACCACCCCTCTCTCTCACACACACACCCCTACCTAGGAGCACCCTCACACACACACACACACCTCACACACATACACACACACACCTCTCTCACACACACACACACTCACCTCACACACATACACACACACACCTCTCTCACACACACACCCCCTATGAATACCCTCAGACACACACACACACTCACCTCACACACACACCTCTCACACATACACCCCTACCTAGGAGCACCCTCAGACACACACACTCACCTCACACACACACACACACACACCTCATACACACACCTCTCTCACAGACACACACCCCTACCTATGAGCACCCTCAGACACACACATACACGCTCATCTCACACACACACACTCACCTCACACCCACTCACCTCACACACACACAACTCTCTCACAGACACACCCCTACCTATGAGCACCCTCAGACACACACACACACACTCACACTCACACACACACACACTCACCTCTCACACACACACCTCTCTCTCACACACACACCCGAACCCATGAGCACCCGCGGACACGCAGCGACGCGCCCAGGGGAGGCCCTGACGCTGGCCCGGCCACCTCCCGCGGCCCTCCGGCCAGTCTTCACAACAGGCGCTGTGCGATTATGGAGCAAACACTGATAGCTAAACGTACTGTTTTCGTGACCTTTGAGTAAACAGAAAATGCAGATTGAATCTCCACCCTCAAGAGCTCCTACACCTTGGCTGCTAAGCTGAAGCGCGTGAGGCCACGGCCGTCAGGTCCAGAAGACCCGGATGTGAACGCAGCCCCGACGCCGGCCGCTAGGCTTCGCACGTGCGCTCCCTCTGGGGGCGAGGAGCGCCCCGGGCCTGGCGCGGGCGGAGGCACTGGCTTGTCAGTGCTGCTGCGAGTCCGAACGACTCAGAAATCCAAAGTGGCTAGAGACATCCTTTCCCAAAGTGACCGACTCACCCGTCAGCTGTCTTCCTCCCAACTCGGGTTGAGTCACTTCCTGCCTCAAACTCTGTCCCCGCCTGAAGACGCTTCCCCGAGTCCTCGGCATGGACTTCCTTCCCCAGCCAAGCCCTACCTTGGATCTCCTACCTTGGGTCTTCTCTCCCTTTCTGTAAAACGTCATCCCTCTATTTTTTTCAAAATTTCACCCAAAGTTTATCTTTATTGGAACCTCTACTTCCTCACAATGTTTCTTTATTTCCTCCTGTCTCTACCTTTAGAAGCCAAGTGAGTGTATCAGAAAATAATAGTGTCAAAACCTTTAGGACACAAATTCAGTTCGCTTACAGGTAAGCTATTTTCTGACGATAATGAATCACGGCAAAGCTCATCCAAAGGGCGCTCCCATGAGCACAGAGAGCCTGCATGTCTCCCAGGTCCTGCAGCCCTGTACTGTTTTACTTTCTGAAAAAATATTTGGCTGCACCCAATGGCAACCCACTCCTGTGTTCTTGCCTGGAGAATCCCAGGGACGGGGAGCCTGGCGGGCTGCCGTCTGTGGGGTCACACAGAGTCGGACACAACTGAAGCGACTTAGCAGCAAGGAGGTATGTGGGACTCTAGGTCTTCCCTGACCGGGGACTAGACCTACGCCCCCTGCATTGGAAAGTGGATTCTTAACCACTGTACCCCCAGGAAGCCCCTCCTGCCCTCTCACACACCCATCGGTCTATGTGCCACGCTCTGCTGGTTCTAGCCACTCACTGGACGGGGGACCAGTCAAATATGCGTTGCCGTCTGATGTTCTCTCTGCCCAGCTAGTCTTTGACCCTGACTCTTGGCAGGCTCCAGGATGACCTCTGACTTACCACCCCACTACATATCCTGAACTCATCCCCAGCTCAGATTAACACCTGTGGTTCCAACCCTTTTCTCCAGCACAGGCCCCACACCAAGCCCACCCTGAATGCCCAGTCGTGTCCCTGCTCCCCTCACAGCAATGTGAGGCCACAGCTGACGCACCATGACACACACTCTCCCCACCCCAGACAGGGATTCAGCACAAAACCGGGAGCTGACAGATTTAACGAACAAGTAATAAACCGGATGCAACGTGCTGGATTCACGTGCCGTAGCACTCTCAGACTCCCAATGTCCAGTAAGATCGAAAACTCAACCAGAGCTTCTGTGCAATGGCAGGCTTTCTTGGTGTCTCATGTGGCAGTGGAAGTCACTCAGTCATATCCGACTCTTTGCGACCCCATCGACTATAGAGTCCATGGAATTCTCCAGGCCAGAATACTGGAGTGGGTAACCTTTCCCTTCTCCAAGGGATCTTCCCAACCCAGGGATCAAACCCAGGTCTCCCACAATGCAGGCAGTTTCTTTACCAACTGAGCTATCAGGGATGCCCAGGAATCTCATGTAACAGACACCATTTTATCCTTACAACTAACTTAATCCATTTCCAAATTTTTAAACATGCCAACTACAGTTCTGTGGTCTCTTACAGTTCACACACGTAATTCACCAAATTCCTTACTGGAACTCAATTTCTCCTTTGGCTCAGGCCTGGGATTGAGCTTCCCCAAGACATCTGGATCCAAGGCCTCCAGAGTGTGTGCCTTCGTGTGCACTAGACAAGCAGGTGGTGTTGATTAGCCATTCTTCATCACCACCCTGTGAGGAGGCTCATTAGGGCTCCCATTCTAAGGGAAAGTCACAAGTCACCCGACTCCCTGTCAGGCATGGAGGCAAAAACAGCGGCCGCTAACAGTTCTGAGTCCTCCCCTCCCATCAGATCCCAAGTCTCTGAACCAAACATGGCAGTTATTCCTGTCTATGGCTGCTACTTAGTCACTCAGTTGTGTCCAACTGTTTGCGACCCCATGGACTGTAGCCCACCAGGCTCCACCGTCCATGGGATTTCCCAGGCAGGAATGCTGCAGTGGGTTGCCACTTCCTGCTCCAGGGGATCTTCCAGACCCAGGGCTGGAACCTGCACTGGCAGGAGGCTTCTTTAGCACTGAGCCCCCAGGGAAGCCCTGTGGTTACTCTCACATGTTGACTTGCTGACACTGTTCATCACAGTGACTCCAAACAGGTACCCCTGCCATGGATCTCCCGGATCGCATTCTGATAGTAAAGCTCTCTCTGTCTCATCAGTCAAGGGATCAAGGTAGTAAAGCTTCAGTAACACAGATTATGTGGGAACAAGAATACACTGAGTATCCAGGCAGATCCTGCATACCCAGAAACCAGTGCTCATGCCAGGCTGGGCATCCATGACCCAACAATGAGGGCTGACCCCAAATGCCCTCACTGGCATCACATGCAAAGCGACAGTGAGTTCCCGCAGTCGGGCAAGGCTTGGAGCATCAGATGACTCGGAGCAGAGACAGAGGATCTGAAACCAGGGGCACACTACAGACCCCTGCTACTACTCCATGCAGTCCAAGGACCAGCAGACCACCATCACCTGGGAGCTGGTCAGAAATACAGGATCCCGGGCCCATACCAGCCCTAGTGAATCATTATCTGCATTTTAACAAGAGTCCCGGGGCGATCTGTATGCCACTGGTCCTACCTGGATGATAAGGGCACCCAGGAGGGAGCACAGGACCGCAGCAGCGGGTGGGGAAAGGCAGGGAAGAGACACAGAGCGAGCCGGACCTGCTCCAAGTCCGGGTCCACCTCTCACTCAGCGCTACCCTCCTCCGTCAGTCTCTTAACGTCTGTAAGGCTCACCGGGGATGTTAATTATACCTTTTGGGGGACAGTCAGTATAAAGCCTCCAGCACACAGCAAACTTGCAGTGGATTTCCTTTCCGTTCCCCATCAGACACCAGTGTGGCAAGGTTGTCTAAATCCTGCAATCTGGAGATGGATTAGGATATCTGGGAGAGAAAGGGAGCCCAAACCAGGGAAGAAAGAGTTTCTCTAACAAGGAGACCCTATCGTAGTTCTCACCCTATCTTCTCAACCGAAAGAAGGACTCAACATCAGTAAGCACGAACACTGCGGGGCACCAGGGAAGCTTCACTGGTAAACCTGGTCGTCCGTCCAACAATCCAGACCAGCACTCTCAGACAGAAACAGAATGAAAACCACATATACAGTGGCAAGTTTCCTTTTTTTTTTTTTTTGCACTTTTTTTATTTACTTGCCACTTGGCATGCGGGATCCTAGCTCCCCCATGAGGGATCAAGCCCACACCCCCTGCAGTGGAAACTCCTAATCTTAAACCACTGCACTGCCAGGGAAGTCCCTCTGTTTTTAAAAGAAAAGGGCTGGGGGGCGGGGGGAATAGTGTGAAATAAGTTTTAGTAATACGTTTTATTCAACCAAAATATTCTTTCAACATAAAGTCTATATTAAAAAGCTATTAGTGAGACATTTTACATTCCTCTTTGCTATCTAAGTCTTCAAAACCCTGTGTATATTTTATGCTTGCAGCCCATCTCAATTAGGACTGGTGGTGGTTTAGTCCCTAAGTCGTGTCCGACTCTTGCAACCCCATGGACTGTAGTCTGCCAGGCTCCTCTGTCCATGGGATTTTCCAGGCAAGAAGACTGGAGTGGGTTGCCATTTCCTTCTCCAGGGGATCTTCCTGACCCAGGGATTGAACCCCGGTCTCCTCCATGGCAGGCAGATTCTTTACCAACTTAGTCACCAGGGAAGCCCCCAAAACAGGACTGGCCACACAGCAAGCGCTCAGAAGCCGTATGTGGTAGGGGCCAGCCAACGGGACAGGGCCATTCTAGACAGCGAGGTCCCGGGACCCCTGCTCCCCTCCATCTTCCATCCTCTCCAAGGTCCAGTGTGTAAGACATGACTATCTGGTCACTGCCAAGCAAACATGGGCAGCAAAGGGCTGGGGACACGGACGGAACAGAGGCCTGAGCTATCCGGTCACAGCTTCACGATCAACTTTTGTTTGCTCTGAAACTCTGGTTGATGAAAAGCACACCAACAGACAGACAACCCAGATGCTAGGCCCTCGCTGACTGGGCTGAATTTACTTGGGAACAAAGACAGTTGAAGTGTTAAGACTTTAACTACAAAATTCATTCAAGATTTTCCAGCTATAAATGTTAAGCATGGCCAAGTAAGAAGAACAAGGACTCTTGCCGAGGTGTCCCTCGCTTTTCATCAGATAAAGGGCAGCTGCAACTCAAAACCTACAGACCAGGCAGGAAACGCTGTGTGCGCCTTCATGGCCCACACCTCAAAACAGAAATCACTACCGATAAAGGAGGTAAAAGACTGAACAGCAGAAACACCACCAAGACAGAAAAGAGATGTCAGGGACGCGGTCCTTCCCCTAAAACAGGCAGCTCGGGAATACAGGACAGCTAAGATTCTAGGGAGGACTCACGGAGCACCAGGCACTCTGCTAGGCACTTCATGTGCACTTCATCTTCTAAACAACCCTCAAGAAAAGAATGGTTTCGAATTTTAAGTTAACTCGCTGAGGGGGCTTTCCCAGGAGGCGCAAGGGGTAATAAACCCGCCTGCCAGAGCAGGAGATGTTAAGCGACACGGGTTCGATCCCTGGGTCAGGAAGATCCCCTGGAGGAGGGCGTGGCAACTCACTCCAGCATTCTGGCCTGGAGAATCCCGTGGACAGACGAGCCTGGCGGGCTACAGTCCATGCAGTCGCAAAGAGCCGGACACAGCTGAAACGATTTAGCAGACACACAGGCATAATCAAGTCTCAAGAGGGAGACCTCAACTACCTCCCAACTCTTGATGTATCAGCAAAACCGTGAAGGACCAGCTTATCAACGGGTACCTGTGTGAGGGCTTCATTTCAGTAAATAAGGCTTTAAGGTTCACATGATATAAGGACTATAAGTAAAAGCTGGCTTCTATACCATCAAAACCCAGACAACTAATTTTGGATTGCAGAAAGAAATACTGATGGCAACAGCCTTGAGCTAGAAGTCTGTAGGGCAGTGGGTTCTGGTTTCAGATGTGCTATTAACTACCTGCTGAACCCCACCTCCACCCCAGTTTGGGCTCACTGCGGAAAATGAAGCGATAACTATAAGTGTTTAATGCATTTCCGGCTATGCAGTTGTTTATTTTTAACACAGAGCTGTGACTTTTCTAACCTGGAAGTCTTTGAAAAACTCTTACTGTTCAGATACGCAGAAAGAATCTGTTCCTCGCAGAAGAAAATGACCAAAATCACCGCCCATTACTAGACCGCATGAGCCAGCAGGAATTTGGTTCCCAAAAGGCAAGGCTGCCTTGAGAAGACACTCAAAAACTACACCACCTTGACTTCACCTCTGGGTCTCTATGAATCCTTTAGGACGCTCAGAATCTCTAATTACGGGGTAATACCTGACTGAGAACAGACCTGCATTCGGGGGCCCTCATGACCGTCAACCAGAGGACACCTGGCGGGGAGTCCTGGGGATGGCTAAGAAGGCCACGCTGGTTTTGTCTAAAAACACTACTTATTTCAGCCTCCAGATTTAGATTAAGGAGAATTTGCTCTTCCTCTCAACCTCAAACAGGCCAAACTGAGAACTTCCTGTCCATGGATGAGCATTCAAAGAATTCCTTAAATCGTGCTTATGTGCGAGGACAAAAGATTTTTCTCAACACCACTTTCAATTTACGCTTTCTTATCCTTTTCGAAGAATAAATAAAACAAAAACACCTCCTGTTCCTTCTCCCAATCTGTTCCTCACCCCAGTGCCCAGTAAAGGAAACGCTTGTGTCTTCCCGGCATGCAATTCTAGCACCGTGCGTCTCTGGGGTAGACACAGACTCTTCTCTCTCATCGTGATGACTGAAGTCAGGAAAACCCGGCTAATGGCAAAGGCCCTGAACTGTGCCTCCAACTTCTCCACGACACCTGCTCCCCTTCCCTGTCCCTAACAGGCCTTCCCAACCCTGAGCACCTTCCATGACTTCCCCTGGTCCCCCGATCCTGCTCGTCCCTCGACGAGGCAGAAGAGCCCAAGGATGAGAAGCAGGCTTCCAGTTCCGCCTGCAGCCCGTTTCTGAGCGGGCGGACCTTGGCCAGGATCTCTGCCTGAGTCTCCTGACCTGCACTATGGCGGGGGTGGGGGGCAACAGCGTTTAGCTCGCCTCAACGTTTCGGTCTTAAACCTATGGAAAGGCCACCGCGACAGACAGTGCTGCCTGCAGGTGTTAGGCTGCTGACGTCACGGTCTGCCCTCCGACTTTCAGAAGCACACGTCTTTAAGTTCTTCAGCCCCTGCCTCCCCTTCATTGATGCATTTTACTTTTTACTGTACAAATCATTATCTTCTGGCAACCCAAACTGACACCTTCTCCTATCTTTCCTCTATCAGCTCTGTTCTGCAGTAACTGCTCCCAATCTAGACCCCCAGCTCACACGACCTGGAAGGCAAAGGACACCCCATGGGCAACATAACCCAAACCTGAACTCATTCTACCAGCAGCTCCACCTCCGCAGTCTTTTCCTGCCTCCTGAATTCAGAATCTCAGAGCCAGAAGTAACCTCTGACAAGTAACTTCAGAGAGCATCCTCCTCGCCTCACACACACACACACACACACACACACAGGCATCCTCCCCCTCTATCAGGCCTCATATCTAACTGGAGACCAGCGCACGCACACACACACACACACACACACATGCACGCACAGGCCCCCTGACACGGTCACCACCTACCACTCCATCGCCATGGCAATGCCTTGGATGGAGCCCTCCTCCCCTCTCCTGGATGGCTGCCGTGGGGCCCCCACTGGACGCCGAAGAGCCTCCATTCCACACTCACGGGGCTGCCCTGGGTCCTCTATCATAAACAGTCTCTTCTCTGCCCCTCTGCCTCCACAGGGAAGCGCACCCTGGAGCGGACGGTGCAGGACGGCCTTCGGAAGCCCAGCTACTGCCCGCTTCTCGCCCTCTGCCCGCCTGCCCGCCCGCTCCCCCAGCCAGGGCCTTCCCACACACAGTCCCTCGGGCTCTCTGCTTGCCCTCCGGGTCGCTGCCTCCCTGACATATTTTTACTGGCTTTTTCGGCTCAGAAGCCACCTCGTCCAGGGCTCCTCCCTCTAAACTTGGCACTTGGTGGCCCATTCGCATTCCTATCATAGCATCCGTGCGCTACTTCCCACTAGCCTTTCCTCTCTGGATGCCTTTGCCCTCGGTCCTCGCAGTGCCTAGCACAACGTCTGGGGCTTAGGAAACACGCTGCATCTGCCCCATGGATGAAATAACCCCCAAATTAATGCTGATCCCCACGTCTCAGGCTCCCTTCCCTTGTTGTTCATCACTAGGACCTCAGTCCACTTGTTCTTCCTGATCTCGAATGCTATTTTATCCGCTAAAAAAAAAAAATATGCTTCCAAAATCTCCTTACTTCATGGCTTTGAGATTACTGACACATTTTCACCTCTTTAAAAGACATAAAAGCTGAAAAATAACTTCAAATACTAAAATAACGCCAATAATTTGAAACTCAAGAAATCAAATTATCATTAACGATATAAGTTCTTGACGCAGCTAAGATTTCGTACCCCTTTCCAAAATTTCAATCCTGTCACTGGCTGGTGTTTTATGGAACCTGAAGACAAACGCAAAAATTAAACTGCCAAATGGTTCTGAAGAGATCAGGAGTAACTGCCGAGGGAGATAAAGGCTGCTTTACCACGTGCAGGTTCTTGTTTCCACTTTTGGCTAATTCCGATTCGTTCTGGGTTATAAAGCCTGTCATCCCGTTAGTGAGTGGTCTATTATCATGAACATCTCTCATGTGTCTTCGGATAGCATTTGCTACGAAAACGGTACTTGGAAAGTCTTAACTGCAGCTGACGACGCTAGATCTTTTTGTGAGCTACGACCAGCTGAATTTACTTTCATCCTAACTTTGAATTCTTACTTACTCACCATGACCCAGCCATCCCACTCCTCAGTCTGTACCAAACAGACATAAAAACTTACGTTCAGACAAAAACCCCTATGCAGATTTTTACAGCCACTTTATTCTGGGAAGAGGATTACAAAAAAAAAAAAACAACCAACTGCAAACAACCCTCATGTCTTTCAACGGAAGAACAGACAAACAAACCACGGTACATCCATACAGAGGTCTACACAAGTCGGCAATAAAAGAAGAACCAAGTGTGGATACTCAAAACAATGCGGATGGCCCTTCAAATGCAGTTTGTAAGTGAAGGAAGCTATTTGCATGGCATTCTGGAAAAGACCAACATAAGGTCAGAACAAACTGGTGGCTGCCAGGGGGGTGGGAATGGAGAGGAGAATCTGGCCACAAAGCGACAGCAGGTGGGAAGGTTTCAGGAGATTGAACGAGTCCCTGTAGGTAACGGTGGGGCAGACATGGCGCTAGGCACTTGTCAAAGCCCGTGAGACCGCACACCGAGGAGTCAGTTTTACTGTATGTAAAGAAAAGGTTAATTACTTAACCATGACATACTTAGAGATCATACACCAAACACAGGCATACCTCCTCTGACTGTGCTTGGCTTCATTGCCCTTCACAGATACCAGGCTTTTGAAAATATCGAAGCTTTGTGTATTATCAGATGATGGCTAACATTTTCTGCAACAGTAAAGTATTTTTGATATAGTGTTTCTAGACATAATGCTATTGCACACTTAATAGACTACAGTGTAAACATAACTTTTATGTATACCAAGAAACCAAAATAATTCCAGCAACTTGCTTCATTGCCATGGTCTGGAACCTATTGCGGTGGTCTGGAACCCATACCCACAATATCCCTTGGGGTAATGCCTGCGTAATTAACACAAAGGTATGGATTCCCTTGGGGCTCCCCTGGTGGCTAAGTGGTAAAGCACTTGCCAGCCAGCGCAGGAGACGAGGGTTCGATCCCTGGGTCAGGAAGATTCCGGAGCAAGATAATGGCAGCCCACTCCAGTATTCTCGCCTGGGAGGGTCAGTGGGGCCACAGATTTCCTTCCCCTTAACCAGCTGTGTTTGTTATTATTGTGTTGCTACTGTAGTGCCCCGATGAGGAAGAGATGTTAAGGGAATAGGGGGGGAAACCAACCCCAAATCGTCCCCCAGATCTTCCTGCAGCCCCTGCGCTGGCAATTTCGGCTCCAGCTGCGAACAGCTAAATGGAGTCCCACCAAGAATATGGGAAAGGTCACTCAAACGCAACGCCCCCCAGCGGAGCCCAGGAACGCATTTCAAGGGGAGAAACAAGGCGGAAGGCCGGGGGTCTCCCCGAACAAATCCTCCCGTTCTAACTCATCCCCTGGAAGGTATCCGCAGAAAATTCCATCCACGTGTCAGCCCCAGCCTTCCTCCTTCCTTTAAAAAGGAGTCAAGGCGGGAGGGGGGTGGGGGAATCTCCTTGCGAGAAGAGAGAGCGAAAACACAGAACACGAGTTCTCCAAAAGCAGGAGGCTTAGAGTTCTAGAAACCCCGGACCCCACACTCTTCAAGGTGGAAAAAAGTGACTCCAAGAGGCCAACAACAAGAACAAGCCAAGGTTTACCACCCAGTGACACTTTCTTTCCAGTGGACCCACCCCACCCAGCCAGACGCACACATGCCTCCCTGAAGGGACGGGCTGGCCCGGGGCCCTGGGAGACCCCCGCAGGCAACCCCGCGGGGCGGTCTGGGGCCCAGGTGTGCGGCCCGCGTGGTGACAGGGACAGCGGGGCGCGGGCCGGCCCCGCCTGGCTCCTTCTGGGAAAGGGGACGCTCTGGCTTCTCCACGCTCACCGTCCAGAGCCCAGGAAACTCTGGTTCTCCTCCCGGGAGTCCCGGGCCTGTGACAGGCTCAGAGCCCTGCCCGATATTGCCACCTGAGACAAACCTCAGGCCGAGATGAGCTCCTGATTGCAACCCTGGAGAACCAGCTCTCCGACCTGCAACGGCCCTCTGCAGCCGGAAAGACAGGCCTTTGTACAAAACACTTGGTATTTTCCAGGAGCCTTTGCAGGGGCCGGGGTCAGGGGGGAGGGGTGGAGAGTAACAAAGCTAAAAACCACAGAGAGTAAACCAGAACGTTCTGGGACAGGCCACGCCTTACGAAAAGGGCTTTTTAAAACATCCTTTTCAAGGATCCATCGCAGCAGGGGGTCAGTTGTCAGCGTTAAATAAAAATCACTGACTTTCTAAAGACAGGAGTGAAGGACTCAATTATTTAAAAAACAGCTTATTGTATTAAGCTAATTAAGGGCTATCATATTAGCCATCTGAGTTTTAGCTGGCACCCGAAAAGCAGGAACAGCGTATCATGCAACGTGGACTGGGATCTGCTTTGCAAGCAGATTTCGGCCACATTCAGACACAGAACCTCTGGCAGGCAAAAATGTAGAACTGAAAACCAATTTTCACACAGCGATTTGTAAAGAATTTTGTTCCATCGCATAAGCTATTTACTGGTCTATCAGCCCGAGATTACATTTATCTCTATTGAATCCCACAGCAAGCACTCTGAGCTAACCATGTGCTGTTGTTTCTCAGCTTCATCACACGCTGGATGCTCTGAAATCATGAGAAAAAAATTCAACAATAAAACCCTTGCATACTTGACACCCTGCACTGCAGAGACTCTGCCCACCAACCGCCAGCACACAACCTCTCCTAAGACCCTCGGCATTTCTGAAAAGACCACTCTACTGAATGCAAAAAGGAACAAAATACCCTCTACAAAGTAGGGGAGACAGTTGTTTTCCAATGTGCCTTCCATGGGCTCCCTTTGACTGTACTTCGACCAAACCAGAAGCCAGAACTCCTCTATCCGTAGCTGAGATCATCTTGGGTTGGATTCTGCTGCTGTTGGCTTCCTGTCTGGGGAAGTTGCAGTCCTTTTCACAAGGAACTCCAAAGCGAAATGCTTCATGTTCTCCTGTAAGCTCTCACTGCCTTTGTTCCTTACTTTGCCACCAGTCATTACTGCCTGCTTCT
Organism: Bos javanicus; assembly: GCF_032452875.1. Taxonomy (NCBI): domain Eukaryota; kingdom Metazoa; phylum Chordata; class Mammalia; order Artiodactyla; family Bovidae; genus Bos; species Bos javanicus. The sequence goes on along the minus strand of NC_083891.1, from coordinate 57,897,925 downwards.
CTCTCCTCCTCAAAAACCTCTTGGTTTTGGAGGATGCATAAAAATACCAGCTGAAATCAAACTATCATCTTGTAAGGCACTGGACATTGTCTGCCATCCACTGCTGTAAAGCTTTGAGTTAACAAGCATCTTTGCACAGAGGAAGCCATACTACCCAGCCTCCTCCTGGCACCAGGTTAAGTATTCCACATTAAAATGTATGCCACAAATAATCCACTGACAAACTCACCATTCACAGCCCCCCAGATCAATAAAAGCCATTCCACCACTCGACTCGGAGTGAAAAGCCTTTCAGGTTAACACACAGAGCGAGGTAAAGAGAAAGGTGATGAATGAACAAAAGGCAAATCTACCTTCAGACTCCTCAAATCCCTAAAAGGTGGCCAGGTCGCCTGGATTTTTGGCAAAGTCCTCTTTTCTATAATCATCGGGGAGAAAAAGCTACTCGTGTACTGCTTCAGTCTTATGTAAAACAGTACATTCTCCACAAGGCCCTGACGCCTACCATTCTCTCCAACTTGCTTCTTTTCAGGCCTGCCTCTTCTAAATGACCAGCCACATGCGATTTAATGAAGTCATTCTGATTTCACCCTGATAGCAACAACCTCATAAAAGTCCCTCTAATCCCATTAAACTTGGCTAACGTTATGAGTATTTCTTCTCCACTCTCCACCCAGTATTATCTCCAGGGTCCCAAGCCACTGTCAGTCTGTGTCTGAACGGAGCTTCAAATAAATACTTAAATTCATGCTCAGAATATCGTTTCTCACCTTGTGAACCTTGACCTTTTGGAAAGACTTTGGACCAGTGTTCAGTTACTGTCACACGGTTGCATTCTCTGCAAATATGAAAGGGTTAAAGGCAGCCCCAGTCAACAGGCCTACAAGGAAAAAAAAGACAGCATGTATGCCTTGCAGCATCACTGGAATGCATTTATGCTCATTTCCTAGAACAATAGTGTTACCTTTTGGCCTTCATACCAGCCAGACGTATCCCCAACACCCTTTAGTAGCTTCTAAAACAAAAAGCACAAAACGGAACATACCCTGCAAGAGAAGAAAAGCATGCAAAGTAGCATTCTCCAGCAACAAACAAACTACCATTACAAATCCATCAGTTCGTTTGGGTTTGGTTTTGTTAAAAACACAGAGCAAGAGAGAGAGAAGAGAACTGCAGAAACCCAGTGTCCCCACCCTACCAAGGCACATTTTTTGTCTTTAGGAAGGGCCATAAATCTCAGCTCCTTGTCCATCCCTTAAGCAAAAGAAAAAGGCAGGAAAAGCCCAAGTCATCTCAAGCTTGCAAACCTGCACATTTTTCCCCCATCTTCTCTACACAGAATCTTCTAGGGCTCCGTTAGTCACGTACCCGAGCTGTGTGCTGTCTAAGTGTGCATTCACATAGTGTGTTGGGACGGTCCCTTCCTGCAAGCGCCTCGGCTTTTGGCTGCCATGAAGGGAGGAAGCTGCTATCCCACTGTAGTAGCTCAGGGACTGCATTGTGTTCAGGAGCTGATCTGCCTCAAACCAGTTTCAGCCGGTTCTGGTCACCCTACATAAAAAAGCTATGGCAACCCTCGCTGAGTTGCCAACAAGTCCCTGAAAATCAGCAGCAGAGGGGGGTATCTCGCTGGGGCTGGCTGCCCCACTTCGGGTCCTGGGGAGAAGGGGAGGGTCCTCGAGTGTCCCCCCGCCGTCCCCATCACCCCACGCGAGCGCACAGCCTTGGAGAGGCTCACCTCTCCAGCACCCCAGAGCCCCTCGGACCCACCCCTCGCCTCCGCCCCAAGCCCACCGCGGAGCCCTGCGGCCCGCGCCTTGCTCCTTCCCGCACTTACCTCCCACAACCTGGCTCAGATCTTTGTGTACGTGTTGTGTCAAGTGTGTGCTCCCTGGCTTGGTGGCTGACCACGAGCCCCCCAAGAAAGAGCCATCTACGTGTGTGTCTGCTCCCCCTGCCCGCGCTGGCGGCGGGAGCCGGCCTGGGCCCCCTGGCAGGGTGGTGCTGGCTTGTTGACCAGGCTCCTCTCCGCCTGTCCCCCCCAGCCCCCTCCTCCCGGCCCTCTCCTCGCCCTCCCTGTCACCACCAGCACCAGCACCACCAGCGGGGCCCCCCCAGTCTCCTCCTCCTCCGACCTTCTCTCCTTTCAAGCACCTGGGGGGGGGGGGGGGGCCCAAATCCCTTCACCTCGGGCCAAAAAAACAACAACAACAAAAAGCCTAGGGATGTCTGGGTGGGGGGTGCGGGGGGCAGACCCGGGGACCTAGGGGGCAAAGAGGCCTTTTAAAAAAATGCGCTGCGCACCGCCGGCGCTGGAGCGGGGAGGAGGCGGCGCTCACGTGGCCCCCATCTCGGAACCGGCGGGGCCTAGCCAAACCGGCGGGGCCTCGGGTGCCCCCCTACCCCCCCACACAAGGAGGCCGGCGGGGCGCGAAGGCCGGCGGTCCCCGAGGCCGGCCGTGGGACAGGCCGCGGCGATCAGGCCCAGGGACCAGAGCCACACGCGCCGGCCGGCGATCGCCAAGGCCCCGGGCACGAGGGGCCGGCGCCCCAGCCTCGCCCCCCGGGGGGAGCCGCCCGCCCGCCCGCGCGCGCCCCGCTTCCTCCGCAGCCCTGCGCGCCGCGCGCCCCGGGGCGCACACCCACCCCCGGCCCGGGGTCGGCCCTCGCAGCGGTCAAGCCCGGGCGTCTGGGCCGCAGCTCGGATGACCTTTGTTCCGCGCGGCGCCGCCGGCGGCTGCTGCTGCTGCTGCTGCTTCCATGCCACGGGCGTGTCGTCGCATCCCCGCCGCCGCGGCCGGGCTGTGCGTGAGCGGCGGGGCGGCCTCGCCCGCCGGTGCCGCCGCTGATGCTGCCGGTGCCGCCGCCCCGCCGCCGCCGCCGCCGCGGCCTCGCCGTGCGCCCGGCCCGGGCCCCGCGCGCCTCCCCGGGCGCCGCGCTCTGGGCCGCGCGGCGGCGGCGGCGGCGGCGGCGGCGGGGCGGCCACGCCGGGGCCTACGACGGGGGTGCGGGCCCCGGGCGGCGGGGCGGCGGCGGAGGCTCGGCCCGAGCGGAGAGCGAACAAAAGGGAGCGCGGGCGAGGGGGAGGGGGCGGCCGGTGGGGGGGGCAGGGAGGCTCGGGGAGAAGGAGGCGACACGCGAAGCCCCGCAGCCCGCGGGCGCCCGGCCGGTGCCGGCTCAGCGCAGGGCAGCCGAGCCCCGCCGACCCGCCCGTCTGCGGCCGCCGCTCCTTCGCCCGGGGCCGAGGGCAGGGCCGGTGGTCGTGGTGCTGGAGGTGCGGGGCTGCTGACAGGGCCGCGGCTGCCTCCAACGACATCGCAGCCTCTCGCCCGGTCCTCTCCACGGTCCCAAGCCGCAACTTACTCGAGTGGAAGGAAGCAAGGCCTCGCCAAAGATGGTTGCAAAAAGATCTTGAAGCCAAGGCGCTGGTGTTTTGTGATCCTCGCAATGGTGGCAAAGTCAGAAGAGAGCACGCTATCTTCAGATGCATTACATCTGAAATTCTCCCTGGAGGTGGAAGAAGGGGGCTCTCTCCTAGGTAGTTAGTGGTTTGGAGCCCTTTTCGCCTTAAACTGAGCCACAAAAGGATGGAAGACACCCCCTGGGGTGGGGAGAAAGCCCTGGTGTAAAAGACACACGTTTTGCTTTTCAGAGAAAAAGCCACTGGGGCCAGATTGAAACATGGCATGTTCGGTTCATGTAGTCCTTTTTTTTTTTTTTTAAATGGGGGAATGATATTGAGTAAACAAGATGTAATAGCTGGGTCTTTAAATTCAAGAAGGGAGATGTGTACAAATGTAACAAGCACAGAGTGTGCCTACAGCAGGTGGTCACAGCCTCCAGAACGCAAAAAGATAACATACATAAACCCCATGTAAAGACCACAGAGGTGTATAATCCTTAACACGCCCAGACGGAGACAATATATTACCACCAGATCAGGTATGCTGTTTATGCAGCCCTGGGTCCTGGTTCCTACATGGTTCACAGACATGCACTGGTTTGAAAGGTTTTGGGGGTTTTTTTTTTTAACGTGAGGAAGCCCCAAATCAAGTGCACTGTGCTTACACGGAAAATAGGACAAAATGGAAGGATCTGAAAACTGCCATCATAACCTCTTAAAAAGGCTCACTCCTGTTTAATCTCATTCTGAAGATACTAGTAGCTCTCCAGGAGCCATGCAGACTCACAGCACAGGAAGCTTTTCTGTGCTTTATTTTAAATATTGGTTAATATTTGCAAAGTGTGCTGAAAAGTTTCCTTTGTTTTCTAAACCTCAGTGTGTCTCTCCTCTGCATTAACTTCCATCGGGGAAGCCATTGTTCTCTGTTATGGGGTCATTGTCTGATGTAAATTGGAAGGAGCATTTTTGCTATTTAAGACTTTTCATGTAAATGAACCAAATGATTGTCTCACAGAAGAGTTGTTGGTCTTTAACTGCCAACTGCACCTTGTTTGGAGTTGCACAGAGATTGGGATACATATTTACACGTGTTTAGAAAGACCTATGTAATCTGCAAATTCTGCAAACCACTGGATCACATTTATCAATGTTACAAGACGATGAAATTGAAACTCATCTTCTTTTAGCCTGAAAAACACTGCCAGACCCTGTGGGTTGAGTTTCAACTTTACTTGGGCTTGATTTCATTTGAAAGGAGACCTTTTTTTCTTCTCTCAAAGGTGGGCCTTTATTAATATGCATGTGAAAACATGATGTGCATTGAAATAAATACAAGGCCTTGCTTATGAAATCTTGATACACTACACAAATTACAATGTATGGAATTTCATAACGTCCCTACCTGCTGTAGTAAATCCTAGCTTTCTTAAATTTAGAATCTTTGTGTACTTAAAATACTTCCTTGCCCCTCCCCCAATTCCCTTCTTCCAAGATTTGAAAGCACAGCATAAAGTGTTTGAATGGTTTGAAGAACTGTACTCCCCAAACTCAAATCTGGATTGCTTATGGTAAAGAGCCTTCGTTTGTAGAACTGCCTCACATGGCTTCATAACGTCAAATACTTTTTGAACAGAGCTTTATTACAAAGCCCGGCATTTTGGTCAAGCCTCGGCTGGAGGAAATTTATTTGAAAGCACAATTCATCATTTGCACAAGCGGCAACAGTTAACATTGCATCTGCTTTTAAAAAACCCGAAACCAACCAAAAGTAAAAGATAATTTCTTGCAAATGATCTTTGTTCTATTTTTACAAAGAGGATTTCAGAGAAATCCCTTCTTCAGGTAGACCATTAGTGAAAAGCAAAGCACTCATTCATCTTAATTCTATGAAATCACTGAATTTCACAACAGAAAAAACAAATTTTAGGGTAAGTTTTAAAAAATAAAATAAAAACACTACCCCTCTTCCAAAAAACCAATACAAAGGTTCATTCTATTATTGTGCTATCTTGGGCACCACTCTGCTTTGGGCAACAATAGTAGTAAAGAATGAAATAATCTATTATTTGACTGCTGTAGATAAGAAAGGGCAAAACAAAGAAATCATACTATTCTTCTGCCAAATAGAAACTAAAGGAATTCCAAATCCTTTGCGATTTTGTTGGTGCTGTTTTTATTGCTAACTCTTAATGTCTTCGTTTTTCCTCCAATCAGTGAATTGCAAAATCCCAGCTTTTTTTTTTTAAAAGCCTTTTGTAGTTTGAAGAGGCATTGCAGGCACATACAGATAGTCAATCTACATACATCATACTTTCCCTCTGATTTCTATGAAATTGGGAAATTCCTTTGTTGGGCAGAGCACACAAAAGGTGTGTTCCTTGTGGGAGAGAAGAAGGAAAACAAAAAGAAAAGCCTTTTCTTTATCTCACCATCAAAAGGCCTGACAAAACCACTCCTTAAACTGACAGTCCCCTGACTTGAGCTGACACATTTTTTTAGCTCAAAACTAAGCTAGGCCTAGGTGTTTATAGAGTTTCGTATGTTAAATCTGTTGGCTTGTTTTCAAAGGAGTTATTACACTATTTGACACTAGGATTATAATTCTAAGATCTGTAGCTGATCCATCTCAAGGGCTGAACAAAATATTGATAGAACCAGAATTTTTTTTTCAAGTTTTCAAAAACATACCCTTGAAAGAAGTCATAACCAGATTTAAATTATTATCAACCTGCCAGAAAAAGACTGAGTGGAGGCCTAAGAGAGGATTCCTCTTTTTATTTGTTAGTGATTCCTAAACAGATCCCCTTTTCCGAACCTCGTTTGGAAATACCTGCAAAGCCTTCACTAGGAGACCTAAAGTGGGGTGGGGCTGTGTGCTATTAAAAGATAAGCTGAGATGCATTAAAAATTTTTTAAGTTGATTTGAGCAAAAATCTATTCCAAGAGGGCAGTGCCACACCGAAGTGACGGAGCTCCACCCACAGAGCTAGGGAGAGGTAGAGAGGAGGTGAGGATGCGCAGCGAGGAAATTACTTGATTGGCTCCGGCTTAACGTGTAGTTGGCTGTTTGTGATTGGTCATCCTTATCGGTTTTGATTTCCTAACCTTGAAGTATTTCTGGGCTTAGATTTTGATTTATTTACATAGGTGGCCAGGGCATTGGCGCCACCTGTTTAATGGACTCATCACTTAATGAATTGATTGATGCAAAGTTGGGCATTATTTTAGAGGCCCATGACCTCATAATTCCTGGCCCCTAGATGGATTCACTAATCTTCATCTCCTGCTGTCTCTTTAGGCCTAAGAAACCAGCCTTGCCCAAAGAAACAGAGGGATACAGTCGAGGAAAGGATTGTTGTATGAACTCTAGACAATCAAAAGAGCAAGAAATTTTTGGTTTGGGATACCAGCCAAGAGTCATCTTCAGAAACTATAGGCCAACGGACAAGACCTGTTGAGAACCCCATAAGGTTTCCTAACTCTTTGCAACTTTTACATTAAGTCTGGGCTTCTTTGAAAGGAACTGGTGTTTGGGCTTGTTTTCTACTAAGTTGGGAGAGGGGGAGAAAGAGGAGAACTAGAAAGGTATCTGAGCCAAGGAAAAGCAATCAGACTTAATCCTTTTCGGAGGAGAAGCTAAAGTGTGGGTCATTTCCACCCGAGAAGGGATCTCATTGGTCCCTATGCAAATCCTCATCTTTGCATCTTCCAACACCCCCACCAGTTAGCCCAATGCCTTGCACATCCCATACTTGAAATTAACTAGTTACCTGTGAACTAAGGATGGATAATAAACCCACTGCTGCTGCTAAGTCACTTCAGTCGTGTCCAACTCTGTGCGACCCCACAGACAGCAGCCCGCCAGGCTCCCCCGTCCCTGGGATTCTCCAGGCAAGAACACTGGAGTGGGTTGCCATTTCCTTCTCCAGTGCATGAAAGTGAAAAGTGAAAGTGAAGTCACTCAGTCGTGTCCGACTCTTAGTGACCCCGTGGACTGCAGCCCACCAGGCTCCTCCGTCCATGGGATTTTCCAGGCAAGAGTACTGGAGTGGGGTGCCATCGCCATCTCCAATAAACCCACAAGTACCTAGAAATAGTACTTGGGCTTCCCTGGTGGCTCAGACGTAAAGCGTCTGCCTGCAGTGCCGGAGACCTGGGTTAGATCCCTGGGTTGGGAAGATTCCCTGGAGAAGGAAATGGCAACCCACTCCAGTACTCTTGCCTGGAAAATTCCATGGACTGAGGAGCCTGGTAGGCTACAGTCCATGGGGTCGCAAAGAGTCAGAGCAACTTCACTTTTCACCTAGAAATAAGCATGTCCCAAGCTAAACATAAGATCTTTTGCCACTGTAGTGGATACTGTAGTGCTTTGTCTAAAACCCCCATCCCCTAGCTACTCAGACCATTGACATCTGACCACTCCCAACAGAGTCCCAGGCCTTGGCTTCCGTCTTGAGCCAGGTCCTGTGAACTGTCTCACCCAAGATTACACTCCTCCCCCGGGAGCAGCCAGTGTCTGGCTGATGTAGTGATAACAAAGGCTTGCCTCAATTTGGGCCATTTCTAAAGGGCCATCCTAGCTCCAGAATGCCCTGTAAAATGGCTCAGGCCTCAGTGTCCATAGCTTAATGGATCAGCTCCTTCTGCCTAATCCAGCCTTCCTCACTCCCTCACAAGTGGATCTCCAGAGATTATCCAGAGTCTGTTTCTAAGAAACTCAGCTGCAGACACCAACCAAAACAGATCCATTTCCCCCTTGAGTCCATCATCTAATGGCACTTACTCCCTCATCTACTCCATCCCTGTGTGCTGAGTGTTCCACCTGCAAGGAGCTGTTGATTCCAGTGCCTTCTATCCACATCGGTTCACCTGGCCTCACCCTCCCGCTCCTCCCGTCAGTTCAGAACTGCTCCCTAACTGACCCTCTTGCCTCCAACCTGGCCAACTTCCAATATTCTCCACACTGAGAGCTCTAGGAACCTGTCTAACGATGCCATCTTGTCACCCATCTGCTCAAACATTTCCGCATCTCTCCATCGTCCTTAGAATAAGATCCAGACTTAGAAGGCTCTCCCTGATTCAACCCATGTGCTGGCCCACATCCCTTGCCCCTCCCTCCTCACATTCTAGGATCCAGTCTGGCAGAACTTTTTGTTCTCTGAATGAAACCTGATGGCTGTCACTGTCAGCCCTTCACATGATGTTCCCTCTTTCTGGAAGACTGTCTCCACGAAGGGTCCCTAACCTCCCGGCCGCAGACCAGTACCTCCTGTCAGATCAGCGGCAGCATAAGATTAAAGTGCACAACAGATGTCATGCACTTGGATCATCCCCAAACCATCCCCGCCACCCCGGTCTATGGAAAAATCATCTTCCATGGAACCCGTCCTTGGCGCCAACAAAGGCTGAGGACCACCGCTCACCACCACCCCCAGTCCCCTTTGTGTAACTGGCTTCCAAGCATCTTTAGATCTAAATTTATGTCACTCACCTGGAAAAGCCTTCCTCGACCTCTCTCAACACGTACAAACCAACCATGGGTAGCCCTGGCATGTCTCTAAGTTATCCTTTTCACACGACGCTTGAGTTGCTTTATTTTGTTTTCCGTTTGGCCACACCACGTGGCTTGTGAGATATCAGTTCCCCAAACAGGGACTGAACCTGGGCCCTGGCAGGGAAAGCGCCAAGTCCCAACCACTGGACCGCCAGGGAATTCCTGACACTGGAGTTTCTGGCTCTCACTCCAGGAGACAAGAAAGCTGTGAGGTCAGGGACAATGACACTTTGGCTTACTGAGGTCTCCCCAGTGCCAACATCACATACAGAAAGACATTGAAAAATTAGGTGTTTAGATCATCCAGATTGATTAAACACCTCTAGGGTTTTTCTTTCTCAGTGACTTTTAGAGAGAAGAGACGATCAAATACTTGACCATTTTTCTTAAACTTGATGAGAAGTGTATTTAACGTTAAAAGACCCAAAGCCACACATCACTGGAGAAACATTGGTTATTTCTAGACTGTGAAGAAAGCTGAGTGCCGAAGAATTGATGCTTGTGAACTGTGGTGTTGGAGAAGACTCTTGAGCGTCCCTTGGACTGCAAGGAGATCCAACCAGTCCATTCTGAAGGAGATCAGTCCTGGGTGTTCTTTGGAAGGAATGATGCTAAAGCTGAAACTCCAGTACTTGGGCCACCTCATGCAAAGAGTTGACTCATTGGAAAAGACTGTGATGCTGGGAGGGATTGGGGGCAGGAGGAGAAGGGGACGACAGAGGATGAGATGGCTGGATGGCATCACTGACTCGATGGACAAGAGTTTGGGTGAGCTCCAGGAGTTGGTGATGGACAGGGAGGCCTGGCGTGCTGCGATTCATGGGGTCGCAAAGAGTCGGACATGACTGAGCGACTGAACTGAACTGCTGAGCAAGGTAGAAAATACAAATATAAACCAACAAATGTTAAAATAGGAAAATGATAACTAGAAACTATAACTGCAACATAAAATGCATTCATTTGTCAGCAAACAGTTGGAAAATGCTTAAGAAAATATTGCTGTAGATGTCAGCGAACACGTGTTAGAATAAATTACACGGTATGGGAAGATTGCTCTACCATTGAAAGAGAAGAGCAGCTATTTCTAACATGCCACAGCTGAGGTTATATGCCTGATCCTGTTCCAGTGATGTCATACCTATAAAAGCTGATTTTTTTTTTTCATGAACCACTAAATAAGAAGTTTAGGGGAGAAGATATATTCTCAATAATAAAGGAGTTCTTTAATTGAAACACTATGATTTGGGGGGGGGGGGTGGCCTACTGTGTGGCATCCATGGAGTCCTAGTTCCCCGTGTGTGTTTTGTGTGTGTGTGTGTGTGCGCTCAGTCGTGTCCAAGTTGCGACCCCATGCCTTGTAGCCCACCAGGCTCCTCTGTCTGTGGGATTCTCCAGGCAAGAATATTGCAGTGGGTTGCCATTTCCTCCTCCAGGGGATCTTCCTGACCCAGCGATCGAACCTGGGTCTCCCACATTGCAGGCAGATTCTTTACTATCTGAGCCAGCAGGGATCAAAGCCAGGCTCCCTGCACTGGAAGCATGGAGTCTTAACAGCTGGATCATCAGAGAAGTCCCAGTATATGATTAAAAAAAAAAAAAAACTATTAATCACAACTAAAGAAGCAGCTAACTCTCCAGGGGTGTTTAATTCTAGGATTAAATTACAAAAATTCCTTCACACAAAATTCATCACTGAATCACTCACAGATAAGCAACTGCAGCCAAGAAACTGAAGCCAAAAGTTCAGAGATTGTTACAGGATATCACCATGAGGTTAATTTTATTTTTAAAGGCTGGGGGTTGCATAAGGAGTTTCCTGCAAGAGGGACTCAATAATTCTGAAAGATGAGGCGTGACTACTGAAATCTTTGCCTCTCAGTGTTTCGCTGGCTATGTTACAGCAAAGAATTTTACACAGATAGGTTATTCACTGTCCTCTTTAAAAGAGTAGTTTTAAGTCTCCTGTGTTTCCTGTGATTAAATGCTGTCCATAACACACTATCTGGCAGACAGAATAAAAATAAACGCATGGAAATTCCCTGGTGGTCCAGGAGTTAGGACTCAGCACCTTCACTGCCAGAGCTTGGGTTCAATCCCTGCAGGGAACTAAGACCCCACAAGCTGCATGACTCAGCTGGAATTTAAAAAAAAAAAGCTTAATCTAGTCCTTAAAGATACTATTAAGCAGGAGTGAGAGAGAGAAATTGGGAGATTGTGATTGACATATAATGTACAGCACAGGGAACTCTGTTCAGTTCTCTGTAATGACCCGTATGGGAATAGAGGCTTAAGAAGAGTGTATATACATATAACAGATTCATTTTGCTGTACACCTGAAACTAACAACGTTGTAAATTAACTATATTCCAATAACAATTATTAATTAAAAAAAAGAAAATACATTTGCTGCACTTTAAATGAAAATACTAATAATAGGAAAACAATGGATAATATTTTAACCAAGAAGTGACTGCTTTTAGAAAGAATCTCTTGATACGGAGAGAGAATTTTAGAAACAGATGTTTGGCAATCACTTGTGATTTGGTGCTAAAAATTAGGTATGAGTATTACCTTTAACAGCTATCGGATATCTAATGTATATCATAAAGCAAATTTTCTAAACCGTTAAACAGAAAAAAGTGGGCTTCCCTGGTGGTCCAGGAGTTTTGAATCTGCCTCTCAATGCAGGGGATACCAGTTCCATCCCTGGTACCAGAGGACTCCCCCATGCCAAGAAGCAGCTGGGCCCGCGCGCCACAACCATTGAAGTCCACGCACCTAGAGTCTGTGGTCCGCAGCACAAGGAGCCATGGCAACAAGCAGCCCACGAACCGCAACGAGAGATCAGCCCCCACTTGCCACAACTAGAGAAAAGCCCTTGCACAGCCACCAAGATCCAGTGCAGTCAAAAAAAAAAAAGGGTTGGTGGGTCTTTAGAGAAGTTCCTCTAAGAAACAACCGCGCCATTTTCTGGGGCAGATGAGCTCTGGAAGAATAAAGAAGTGCTGCTTAACACGACAGAACAGCAAAGTCACATGACTGTAGACGCCAAGCTACAGAGTAGGCGCTCAAAGTCCAGGCTGGGGTGGGCAGCAGTCAGTTCTGGTTCTCACTGCTTTTGCCCCTCCAGGGTTTCCCTAATCCAGCCTCATCTTCCATCTCAGCCCTCCTGTCTGAGAATCCAGCCTCATCTTCCATCTCAGCCCTCCTGTCTGAGAATCCAGCCTCATCTTCCATCTCAGCCCTCCTGTCTGAGACTGGAGTACCAGGGGACTGGAGAGGAAAGTGAAGAACAGACACAGAAGTATGACCAAACCTTCGTCTCTGGAACCTACCAAATAATAAAGTATTTGAGTAAATAAGAACAATCTCCATTAAAAAAAAAAAAGGTCTGATTCCTTTATCCTTGAGCTTCCCTGATGGCTCAGACGGATAGTAATTTCCTGAAATTTGCCTGAATGCAGGAGACCTGGGTTTGATCCCTGGGTCAGGAAGATCCCCTGGAGAAGGGCATGGCAACCCACTCCAGGGTTCTTGCCTGGAGAATGCCATAGACAGAGGAGCCTGGTGGGCTACAGTCCACGGGGTCACAAAATCCAAAGAAACTTGACAAAAGCAGGGGAAAGCGTTGCCATCTGTCAAATCAGGACCATCGAGGGCTCCTCCATGATCAGGTGGGCACACAGGACCCAGGGCGGATCTGAGAAAAGATCTGTGTTTCCCTTTTCCTTCTCTCAACCTATTTATTTTGTGTTAAAATATGTATATTGTTTCTGCTAGGAAGCTTACAGAAGAAACAACTCCCCTTCTTGATTACTATCCTAGCTAAGAGACAAATGTGTGCATGCTAAGTCGCTTCAGTAGTGTTAACTCTCTGCGACCCCATGGACTGTAACCCTCCAGGCTCCTCAATCCATGGGATTCTCCAGGCAAGAACACTGGAGTGGGTTGCCATTTCCTCCTCCAGGGGATCTTCCCAACCCAGGGAGCGAACCCAAGTCTCTTATGTCTCCTGCATTGGCAGATGGGTTCTTTACCACTGGCGCCCAAGTGGGAAGCCCCAAGATATGAATAAGCACTTAGAATATAATAGCCAAAGCCCTTGAACAAATATAAAGCCAAGGAGGGTTTCCCTTTTGCTTTAGAGCTTTGGCTCTTTAGGTAGCATTCGGTAAACCACTCTTGATCTATTATCCTGGCCACTTTCTGATAAACAATGTTACGGTCATGAAGCGTCCCTGCAAGTAGAGAAATAATAGGGGTGTTCACCTCATACCAAACTATTCTGCCTGCAGGATGGGGTTTAAAGCAGCCCTCCCTCTGACAGCACCCGCAGTTGGAGAGCCCAGCAGTGCTCTCTAGCATGGAGCAAGGCAGTACCGTGAGATTCCCCAGGACCTCTCCCGGCCTGGTTGTGGAACTCTGAGGTTAGATTCCATTCTCGGTGCCAAGTGCAACCATTCCACATACCGTTCTTTGTCCTTTCCTCCCTCTGCCCCACCTTGCCCAACACCTTAGACTTTAGTAATATGCATATTGTAGAATTAGGGTGTGATATGAAGGCAATGGCACCCCACTCCAATACTCTTGCCTGGAAAATCCCATGGATGGAGGAGCCTAGTAGGCTGCAGTCCATGGGGTCGCTAAGAATTGGACACGACTGAGTGACTTCACTTCACTTTATGAGGTCTTCTCTGGTGGCTCAGTGGTAAAGAACCCACCTGCCAATGCAGGAGACTTGGGTTTGATCCCCAGGTTGAGAAGATCCCCTGGAGGAGGAAATGGCAACCTGCTCTAGTCTTCTTGCCTGGAGAATCCCATGGACAGAGAAGCCTGGAGGGCTCCAGTCCATGGGGCCGCAAAAAAGAGCCGGACACAACTTAGCAACTAAACAACATGAGTGGCTAATAGAACCGTGGACTGACCCGGAGTCAGCTAACTTCAGTTATCAAGTGCTTGCTGAGGCAGGGCTCAGCGTATGGCGATCCTAGTATTGACCCTCAGGGTCTCTGCGGTGCTGTGTACTCTCTCCTGGATAGCTTTCCACGGATGGTTTACCACCCTGGCCCCCTCCCTCACTTCCCCCATGTCTCTCTGCTCCACGTCACCTTGTCAGAGGGAACTTCCCTTCCCACCCTGACTAAAAGTGTCCCCTCCGTCTCTAGCTAGCTCTATACTCTCCTAATTATTTGTCCCATAGCACTTATCTCTCCCTGGCATTATACTGAAGGTTGCCAGACAAAACACAGGCCATCTGTGGAACCTACTTATACGTGAAAATTCATTGTTCATCTGAAACTCAAGGTTAACTGGGTGTCTTTATTTTTATTTGCTAAATTTGGCAGCCGTAATTATATTACATCTTTCATTCCTTTCCCTCCCATTTGAATGCGAACTCCATGAAGCAAAGATGAGGCTTGCTGGAATCCCGGCTGAGCTCTAAGTCCGCAGTATCTAGTGCTCTGGAGTCTCATCAGGCAGGGCACACAGTAGGCGCTCATATGTGTTCAGAATGAAAGAAGGAAGCACAGAGCAACAGGGCGCCAGGCGGAGATTCAGAGCTAACAGGGCGGTGTGCGCCGCATTCCCATCTGGCTTCCACCGTCTCCTTGGAAAATGTCCGATTGTAACGGGGATTCCCAAGATGAAAACGTTTGCTTTCTGGTCCAGACACTGAATTAAGACCACCAGGACGTACCAGACTGCCAGACCCCAGTCAAAGGACAGCTTACAAATCCTACTGATACGAATCAGAATTGAGCCATAAAGTTGGCAGTAAAAACAAAATCCTTTCAAAACAAAACAAAACTGAAACCCCAGTCCATTCCTTGTCTTGCCAAGTATTCCCCTTCTACAATCACCGGATTTCCTTCCCCAACTGCATTCCCTCTGTTACTCCTCCATGGCACTCTTGTTCCCATAAGCGAGAAACAAAACTACATCCATCAAATATTGTCCTCAACAGCGAGTCTTTAAAATACTTGGCCGTGTCTAGGGTGATAGCTTGGGCAGCTTCATTTGATGTTCTGACAACTGAGTATTGTTAGTTTTGACTCAGTTACTTAGAGAAGACTTTGTAATTCTCCCCCAATCACTCACGCGTATTTACTTAGCTAAGTAGCTCTTGTGACCCGTGGCATTCCACTTATGGGTCTTTTCCAGAGGCAAAAAGCCAGAAAGGGTGGTAGAAACGCAGAAAGCACACCTTTTCTACCCAGCAGAAGAAAATCAGTATTTCTTTCCATGGTTTGAATTTTAAGAGTTTTCACTCAAAAGGAAACCAAGTTTTCCTTTTCTTATGACTGTCCCATATCCCAACCATATGGAGAAAAAAAAAAAAAACTACCTTTATACAAATAAATTGCCATGTATTTTTTTTCCTTGTTAGTTCCTTTAAGCTTTACTGTATCTTCATCCGAGAGTGTAATTATGAGTCATGTATATCTCAGGATGTCTTGAAGTAAATGATCAAATACCATCAATACAGTGGTACCATTCAGGAAGAAAGTGAGGTTAACTGGGACAGATTGCTACTGAAAGCCCACCAGGAGAATTTCAAAGATCCAGGAAACAACCTCATTAAAGAAAAAGTCGAAACAGGTGCAAGACCTAAATGGCCAGGCAGCTTGGAGCTCAGGTTTATAGAAAGAGATGCTGCACACTGAGCTGTTTACCCTGGATCTCTTGTGAATCTACTGTGTTCTGTCCAACCTAACGTTACCTCTAAAGTTCATAAAACGTACTCCCACCTTCACGGGCGAGCCATATTTTGAACACAGTCTTTATGTTGTCGATAATTGTACTAGAATACAGAGGAGATTTTTGTGTGCTTTGTTTGTATAGGACTTTTACCGTCTGCCCTCAAGGACCACAATTTGCCAGTTGGCTATAATTCTTGTGATTCTTGCATCTGTTCTCTGGGTACTTCGATTTTCCTTGAGCTGACAGGAGTTACTTCTGCCTTTCCTAGGGAACCTACTTCCGGCATCTCCTCCGTTTCTAATCAGCTACTGAAACCAAGTAACCAAGTCTGAAAGAACCGTGACTAAACGAAGAGGAGGAGCTCCAAGCTCCTGGAGTTTTCATCATCGGCGGTTTGTAAAACTCCCCCTCCCTCTACATTCCTCAGACCCGCAGCTTCGGGGTGTGTGAGTCAGAATAACAGCCAACACTTCCCCAGCCTTGGCTCCAGGCCAGGCATTGCTCCCTGCGGTATTATCTCATTTAACCCACATTCTCACACACACCTCTGAGTGGAGCCCTGTGATTATCTCAGTTTACACAGGAGGCTGGGGAACTTTCTCCAGCTCGCAGCCTGGAGTGATGCAGTCAGCGTTCAATCCCAGCTAGTCAGGCGCCATGTTCTATTTGAAACCACACCTCAGAAGGGACTCGAACTCAGTCACACCTCAGATGGAACTCGGAAGTAATCTTCCAACCAAAACTGCACAACTCATTTCACAGCTTAATGAAACTTATACTTTACGGCTGGCGCAGGCGCACTCAGTGTCCGACTCCTTAAGACGGCATGGACTGTAGCCCGCCAGGCTCCTCTGTCCATGGGATTTCCCAGGCAAGAAGACTGGAGTGGCTTGCCATTTCTTCCTCCAGGGGATCTTCCTGACCCAGGGATTAAACCCATGTCTCCTGCATGGGCAGGCAGATGCTTTATCATTGAACCAACTGGGAAGCCCATCTTTATGTCCTGGCACAGAAGGAAGTCAGCAAGAGGCAAAGTGATAGGTAAGAAGCAAATTTATTAATATAAGACCCTTATGAACAATACAGGCCAGCAGGCAAAAGGGTTCTGCCCGGAGAACTGTGAGTTAATTTTTAATAATCAAAGGAAAAGTCAGGAGCGCAGGAAGACCACCTGGTCTTGGTGAGTCCCTGGGATGGGCCACCAAGTGAGGGTCCTTGGCTTTGCACAGGAAAGAATTCAAGATCGAGCGTGGTGAAGGGAAAGCAGCTTTATTGAGAGAGATAGAACAGATAAAATGTTCAGGTCAGGTTCAGTTCAGGTTCAGCTCAGTCCTGTCTGACTCTTTGCAACCCCACGAACTGCAGCACCCCAGTCTTCCCTGTCCATCACCAACTCTCAAACTCATGCCCATCAAGTCAGGGATGCCATCCAACCATCTCATCCTCTGTCATCCCCTTCTCCCACTTTCAACCTTTCCCAGCATCAGGGTCTTTCCCATTGAGTCAGTTCTTCACATCAGGTGGCCAAAGTATTGGAGTTTCAGTTTCAGCATCAGTTCTTCCAATGAATATTCAGGACTGATCTCCTTTAGGATGGACTGGTTGGATCTCCTTGCTGTCCAAGGGACTCTCAAGAGTCTTCTCCAACACCACAAAATGTGGCCTGTCTCAAAAGGTGAGCTCAGCCTGAAATAGGGATTCGTCAGTTGTTATAGACTGGGTAATTTCATAGCCTAAGGAGTGGGAGGATTATTCCAACTATTTATGGAGGAAGAGGTGAAGGAGTGGGAGGATTATTCCAACTATTTATGGAGGAAGAGGTGGGGATTTCCTAGTTCCTGGCCGTTCATGGTCAGCCTCAGAACCATCATGGTACCTGTGAGTGTGTCATTTAGCATATGCTAATGTATTTAAGGAGATCAAACCAGTCAATCCTCAAGGAAATCAACCCTGAACATTCTTTGGAAGGACTGGTGCTGAAGCTCCAATACTTTGGCCACTTGATGAGGTGAGCAGGCTCACTGGAAAAGACCCTGATGCTAGGAAAATTGAAGACAAAAGGAGAAGGGGGTGACAGAGGATGAGATGGTTGGATGGCATCACCAACTAACTCAATGGACATGAATCTGAGCAAACTCCAGGAGATAGTGAAGGACAGGAAAGCCTGGTGTGCTGCAGTGCATGGGGTTGCAAAGAATCAGACATGACTTATCGACTCAACAACATCTCCTGCTGCTAAGTTGTTTCAGTCGTGTCCGACTCTGTGCGACCCCATAGACGGCAGCCCACCAGGCTCTGCCGTCCCTGGGATTCTCCAGGCAAGAACACTGGAGTGGGGTGCCATTGCCTTCTCCGGAACAACATCAACTGGACATCAAATTTTCTGCCATCTTGGGCCTAATCAGTTCTAATCAGTTTTTTCTCAAGGGCTGTATCTTTCCTTAAGGGTTTTGCCCTGCCCTTTTCCTTCCTGTCTCATATTGACCACTACTCCTCAGGGAGCCCAAGCTTGAAAACACTGAGTAAACTTTATTAAGATTGTTAACCTGTGTCTCCTGAACAGTCATGGCACCTATGATAAAATCCAACTCCCTTACACGGTCTACTGTGCTGTGCTCAGTCATGTCTGACTCTGTGGCCCCATGGACTGCAGCCCGCCAGGCTCCTCTGCCCATGGGATTCTCCAGGCAAGAGTACTGGAGTGGGTTGCCATTTTCTTCTCCAGGGGAATCTTCCCCACCCAGGGATCAAAGCCTGGTCTCTTGCATTACAGGAAGACTTTTTGCCATGTGAACCACTAGGGAAGTCCCAATAATCAAAGGTAATAGTCATTCACTCATTCAACACATTTATTGAGTGCCTACTATCCACCATGGGCGGTTTGATCCCTGGGTTGGGAAGATATTCTGGAGAAGGGCATGGCAACCCACTCCAGGATTCTTGCCTGGAGAACCCCATGGACAGAGGAGCCTGGCGGGCTACAGTTCATAGGGTGGCAAAGAGTCGGAAATGACTGAGCAACTTAGCACAGCACCACCATACACAGCAGGCTATGGTATTCAGGATTTTCTCATTTAATCCTTCTTCAAGAATAACTTCACTTATTCTTCTCAACAACTCACTGAACAACCCAGTTTATAGATTAGGAAAATGAGATGTATTTTCTACTATTTAAAAAAAAGAAAAAAAATCCCAAGGTCCCAGTAGGTATTGGGATGAATGGGGTCAGATCAGGTTTGGAGGTCACCAGACCAGGGTACCCCTGAAAGAACTCGGAAATAAGGTTAAAACTACTCCTCTGAGATAAACTAGTTAAACGGTCTAATACAAAAGACCTGAGATAGGCGAAGTCCCTGTTAGAGGCAAAGCTGACCCAGGCCAGACTAGCTATTAGCATATCTAAAGAAAGAATGTGTCCATCATAGGAGGGGGGTTGGTTCTCTCAGAACCCGGGAGTGCTCAGCCAGGGTCGGAAGGCTGCTTTGACGGCGCGCAGCCCAGGGCCTCCCCGGGCGGGAGGGGCCAGCGGAGGCGGCAGGGGTGGCCCCCCGGGAGGCGAGGCTGCACCCCTGAACCACGCGCTTACCTCCCCCGCCCCGGTTCCCGCCGAGCCGGCTCTCCGCGTGCAGTTCTGCTTCCGCCTGCAGGGACAGGCTAATAATAGCTCCCAAGTGTGGCTCTGCATTGCGTTCGGGCCTCGCACACAGCGTGCCTTCCAGCGGAGAAAGCCGAGCCGGGGGGCCTGCCCCGGGTCAGAATGCAACCATGCCGAAGCCAAGAGCTGAGATTTGGACGCAGGCTCGCTCAGCTCAGGACTCAGCTCCAGATCCCTAGCGTCTCGCTCGCACTTACCGCCCGCAGGAGCACGCCCGGCCGAGGGAGGGCTCGGTTTCTCTCGGTACAAAATAACCGAGTTGGCATTCTGGTTGATGCCCCTGCTTTATACGGGGCCGGTTCCATGTGTCTTTCCGAGAGGCGAGCCCATCTCGGTTGGGTGGAACCTTCTCCACGTGGTCGCAGCCCTCCTCCTCGCCCCCAGCTCCTCCCTGCCCAGCCGACAACTCGGGAACAAACGCACGCATCCATCCCGCTAAGCCTTTCCTGCCATCTGCCCTCTTGCGAGCTCTTCTTTCCAAACAATCGCTGTCATTTATGGGCATCCTGCTGGGGTCGGAAAGGTAAAAGAAATGGGTGCTTTCCTCAACCCAGTTAACAAAACAAACCGTTTAACATTCCAACGGTTATGTTTTGCTTATGAAAGGAGCCAATCTATTAACCATTACGGCAGGACAATACCAATAAACACCCAGCACCTACCCAGCGAAGGGGCGGCAGAGTCACCCTTACAAGCACGTGGGAGTGACACAGGAGGTGATCAGAAGTCTTGGCTCAGCCCTTCTCTACCTTTGTGGGCTTGGAAAAGTCACGCAACCGTCCACAAACTCAGTTTCACAAATCTGCGTGAGATACAGCTACGCTCCTCCCCTCCACTCCGCCCGGCTCAGGCTCAAAGTAGGTTTAGAAAAAAAAACAGCAAACCATTTTAACCTCTGCTCCGACAGGCACCCGCTGCAGATTTTAGACGTTTTCCCCCCTAGGTCTATATGGACACGACTGCAGGGAGAAGAGAGCAGGACAGTGAAAAAAATGCACGTGCAGAAGCCTGGTGATCTGTATTGTTCATCCCCCTCTCTCTGGCCCCCTCCCCTCCTCACCCCGCCCCCTCTGCAAACACGCGCCAATGCCTCATTGAAGACTGAAAACCGTCCCATTAGGTCCAAATGCATGAAACATATTCATGATTATTCAAATGATCCCCTCGTAATACAGTCAGCGTCGCCCTCATAAATATTCATCTGGCAGTGCTAATCATGGTGTAATCTCACCAGAGGGTGTGCCTGCCTAATCCTCTTCCCTCTGCCGTCCCCTCCCCCTCCTTTTGTCTCACATTCTTTTCTCCACTCTTAAGCCCCAGAAGGCCTTCCTAGGTCTTCTTCACTCTCTCCTTCAAGGTAAAGATATTTCTAGTTCTGATTTAGAGCTCTCTTTATTCGTCTCTGTCTGGAAGATTATTCTACAAGGTTATCCTCTTGCTATAGAGGATGTCTGACTTGAGTCCCAACAGCTCTAGTTCTCAGGCATGGGTTGATACTCCCTGTGATGGATAAGAAGAGATTCTGGTCACATTTATGAAAGCACATCCTGGGCGGAGCGGTGGACCGGGGCAGGAGGACCACTAAGAAGACCTACAGTTGGGTGCAGGATAAAGACAAAGGCGACTAGGCCATATAGTAACAGGCTGGACGAAATAGGCGCACAGAAGTGCAAGGGGAAAACCACCACCCTTGGGGTGGGGGCAGGCAGCCAGCACCCAGGGTGCCTGGAGATGAAAGGAGGCAGCTCAGGGCGAGTGTGGCCTTCGGAGCCTGTGTCCCAGCTCTGTACCTGGAGAGTGCTCCTCATGAACTTTCATCCTCATCCTGGTTATCGGTCTCTTTCCTATCTTGACCATCTGTCACTGATTGCGGCAACCGAGGTCAAAGTCTGGAAATCTGCCCTGAATTCAAGCAAGGCGGAGCATGAGAAGGATGTCTTTAAGACTGAGGAGTGGGTGGAAGTTAATCCTTTCAATGAAGCCCCCAAAGGAGCTTGTCACTAGGACTTGGCACAGTGGCAGGGAAGAGCGTCCGTTCAAAGAAAGGCAGACCCATACAGAAGCCCACAGGAGGGTCTCATCACAGCAGCCTTGGGGTAGTACCCAGAATAGGGCCCAGTATGGACTATTTGTGCATCTGATGGTAAGGAAATGTCTAAGCCATATATATCCTTTGGCAGAAAAAGACGCCAGAGAAGAGGACTGTTTTTACAGTTAAGGACTTTGGAAATTCTAAAATAGAAATAATAAAATTAAAGGGGTGGGGGAGGACAATAGGTAACACAACCCCTTGGCCCAGAAGTTGTGAAACGTGTAAGTATTCTATATGGTATACTGCTCTGTCATAGGGCAGGCTCTCTGTTGTCTCTAGTTTTACATTAGAACCATTTTACATTTCAAGCCTTTTAGAGTATAAGGAACACCCACTGTTGCTTATGCTTTGAATAAGAAACATTTTTCTTTTCAAATGAGAAGCAAATTGCTCCTAAGTACCAAAAATGTATGGGATGAAAATGAATTGAAAATAGTCTTCAATACTTTCAGTAATTTCATTTGTCTTCATAAAGGCATGAAAACAAGATAGCTTGTCAGAGAAAGCCTTCTGTTCTGGAAAAGAGAAGCACCAAGATCTCTACCACAGTAGAAAAAGGACGCCTGGTGACAAAAGCCATGGTCAATTTTTCATGGTGGATTTATTATTGGTTTCAGGGAGATAAATAATATTACTTTCCAATCCAAAGAGGTCTCACACCTGAGATTTGCAACATTATTTCTAAAATCAACATCGCTTTCTCTTCCTAGGATTTGCCGTAAAAAAACTGGGAGTCCCCGGTTTGATTTAATGAGATTTACACAAAGGGAGTTGTCAGTAACCACAGAAACAGGGCAGGGTTTTCCTAATGACTGTGCTTGAATTGTATTCCCGTCTGAAAAGGGCCTATTTAATGACAGGGTTTGGGGGCGACAGGGGGAGCAGGGTGAGGGAGAGTGGTGGAGGGGGATGGGCAGTTTGTCATGGGGGCAGACTGAAAAGTCTTTCATCTGTTTAAAAGGATAGCAGGTGGGCTCCACTAACAAGTTCTAACCCCAGGACTTGGCTTAACCCTGGAGGAAATGTTTTTCATTTTCAACTGCATGTGTTTGCTGCTTCTCCACGTCTTTGAGCAATTTTTTTATTGGATTGTAGTTGATTTATGATATTGTGTTAGTTTCAGGTATACAGCAGAGTGACTCAGTTCCATGCATACATTTTTTTCTCTTTTTTCATTCTTTTCCATTATAGGTTATTAAAGGATATTGGATATACTTCCCTGTGCTATACAGCAGGTCGTCATTGATTATTTTGTGTGTATCTGTTTAGTGTATATTTGTTAATCCCACACTCCTAACTTACCCTTCCCAGACTCTTCACTTCTTTAAATTGCAAGCTCTTCAAATAGAGCTTAGCAGACCTTGGGGAGTGGAGCAAAGTTCAGCTGAGGACAGTTCAGAAGGGTTGAGATACTTCTGCCTAGCCCACTTCCCAAAGATCTCAACTGAATTCTGCCGGCAGCCAGGTCAGGTCCAGAATCAGCAGTCCTGGGCAATGTGCCCTGCAGGGCTCTGAGGTCTGAGACCAAGTCTCCTGGTTTAACAGAGGAGAGCTGGGGGTTTTGACAGTGTTAGGTCATCCTGGCCCATCTACATTTCTCTCGTTCAGTTTGTCCTCGCAAACCTGAATTCATTTTAGCACGTGGAACTATTCTAGCAAGAATCACCATTTAGTTAATAAACGTGGGGCGTAGGAGTGAATCCCCACGGGTCAGGACCCAGAAGCCCTGTCCACGTGGGAGCCACGCTTGGAGTTTCAGGTCAGCTGAGCAACCCTTTGGATCCCTGTCTTCTCGGAATCCACCTCTCCTGCACCATTCTTTTTATTTTTTTTAGTCAGGTTTATTGAGGTATAATTTATGTTAATATACAATTCAACTCTCAAAACATATGGAACAGAATTGCAGTAGATTAGCAAAACTGAAATTTATTTCTCACTCTCATTGCAGCCTGTGCTGGTCAGATGGTTCCCTAAGCACTGACGACAGAATTCTGGCTGTTCCCATCTTGGGGTTTTTGCCATCTTCACAACAACAACAAAAAAGATACCAAATGGCCAATAAACTCATGAAAAAGTGCTCACCACCACGAATCATCAGGGAAATGCACATTTAAATCACCAGGGAAATGCAAATTTAAATCACAATAAGACACCACTGCCCTCCAGATGACTAAATCTTAAAAGGCTTACAACCTTAAATACTGGTGAGGATCTGGAGCAACTGGAATGCTCATGCATTATTGAGGAAATGAATCATACACCTAATCTGTGACCCAACAATTCTGCTCCTTATTATCTCCCCAAGGGAAAGGAAAACATCTATCTGCAAAGGTTTTCCCAATAATGTTCATAACAGATTTGTTTATTAACAGTCAAAACCTAGACACAGCACAAACGTATATCTCCAGGAGAATAGATATCCGGTCACCATCAGAGGAAGGGCTCTGGCGATGCCTCCCTTTCATCAGAAAAGGAAAAGCTTTCCTAGAAACCTCCCAGCAGATTTTTCCTTACCGGTCACTGCCCTGAACTGCGTTAACAAGTCCAACCGTTCCTACAAAAGAGTTGGGAAAGCGATTAATTACGCGGGTACACCGTCAGGCTTCCTCCGCCATCATTTGGCTCATTAGCAAAGAGGGGAGGTTGGATACTGAGAGGCCCATTAAGGGTGTGTGTCACACGGATCATTGGCTGCGGCGTCACCTGGTGTCAGACGCTACTAGCATCGTCAGGTCCATGTCCATTTGTGTGACCTTCACGTTAGTTGCTTCCTCTGAACTTCTGTTTTAGCTGGTCAGTGAAAAGACACCCGAAACACGCGATTCCAGAAGTGCGTGGCTGAAGACCTGACGCAGCTGTTCCGCCGAGTGTGCCATACGGCTCGAAGATCCTCGTGGTATCGTGAGTCACGTTGCTGAGAGCAGAATTTAATCAGTCAAGGAATTCAGTAATAGCGCAGAAGCGAAATGCCTTGGGTTTCTTCTATTTTGAGCTGACCTTTAGGAAGCCCCATAAACAATCAGATCTAAGTATGCATTGTTGCCTTTGTCAACAATCGATCTGAAAACTTCAAAGGTACACTCGGTGTGTGTGTCACCTGATACACACTGATGGGAATGACCTTGGTGGTGAGACACCACAGCTCCCTACAGGTCTGTTAACTCAGCACCAGCAGGTGCTTTATTAACTTGGTGTCGTACCCGCTGTGAGACTCAACCCCTCTCCTCCAGCGAGGCTGATTTGTGACTGGACAAAATCCTATTTTCAGACCCCAAGTGAAACACATACCTAATGTTAATAGCAAGACAAAGATCATTATTCAATTTTTAACCATCACCAGTAGGTACTAACAAAAACTTGTTCTTCACGTCCTAAGCAAGGAAAATTATTGATACTACTTGATTATTGATATCACTGAATCTCTCTTAGCCTCTGTGACATCACAGAGTCCCAATCTTCTCTGTTGTAAGAGTTTCTATTTCTCCTGTTCCCGTAATCTTACCTTCTCCGAGTTAAAACCTCAAATTCACTTTCCATCTAAGCCACTTACTGGTGACTTTGGGCAACTGGCTTCTCTGGACCTCAGGTTCCTTATTGTAGAAGAAAGAAACCAATGACATTCCTATCCTAGTCAGCGAACTCAGACACGTCTGACTCTCTGTGACCCCATGGACTGTAGCCCGCCAGGCTTCTCTGTCCATGGAATTCTCCAGGCAAGAGTACTGGAGTGGGTTGCCATTTCCTTCTCCAGGGGATCTTCCCAATCCAGGGATCGAACTCAAGTCTCCTGCACTGAGTCTCCTGTATTGTAGGTGGATTCTTTACCACTGAGTCACTGAGGAAGCCCAACATTCACATAGTTCAGTTCAGTTCAGTCGCTCAGTTGTGTCCGACGCTTTTCGACCCAATGAATTGCAGCACACCAGGCCTGCCTGTCCATCACCAACTCCCAGAGTTCACCCAGACTCACGTCCATCGAGTCAGTGATGCCATCCAGCCATCTCATCCTCTGTTGTCCCCTTCTCCTCCTGCCCCCACTCCCTCCCAGCATCACAGTCTTTTCCAATGAGTCAACTCTTCGCATGAGGTGGCCAAAGTACTGGAGTTTCAGCTTTAGCATCATTCCTTCCAAAGAAATCCCAGGGCTGATCTCCTTTAGAATGGACTGGTTGGATCTCCTTGCAGTCCAAGGGACTCTCAAGAGTCTTCTCTAACACCACAGTTCAAAAACATCAATTCTTCGGCACTCAGCTTTCTTCACAGTCCAATTCTCACATCTATACATGACCTCTGGAAAAACCATAGCCTTGACTAGACAGACCTTTGTTGACAAAGTAATGTCTCTGCTTTTGAATATGCTATCTAGGTTGGTCATAACTTTCCTTCCAAGGAGTAAGTGTCTTTTAATTTCATGGCTGCTGTCACCATCTGCAGTGATTTTGGAGCCCCCCAAAATAAAGTCTGACACTGTTTCCACTGTTTCCCCATCTATAACCCAGGAAGTGATGGGACCAGATGCCATGATCTTCATTTTCTGAATGTTGAGCTTTAAGCCAACTTTTTCACTCTCCACTTTCACTTTCATCAAGAGGCTTTTTAGTTCCTCTTCACTTTCTGCAATAAGGGTGGTGTCATCTGCATATCTGAGGTGATTGATATTTCTCCCGGCAATCTTGATTCCAGCTTGTGCTTCTTCCAGCCCAGCATTTCTCATGATGTACTCTGCATAGAAGTTAAATAAGCAGGGTGACAATATACAGCCTTGACGTACTCCTTTTCCTATTTGGAACCAGTCTGTTGTTCCATGTCCAGTTCTAACTGTTGCTTCCTGACCTGCATATAGGTTTCTCAAGAGGCAGGTCAGGTGGTCTGGTATTCCCATCTCTTGAAGAATTTTCCACAGTTTGTGGTGATCCACACAGTCAAAGGCTTTGGCATGGTCAATAAAGCAGAAATAGATGTTTTTCTGGAACTCTCTTGCTTTTTTGATGATCCAGCAGATGTTGGCAATTTGATCTCTGGTTCCTCTGCCTTTTCTAAACCCAGCTTGAACATCTGGAAGTTCACGGTTCACGTATTGCTGAAGCCTGGCCTGGAGAATTTTGAGCATGACTTTACTAGCATGTGAGATGAGTGCAATCGTGCGGTAGTTTGAGCATTCTTTGACATTGCCTTTCTTTGGGATTGGAATGAAAACTGACCTTTTCCAGTCCTGTGGCCACTGCTGAGTTTTCCAAATTTGCTGGCATCTTGAGTGCAGCACTTTCACAGCATCATCTTTCAGGATTTGAAATAGCTCAACTGGAATTCCATCACCTCTACTAGCTTTGTTCATAGTGATGCTTTCTAAGGCCCACTTGACTTCACATTCCAGGATGTCAGGCTCTAGGTGAGTGATCACACCATCGTGATTATCTGGGTCGTGAAGATCTTTTTTGTACAGTTCTTCTGTGTATTCCTGCCACCTGTTCTTAATATCTTCTGCTTCTGTTAGGTCCATACCATTTCTGTCCTTTATTGAGCCCATCTTTGCATGAAATGTCTCCTTGGTATCTCTAATTTTCTTGAAGAGATCCCTAGTCTTTCCCATTCTGTTGTTTTCCTCTATTTCTTTGCATGGATCGCTGAAGAAGGCTTTCTTATCTCTTCTTGCTATTCTTTGGAACTCTGCATTCAGATGCTTATATCTTTCCTTTTCTCCTTTGCTTTCACTTCTCTTCTTTTCACAGCTATTTGTAAGGCCTCCCCAGACAGCCATTTTGCTTTTTTGCATTTCTTTTCTTTGGGGATGGTCTTGATCCCTGTCTCCTGTACAATGTCACAAACCTCCGTCCATAGTTCTTCAGGCACTGTATCTATCAGATCTAGTCCCTTAAATCTATTTCTCACTTCCACTGTATAATCATAAGGGATTTGATTTAGGTCATACCTGAATGGTCTAGTGGTTTTCCCTACTTTCTTCAATTTAAGTCTGAATTTGGCAATAAGGAGTTCATGATCTGAGCCACAGTCAGCTCCCAGTCTTGTTTTTGCTGACTGTATAGAGCTTCTCCATCTTTGGCTGCAAATATAGTCAATCTGATTTCGGTGTTGACCATCTGGTGATGTCCATGTATAGAGTCTTGTCTTGTGTTGTTGGAAGAGGGTGTTTGCTATGACCAGTGCGTTCTCTTGGCAAAACTCTATTAGCCTTTGCCCTGCTTCATTCTGTATTCCAAGGCCAAATTTGCCTGTTACTCCAGGTGTTTCTTGGACATTCACATAGGATGAATGTAAAAAGCCAATGAAAAGAGCAGCATGGTTCAGTCCTGATTCATAGATATTACAACAGACATCATTTTCTTCCCATTTAAATATTTTTTTTTAATCAGTGTTTCCATTGTTTTAAAATATAGCATTAATAAGTATTCATATTAGTAAAGGCCAATAGTCAGGAAACAACTGTCTTTGAAAAGATTTTTTTTTACAGTTTACCCAAGAGGTGGGGGAACGCCACACCGAGGTTGTGGGAAAGGCAGGGAAGATGGGTCAGAATGCAGGGGTGGAGGTGTGGGCTGGCGCCATCACAGTGGTTTCTCTGGGAAAGAATAAGCAAGGCAGGGTCAACAGGCGTGAGACTGGCTGGGTTGAATAAGTCAATAGGTTCAGGAGTATTGGGGGGTGTCCTTGCTTGTCTGGTACCTGGTACCTGCCCTGAGCTGGTTAGGGCAAGTCCACAGTGAACCAGAGCCAGAGAACCCAAGCAAAGAGGTAGTTGGGGTATAGGCTCTGGGATGGTTGGTTGTACTGGGAAAGTACACTCACCAATGAGTTGTTTTAGCCTAGAAATGGGTGGTCAGTCCCCAACCCAGACAAAAGTCTGTACCCATCATATCATAAGTGCCCATCCCCACTGCCCCCACCTTCAGCCCCCGGTAGCTTCTGTTTTCTGTCTTTATGAATTTGCCTCTTCTAGGCACCTGATATACACGGACTCAAACGATATCCATCGTATTGTCCTCTGGTTCGTGGCTTATTTTGTTGGAGGGAGGAAACCCATTCTGAGTCCATGTTGGAAACTGTTTCTTTGACTTGCTTTTATTATTATAATCATACCCGATGGCTTGCCTGGAGGACCCTTCCCCTCTGTCTGACTGTAAACCAAAGGGCCTTTGTTCAGCTCAAGGGGAGGTAGCTTGTCCCTGCCCACCTGTGAATGGAAGAGATGAACACCCCCCTTCTGAAGGCTGGCCCTTCCCTCGGAGACGGCTCACCAGACTGAAGACCCTTGCGCTTGACTGCCCCACTGCCTCTCCCTCTCTATTCCCTTTTGATTTTAGTTTCTCATTGCTCTCTCTCTCTCCAATCTACAAAGAACCTGGCATTCAGCCCCCAATGAGACGGTTATTTTGGGGCGCTAGCCTGCCACCTCCTTGGTCTGCTGGCTCCCTGATTAAAGTCTCTTCCTTGCCTCAGCACTTCGTCTCTGGGATTCACTGGTCTGTCATGTAGTGAGCAGAGTGAGCTTGGACTCGGTGACAATCTCACTTAGCATAATTTTTCTAGATTCCTCCATATTGCAGCTTTGATCAGAATGTCATTTATTTTATTTTTTGGCTACATTGCACGGCATGTGGGATCTTCATTTCTGTACCAGGGATCACACCCCATACCCCTTGCATTGGAAGCTTGGATCTTAACCACTGGATAGCTGGGGAAGACCCTGAATGTCATTTCTTTTAAAGGCAGAATGATATGTATGTATGTATCACATTGTATTCATCCATTCATCTGCTGCTGGACAGAGGCGTTGTTTCCACCATCTTTTGGCTACCATAAATAATGCTGTTATGACTATGGGTGTACAGTTTCAGTTTGAGTTCCTGATTTCAATTGCTTTGGGTATGTACCTAACTGTGGGATTGCTGGGTCACAGGCCAGTTCTATGTTTAACTCTGAGGAAATGCCATACTGTCTTCCAGTTTCCTTTTTCTATTTCCACTAGCAGTGGACAAGGATGCCGCTTCTCCACATCCATATCAACACCTGTTATTTTCTGTTTTTGTTTTTTTTTAATAATAGTCATTCTATTACCTGTGAAGTGGTATCTCATTGTGGTTTTGATTTGCATTTCCCTATTGTACACATATATATATATTACTCAAAATAATTCTGTGAGATGCTATTCCCATTTTGAAGGTGAAGTATAAATGTACAGGGGTCACACTGTAAATTCAGGTTGTCTTTGTTTAACTCCAGTGCTACTATGCTGATTTCCCATGCGCATTATAAAGTAACAGGTACTTTGACTTTCAATAAACATGAATTAAATGATATTGAATCTAGCAATGTGACTGGGATTCAGAAAAGTAATGCTTTAACTCAGTCTATTGGAATATTTTGGGCTTCCCTGGTAGCTCAGCTGGTAAAGAATCTGCCTGCAATGCAGGAGACCCCAGTTCAATTCCTGGGTCAGAAAGATCCGCTGGAGAAGGGATAGGCTACCCACTCCAGTATTCTTGGGCTTCCCTGGTGGCTCAGACAGTAAAGAAGCTGCCTGCAGTGTGGGAGACCTGGGTTAGATCCTTGAGTTGGGAAGATCCCCTGGAGAAGGGAACGGCTACCCACTTTAGTATTCTTGTCTGAAGAATTCCATGGACAGAGGAGCCTGGCAGGCTACGGTCCATGAAGTCACAAAGAGTCATGACTGAGTGACTTTGACTTTCACTTCACTTTTCATTCGAATATTTTATAACCCGAAGCAGGTTCACTGTGTCATTCTTGCCCCTTCTAAATGTAGGGTGTTTGAGCCAAAGGCTGTGCTTGCTTTGAGAATGAATAAAACTTGGAAAACTTACTGCCAATTTGCTTTTTAATGAAAGGAAATGGAATCTTGGAACGTCCCAGAAGTCTTCAACAAGACAAAAGATTTTGAAACATCAGTGTTTCCTTCATATTAGTGGGTGCACAGCTATTAGCCTCATAACTGGATCCTGTGGAAGTTTTTGACAAATGAGGGTGTTTTCTTGGGGTAAACACAACAGACAGGGCTTTCTCCTAGACAGAGAAATAATCTCTGTTCAAAAAGAATCTCCACTGTGCATGCCTAAAATTCCACCTCACAAACATTAAGCAAATTATCATGAAAGTCAAGTGCAGACATATTAAAGAAGGGTAAAAAATATCCTTCCTACTACACCCAGAGATAACCACTGTTTCTTGAAGTATCTCTCATGTAACTTCTATGCAAATCAAGTGTAAGTACAGGAGTGGGCACGCACCTACCCATCACACATACTTTTTTTTTTTGTATCACTTTATTTTTAATTTAATTTTTAATTGGAGGATAACTGCTTTACAATGTTTTGTTGGTTTCTGCTGTACAGTTGTAAGCGTATCCCCTCCTTCTTAAGGCCCCTCTCTCCCCCGATCCCGCGCTTCTGGGCCATCACAGAGCACCAAGCTGCACTCCCAGGCTTCCCACTAGCTGGCTGCTTCACACAGGGCAGCGCATCTGTCTACTTGCTCAATTCGTGCTTCCTTCTCCTTCCCCCACAGCGTCCACAGATCGCCCTCTACACGTGAATGGTTGAAGATGATGTGGCGCGTATACACATGGAATATTATACACTCTGTGCAACCACATCACACACAGTGCTCTACAATCTGCTTTTCTATTTTAATTCTGTCAGTGACCTCTCTCTGTGCTCTGTCAAGAATGTGGTGTATCCATAGCAGAAATACAGTAGAGTTTATTTAGCCATTCACAGGCTTATAGAATTTTAGGTTATCTCTAGCTTTTTCAAACAATACATACCCTTAAAGATATGTCTCTTTACTTGTGCTGATATATATCTGTACTTATCATAAATATTTTGTTAAACTTTGCCTCCCAGCACATTCCTTTTAAATATTCTTTAGACTGGGTGTATCTTCAAATTCTGCAAGTATTGCTGAGCACTAGGGTGCCCTAAGTAGCACCTTAAGTACGCCCTGAGGTCAGTGTCAGGGAGCAATGGCAGGAAACGAGATAGAAAAGGGCACGGTACCATCATGGGGGAACAATGAAATGCAAAATAACTATGATGTTATGATTGTGATGAGTGTTAACAGGCTTCACTGAGCCAGAGAGTTGAGGGAGAACTTCTCTGACAAATTGTGACTGAACGGAGACATTCTGTGAGTTCAGTAGGTGAGAAAGCTGGGGGTTTAGGGAAAGCTTTCCAAAGAGGGAAGAGTTTGTGCAAAGGCACGTGGCAGGAAGAAACACAGCACACTAAGGGAACAGAAAGCAGCACAACGGAGTATTGGAAGGCGCTTTCCTTGTGCTTGATAAGCTGGAGGGTAGATCAGGGCCAAACCCAGTTTGGTCCCTGTAAGGCACCCAAATAAATATGAACCTGAACTCCTTTAATGCTTCCCATGCAAAGAAAACTCAAAACTAGCTTTCCCTTGCCTTCTCATCCTACACAGAATTTCTCAAGTTGCCAATGTTAAGATCTGGCAAAAGCTTGCATGGTGAAGGGATGGGAAATTGGGGGAGGATGAGGAGGCGAAGACGATCTCTAAGTTTTAGATTTGCAGGTTGGAAGGACAGCGGTGCCGTCCACTGAGCGGGGAATGCTGAGGAAGCTTCCGCCCAGGGTAAAGATTGTGAATGTGCTGTGGTGCTTACAGAACCCAACACTGACACTTCTTCCGTCACTGAATGTTTACTGCTTGGTTAAGCTAACAGCCAGGAGTGGTTAGCTGAGAGCTGGGGCCCGATGCAGTTAACTATACAGGTCACACAGTCGTGGAGCTAGGGCTCTGGGCAGACAACAAGGAAGAGGGTAAATTCTGGCTTTCATAAAGCTCATAAGCTGTGGGGGTCAGAGAGATGTAACTGGGTGGTTATAAAAATTATCCTTATCTTTAAGAGCTTCATGCTCAAATATTTGCAGATGGAATGATGTGATATCTGGGCTTTGCTCTAAAGTAATCCTGCAGAAGGGGGACGTTGTTGGAAGGTATAGTAAAAACACAGCTGCCATGAGTTAATTGTTGAGACTGATGATGGCTACATGGGGTTCAATATAATATCCTTTGTAGTTTGGTATGTGTTGTATATTTTCCATAATTAAAACAAATTTTAAAGAAAAAACAAGAAGTAACAATACCATGTGAAAAACACTGTTACAGAAGCTGGAATTTGGAGATTATTTACATACCATATCCGGTTCAGCCTTATTCCAAATCAAAAGTATTTTTGGAATTTATGTATCCCAACTTGGAATTTGTATGTTTATAAACACACTCAAAAGAGAGCAGAATGAGTTTTTTCTCCCTCTCTTTTGGAATATAATTAACATGTGTGCATGTGTGTGCTGTGCTTAGTCGCTCAGTCGTGTCTGACTCTTTGCGACCCCATGGACTGTAGCCCACCAGGCTCCTCTGTCCATGGGATTTTCCAGACAAGAATAACTGGAGTGGGTTGCCATACCCTCCTTCAGGGGATCTTCCTAATGCAGGGATTGAACCCACGTTTCCTGCAGATCCTGCATTGCAGGTGAATTCTTTACCTAGCGCCACTGGGGAAGCCCCATAATTAATATACACTATTGTGTAAGCTTTGCCTGGAAAATCCCATGGATGGAGGAGCCTGGTGGGCTGTAGTCCATGGGGTCGCTGAGGGTCGGACATGACTGGGTGACTTCACTTTCACTTTTCACTTTCATGCATTGGAGAAGGAAATGGCAACCCACTCCAGTGTTCTTGCCTGGAGAATGACTGAAGTGACTCAGCAGCAGCAGCATTGTGTAAGCTCAAGGTTGCGCAATGTGATGATCTGATACACGTATATTTGGCAGTGATTACCACAAAATGGTTAGTTAACACTTCCATTACCTCACATAGTTACAGTTTTGCTGTGCTGGTGGTGGTGAGATTTAAGTTTCACTCTCCAAGCCACTTCAAGTGTATGGCACAGCACCGCTAGCTGTAGTCACCGAGCTGCACTTAGGTCTTCAGAACCCACCATCTGACCGTTGGGGGTTGGTCCCTTTTGGCCAGCCTCCCCGACAGGCTGCCCTCATCCACCCCCCATGACCACAACCCACTCTGTTTCTGTGGTTTCAGCTCGCAGATGAGTGTGATCTAGATAAATTTTTTAAAGAGACATTTTATATCAGTTACCTCTGCTGTGAAACAACCCCCAAATGCCATGGCTTTAAATAGCAATATTTTGCATCTTCTGAGTCTGAGGGTCACCTGGGGAGTCCGGCTGGTTGTGCCTGGCTCCCTGCCTCAGCTGTTGGGTCAGCAAGGCCTGGACCCCCTGAGATGGCGCCTGGGCTCCGTCTCTCTCTCTTTGGTCTTGGCGGCACCGCGTGGCTTGCAGGATCTTAGTTCCCCAGCTCCCAGGCTCCATCACTCACAGGGTGGCCTGCAGAGGTCTTGTGGCTGTGTGTGGCCTACGTGCTTGGATAGTGACATGGACATCCTGAAACACTGCTGTGCTCGGTCACGCCCGACTCTTTGCGACCCTATGGGCTGGGCTCCTCTGTCCATGGGATTGTTCCAGGCAAGAATACTGGAGTGGGTTGCCTTGTCCTCCTCCAGGGGATCTCCCTGACCCAGGGATCGAGCTCGAGTCTCCTGCGTCTCCTGCACCGGCAGGCGGGTTCTTTACCACCGAGCCCCCCACCCAGGCCTAAAATGACTCACAGGCCTCACACTCTGCACGTGACCAGCTGTGGGAAGCCACCGTGGCTCAGGCGGGGCTGTCCTGATATCACTGCCCAGCCATTTTCAGTCCAGAAGGTCATTCCAGAAAGACCCATGATGGATACAAGGTAGCAAATGTTCCAGTTGTCTGGTTTCCTTGTTTTCTTCGATGCTGATGACTGTGGACTGAACCTTTGTGTTCCTCAAAGCTTCCTCTGCTGAAGCCTAACCCCCAGTGTGAGGGTCTCGGGAGGTGGGGCCTTTGGAAGGTGGTTAGGTCATAAGAGTGGAGCCCTCCTGGGTGGGATTAGTGCCTTAGAAGAAGAGGCTCAGGAGAGATGATCATTCTGTCGGCCTTGTGAGGACACAGGAGAAGGCGGCTGTCTGCCAGCCAGGAGGAGGGCTCTCACCAGACACTCAATGTGCTGGGACCTTGATCTTGGGCTTCTAGACTCCAGATCTGTGAGGAGTAGATGTTTGTTGGTTAGGCCACCTGGTCTATGGTGTCTGTTACAGCATCTCAGGCTGACTAAGACAATGATTTTTCTTTTTTTCTTAATCAGTAGAACATTGTTACTCTTTTCTATTTATTAATTTATTTTTGGTCGCGCCGTGCAGCCGGCAGTTCCCCGACCAGGGGAACTGTGCCCCTGCAGTGGAAATGCAGTGTCCTAACCACTGGGCCGCCAGGGAAGTCCCAGTGATCACTTTAATGGACTTTGAAGAACAAGTCTGTTGGCTGGATGCTTCTGTGTTTAGACTCTTGGATAAAAGAAGCCTTACTACGGTCAGTGAGGCCGGGGTGTAGGGTCTCTGTGAGGATCAGGTGGGCGGAGAATGAGCCTGGAGGAAGGTTTCTCTCCCCTTCCCCTCATGGTTCTACTGGGGACTGCGTCTCAGTAGGCGTCACGAATGCCTGGCCTGCCTGGATTCCTCCAATAAGTGCTGAGGAGAGAGTCCCTTTCAGCCTGGGGAGGGGCTGGCTAGCTGGGAAATGGGAGACCCAGAACACGGAGCCCGCAGCTGAGGCCTCTGCTTCTCCCAGCATGTAGACATTCAGCTCTGAACTAGTTTACATGAGCAGCCCCCAGACACCCCCAGTTAAGGGCTCAGAACAAGGGCCCTCTAAATCAGCGGTCCGCAACCTTTTCAGCACCAGGGACCAGTTTCGTGAAAGACGAGTTTTCCATGGACGGGGCTGAGAGGGGAGATGGTTTCGGGATGATTCAAGCGCATGACATGCACTGCGCACTTTATTTCTGTTATGGTCACGTCAATGTTACCTCGATCATCAGGCCTGAGATCCCAGAGGCTGCGGACCACTGCTGTACATTGAAGAAGTTGGAGTCCAGCCCACAGGCTTCATAGGCACACTGTTGTGTGCAGAGTTAGTATCTTTATGTAACGCAGTCTCCTGGAACTCCCTTCTCTCTCTGGCTTTTGCTGGCAGGAATCGCTGTTGGGGACGTCTGAGTCCTAGGAAGCCATTCAGCCCTGCTGACTGGTTCACGCCAGGAAGAGCTCTGTCCGCAGGGTCCTCACCCACACTGGGCCAGAGACAGCAGAGCCAGGCCCTGGGCCATGGAGACCACCCCGCAGAGAAGAAGCTTCTAGAAGCTGTTAACCAAGTCAAGGACACCACCAGCTACAGGGGAGCTGTACCCTGGGATGCCAGCTTGCTGCCAAATTTGGGGGTCCTCCCAAGACTGAGAGTCACATAGAAGTCAGGTTAACTCTTCAGAATCAAAGGCCATCAGAGCAGACAGCTATAAACAACCTGCCTCTGGGAAGTCACAGTCCTGGTGGACTGCACAGAGCGTCAGAGATGCACCATGGGTTGTGGCGTGGTGAGGCCCTGACTCACTCCCAGCCTATTGCTTCCTTTGTTTGTGAAATGTGCTGGATCATCTCCATCTTACAGGTTATCCTGAGCAGCCAGTGTGATCGTGTATATGCAAGTACTTTGTAAATAGCACTGCATTTTTTGCCATTTAACCAACCCCAAGAAATTGAGGCCATCTAAAGGGCAAGGTCTCTGTTTCATTCTTTTCTTTTTTTTAAGTGTGGTTAAAAAAAAAAAAAAAACTATAACGCAAACTTTACCATCATAACCATTTTTAAGAGTACACTTGAGTTGTGTTAAGTATATTCATGTTGCTGTGAAGTAGGTCTCCAGGCTTTTTCATTTTGCAAAACTGAAACCCTCTACTCATTAAACAGCAATTACCTTTCCCCTCTTCTCTCCCCAGCCCCTCGTAGCTACCGTTCCCCTTTCTGTTTCTATGAATTTGACTCTAGAAACCATCTAAGTGAATCATACCGGATTTTCAATGAGTTTTGAAGGACCAATATTTAGCAGAGCAGCCGAGCCCTTGCAAAGCCCTCAGCAGGGCTTTTCCTGGCTGTCCAGTGGTTAAGCTTCGTCTTCCAGTGTCAGGGGGTGCAGCTTCAATCCTTGGTAGGGGAGCTCAGATCTCACATGCCTTGGGGCCAAAAAGCAAAAACATAAAACAGAAGCAGTGTCGTAACAAATTCAATAAAGATTGTAAAAATGGTCCACATTAAAAAAAAAAATCTTAAGGAAAAAAAACCCTGAATAAATCTCCACTGGAGTGAATGGACGGAAGCTGCGATCCTTGATGAAGGTGAACGAACATCCCACCCTGTTTGCCTGAGGTGTTCCCCGATTCAGTGCTGAAGAGTCCGCATCCTGGCCACCGTACCTCAGAGAGCTGCTTCTGCCAGAGACAGCTCGATTCAGAGATCCAGGGACAAATGGAATTATGAGGCTTCCTGCCAAGCTCAATTCATTCTTCCCAAGGAAAGATGTTTCCTTGGTACTGGAGTTTATTTTTAGAGCCTTCTGGCCACAAGGGTCAGTCAGTCTTTGCTCAGAATCGAGTTCCCCTCCTCCGTGAGCCTCCTGAGAGATGCAAAAGGGGAGTAGCTGAAGCTGACTGGTCTCCAGCTCCGGCTCAGGTCCTTGGGGACCCTCCTAGGGGCAGGGCCAGGCTTCGTGGGGCCCGGAGCTTAAGCTGTTTGCAGACCTTCTCTAAGAAAAGAATAGAGAGCCTTGGGAATGCGTTACTGGGGTCCCGGGCAGGTTGTGGAGGAGTCCAGACAATCAAAGGCACTGAAGCTTGAGATTCAACAGCTTCATAGTAAACCTTCTCTCTTCTTCCCCATGCTTTTTTTGTTTTTGTTTAGCATTTTAAAAAACAGAGGTCAAATTTACATAAAATTAATCTTAAATTTTATTTATATTTTATTTTTTCTTCTTTATTCATGTGAAAGTGAAAATGTTAGAAGCTCAGTCGTGTCTGACTCTTTAGGACCCCATGGCTGCAGCCCGCCAGGTCCCCCTGTCCCTGGGATTCTCCAGGTAAGAGTCCTGGAGTGGCTTGCCATTTCCTTCTCCATAATTTTAAAGCATACAATTCAGTGACATTTAGTGCATTTGTGATATTGTGCAACCACCACATTTATCAAGATTTTTCAAGTTTCAGGACATGTTTATCACGCCAGAGAAAAACCTTGTACCCATTAAACGGTTGCTCCCCATCCCCCATGCCCTCTGGCCCCTGAAAACCGCCACTCTGCTCTCTTTCTGTGAGGATTAACCTACCCTGGACGCTACACATAAATGGAATCATGTCGCACACAAGCTTTCACGTCAGGCTTGTTTCACTTAGCAGACCTTGAAGTTTCATGCACACCGTAACATGTATCAGCACTTCATTCCTTTTTATGGGCAAATTATATTCATTGTATGCGTATACCACAGTTTGTTTATCCAGTCAACATTGGAGGGACTGTAGGGTCATTTGGACCTTTAGGCTACTGTGAATAATGCCTCTATGAACCTTCACATGCCAGTATTTTACTGAGTCTCTTTCTGCAATTGTTTTGAGTATTTTTGAGGAGTAGAATTGCTAAGCAGTATGAAAATTCTATGTTTAACTTTTTAAGGAACAGCCACAGTATTTCCCACAATGGCTGCACTATTTTACATTCCCCCCGGAAAAATGTGAGGGCACAGTGTCTTCATATCCTCATCACCAACAATTCTATTTTCCATTAAAAAATTAAAGCTATCGTAGTGGTATAAAGTGATGTCTTGGGACTTCCCCTGAGGTCCAGTGTGTAAGACTCTGTGCTCCCAACGCAGGGCCCCCAGTTCGATTCCTGGTCAGGGATCTAAACATCCTGCATCCTGCAGTGAAGACTAAAGACCTCTTGTGCTGCAGCTAAGACCTGGCATGGCCAAATAAATAAATGTGCAAAAAAATAAAATAAAAATAAAGTGATGTCACATTGTGGATTCCCTCATTGTTTTCTTTTTTTACTTTCCATTCACTTTGCCATTTTTCTGACTTTTAAGAACATCTTGGACACAATCATTTTTATGTAAAAACCTTTTTTTTCCCTTTTTTCCTGATGAATAATAGTCAATAACAAAGCATTTACTTGGGTCCATGTCTAGTCAGAGCAATGCTATCAGCCACCAAACATCTCAATGATAGGATGTGAATTTGGGGAGGTGGAAGGTCTGTCTTCTCAGGGTAAACTAGGAGCTGGGAGTTGCACACTTTGAGGACATGGACGGACTGAACTGGAAATATTCTGCACTGGAAGCTGACTTGCTTGGGCATCCATCTTCTGTCTCAACTGAGAGAATTCTTTACCCCCTGTTTGCTAAGTTTGCCAAAATACCACTGAATGGGTGGCTTAAACAACAGAAATGAGTTTTTTCTCAGTTCTGGAGGCTGGAAGTCTGAGATCAAGATGTTGGTACATTTGGTTTTCCCTGAGGCCAGCAGCGCAGATGGTAACAAAACAAAACCAGCCTGCAAAGCAGGAGACCCAGGTTCGATCCCTAGGTGGGGAAGATCCCCTGGAGGTGGGCATGACAACCCACTCCAGTATTCTTGCCTGGAGAATTCCATGGACAGAGGAGCCTGGTGGGCTACAGTCCTTGGGCAGACTGGAGCCACTTAGCACGCACGCCTGAGGCCTCGCTCCTTAGTCTGCAGGGGTCACCTTCCCGCTGAGCCTGCGTGGCTGTCCTCTGTGAAGGCACTCCTGGTATATCCCACTCTTCTAGTAAGGACACCAGTCCCAGTGGGTAGGAGTCTCACCCACATGCCCTCATTTAGCCTTAATTACCTATTTGAAGTTCCTGTCTCTAAATACATCATATTGAGAGTTAAGGCTTCAACACAGGAATTTATGGGGGACACAATTCAGACCCTCTGAACTTTGTCCTTATCACTGTGGTAAAGAGAATTGAAATCAACTTGAAAAGTCTGAAAGTGAAGTCGCTCAGTCGTGTCCGACTCTTTGCGACCCCATGGACTGTAGCCTACCAGGCTCCTCCGTCCATGGGATTTTCCAGGCAAGAGTACTGGAGTGGGGTGCCATTGCCTTCTCCAGGCGATCTTCCCGACCCAGGGATTGAACCCGGGTCTCCCGCATTGTAGGCAGACACTTTACCATCTGAGCCCCCAGGGACATGGCCAAAGTGAAAAGTCTAAAGGAAACTAAAAAGGAAAATCTCCTCTGCCATTAATTGGATCAGGGAGTCAGACCGGATGGTGAGATAGGACAGAAAAAGCCGTGCCCTCAGGGCCAGGAGGGGTCCGCTTTCTGCTCAGAGGTTACCACCAAAGTCCTTTTATTTCACTGGCCCAGCAGTTTATTATGAGAATCAAAAGAGAAAATAGATTTGAAGGTGCTTTGAAATTATAAAGCACTAAAAAAAGGCAAGCCATCATTATTCCTCCTTTCTGATCCATAGGATGCAAAGCTAAGCAGGTCTCAGTTTCATCACTAAATGCCGCCTCCCTCAGTGCTTCACTTAGAGCGTTTGCCGCTGACTTAGTCATGATTAGGCCTAGCTGTCTTTCCGTGACAGAAAATCCCCAATAACAGTTGCTTAACAAGCGAGACCAATTGAAGAAGTAAGCAGTCTGCTTCAGGACATGCTCGGGGACCAGCCCTTCCGGCCCAGCATGCTGGCAATAGCATCCCAAATACCAGGATGCGGGAGGGATGGTGATGAAGAAAGGAGGGAGAGAGAGAGCCACACAGCCCGCATCTGCCCATCCTCAGTGGCCAGAACTGCATCACACAGCCACACCTGGCAGCAAGGGAGACCAGCCAACGGAATCTTTACTTTTCTGTGTGTGTATGGGGGTGGTGGTGGTCATGTCTTCTAATATACTTTTTATTACTAGGAGAGATGAGAAAAACAGATATTGCAGAAAACTAGAACTCTCTGCCTTATAATGGACTCCTCCAATCCTCTGTATTTCAGCAGTTACACAAGTCAATCAAAAAGAAGCTATTAAATGAACCAAGAAATAAAGTAGGAAATATTCTGATGCGTGTGGTTTCATACTAAAAAGCTGATTTTAATATCTTGCGTCAGGGTCCACAGTTTAGAGGTGAGCTGAAATAGATAGATGCGTGCATATAACTAGGAAAGTAGTACTATGACATAATAGAAAAAGGAGTTTTGGAAAACATCAACTCAGTTCTCCAGGGAACCTCCTAAATCAATTCCTCCCTGAATCAGGAAAGGGCACCAGTGTTTTAAAATCCATGCCTGCAGAACTTTAATTTACGGGGGTAACTGAGTGATGACAGGGAGAGGCCAATGCCATTGAAAGCAGAATTTTATTGCTTACATTTCCCAAGAGATGATGGCATGCCATGCCATGCAGGGCCACACAGAAAGCACCAGATTTTGGTCAGAATAAGAGGAAAGCTGAAGCCAGTGTCTTGATTGTGTTTTCTACGGAAAAGACACCACAGGGCAGAGTAAGCAGCTGAGGAATGGCTAGTCTGAAGAATTCCAACGGGCTTCGGCTATAAAGGAGGTTTTTAGTGGGCTGGTACTTGGCCCTGAGATGATTTAGGGCAGGGGAAATATTGACTTGATGCGTGAGAGTTAGATAAAAAGGTCACTGGGGCTATCGACTTGGGATTGTTTGGTTTGCACATGAGAAGTGCTCTCCTAGGTAGGTTGTCGGGCTTCCCAGGTGATAAAGAATCCACCTGCCAATGCAGGAGACACCAGAGACTGGGGTTCATTCCTTGGACTGGGGAGATCCCCTGGAAAAGGAAATGACAACCCACTCCAGTATTCTTGCTGGGAAAATCTCATGGACAGGGGAACCTGGCAGGCTACAGTCCATGGGGTTGAAAAGAGTCAGACACGATTGAGCAACTGAGCACGCACACATGCACAGATGGGTTGTTATTATCTCTAGGACTTAGCTTGCCCTGAGAAGGACAGTCTCTCCCCGAATTTCTAAGGCCTTTCCAAGATGTCAAAACATCATAAGACACAGAAAATTAAAACAGGGTTAACACAGAGCTAGAACCAAGGAATTTCCATCACCGAGAACAGTGCTTTGCCAGGGGCTGCTCTATCTACCACGGTGACTCGCAAGCTCTCTTCTAACTGGGAGACAGCATCGTATGACTTGAAGGAGCTGGTGTTGGAATCAGGCCCGGGTTTAGTTCTGCTTGTAGCCATGTGACTGGGAGGATTTGCAGTACCATCTCTAAAGTTCAACCTCCTTATGGACTGAATGCGTAGAGTAATATCTACACAGTGTCATAGTGAGAATTAAGGGAGGCAATGTGTGTGAAGTCTTAGCTCAGTTCCTGGTTGATAATAAGTGGCCAATGTTCATTAGTTGGGTTAAAAGAGAATTGAGGCATATTACAATTTTTAAGAGTTTTTTTTAGCAAAAAAATCTATTCAAATAGGGCAATGCTGAATTGGAAGTGATTAGAACTGCACCAACAGGAGCTTGGGGAGACTTTTACGGAGAAAGTGTTAGTTGCTCAGTCTTGTCCAACTCTTTACAACCCCATGGACTGGAGCCCACCAGGCTCCTCTGTCCTTGGAATCCTTCAGGCAAGAATACTGGAGTGGCCAGAAAAAAAAAAAAAAAAAGAATACTGGAGTGGGTAGCCATTCCCTTCTCCAGAGTATCTTCCTGACGCAAGGATTGAACCCAGATTTCCTGCACCACAGGCACATTCCTTACTGTCTGAGCCACCAGGGAAGCCCCATAGAGAAAATGTGGAAGCAAAGCAAAGAAATGATTGATTGGCTACAGCTCAAAGCCACGTTGGCTATTTGTGACTGGTCATCCTTAGGTTTCAGTTTCCTAACTTTGAGGCACTGACAGGCTTAGACTGCCATGGCCTTAAACCACATGGGCTTTGGTTTAACGAAGCAGTTGTTATTATTGATACTGTTATTAGCAACAGTTTGTTTACACAATAATTTAGCCGTCCACGAAAAAGAAGCCCTTTATTTATTCAGCGCCCACCCTGTGGTAGCCACTGTCCTAAACCCCGGAAATAGCTAAGTGACCAAACAGGTTCCTGCTGGCCTGGAGCTCATGTTCTAGTGGGGGACAGGCGATGACACGTGGATGAGTAAGATGCAAGCAGGAGACAGGAGAGTGGTCTTGGAAAAAGCTCTTATTTTCTTGCTGGGTGGCAGGCGCCGTGCTTCCATGCGTCATCCTGTTTAACTCTCAGAACAACCCTGTGAGGCTTGTTTTCACATCCCCATTTTACAAATGAGGAAACAGAGAACTTACGGTGCTGGGGAAGACAGAACCGAGTCTCTAATGTTCGTGGCTATGCTTGCCGCCTGCCTTTTACTGCCCTGTGTGTGTTGTCTCTTTTGCCGTCATTTTAAAATACAGCCTCTAGTCAGATAGGGTAGTAAAATCATATAAATAAAGGAATCTTTAAAGCGCAGCTCTTTGTGGTAATTTAGTGTGCTCACTCTCTTAAAGAGTAGTCCTGAAAGTATACTGTATCTACACTGAGCCTCTTCCTGGGAAAGCTGCTTCATCAGCTTCTGTGTCCCTGCAGTGAAAAGTCAGCCCACGCTAATGACTGGTTTAATCAGAGGTCTGTTCAGTTTATATTTCTCCTGAGCCGAGGTTCTTTGGCAGAGGACTTGGGAAATCTCATACCTCACGGGATGGGAGCTTCTAAGCTAGGAGCTGGCAAATATTAGGGAGCATAATTAACCGTTGAGAGCTTAGGAGAATCCGTCCAGAGACTTGCGTAATGCTACAGATATGCACACTCCCACTCCAGCAAAACGTCTCCCCATGAAAGGAAGTTATGCATTGGATTG
This sequence comes from Bos javanicus, assembly GCF_032452875.1. Lineage (NCBI taxonomy): Eukaryota > Metazoa > Chordata > Mammalia > Artiodactyla > Bovidae > Bos > Bos javanicus. The sequence continues at coordinate 57,854,657 of NC_083891.1, read as the reverse complement.
TGTGTCATTTAACAACATGGCAGACAGGGCCAGAGCCCCTGATTCTTCACTGAATTTTACTTTATGGAAAGGAGCATGTCAAGGCTGTATATTGTCACCTTGCTTATTTAACTTATATGCAGAGTACATCATGCGAAATGCTGGACTGGATGAAGCATAAGCTGAAATCAAGATTGCCAGGAGATATTAATAACTTCAAATATGCATATCAATAACCTCAGATATGCAGATGACACCACCCTTATGGCAGAAAGCAAAAAAGAACTAAAGAGCTTCTTGATGAAAGTAAAAGAGGAGAGTGAAAAAGTTGGCTTAAAACTCAACATTCAAAAAACTAAGATCATGACATCTGGTCCCATCACTTTATGGCAAATAGATGGGGAAACAGTGGAAACAGTGACAGACTTCATATTTTTGGGCTCCAAAATCACTGCAGATGGTGACTGCAGCCATGAAATTAAAAGACGCTTACTCCTTGGAAGGAAAGTTATGACCAACCTAGACAGCATCTTAAAAAGCAGAGACATTACTTTGCCAACAAAGGTCCATCTAGTCAAGGCTATGGTTTTTCCAGTAGTCACATATGGATATAAGAGTTGGACCATAAAGAAAGCTGAGCACTGAAGAATTGATGCTTTTGAACTGCGGTGTTGGAGAAGACTCTTGAGAGTCCCTTGGACTGCAAGGAGATCCAACCAGTCCATCCTAAAGGAGATCAGTCCTGAATATTCATTGGAAGGAATGATGCTGAAGCTGAAGTTCCAATGCTTTTGCCACCTGATGCAAAGAACTGACTCATTTGAAAAGACCCTGATGCTGGGAAAGATTGAAGGCAGGAGGACAAGGGGACGACAGAGGATGAGACGATTGGATGGAATCACGGACTCTATGGACGTGAGTTTGAGTAAACTCCAGGAGTTGGTGATGGACAGGGAGGTCTGGCGTGCTGCAGGCCATGGGGTCGCAAAGAGTTGGACACAATTGAGCCAACTGAACTGAACTGAACCCCCCTCCTTTTTTCTCTAAGAATTATTACTTTCTTTTCTTTCTTTCCTTTTTTAAATATTGGTTTATTTAGCTGTGTTGGATCTCAGTTGCAGCGCAGAGGCTCTTCCTTGCATCATGCAGGCTCCTCCAGTGAGACTCACGGACTCTCTAATAGCAGCATGCGGGCTTAGTTGCTCAGCGGCGTGAGAGATCTTAGTTCCCCAACCAGGGATTGAACCCACAACCCTTGCATTGCAAGACTGGTTCTTAATCACTGGACCGCCGGAGAAGTCCCAGAATCCTTACTTTCTTAAACATCCCCAATTTCTCTTTACTTGCAGGACAATCACTTGGCTGTTGTTTTTTTTTCCCACCCAGGGCCATGAGCGTTTTGTCTCTGCACATTAGTGGTGGCATCTCTAATTACAAGTGGGAGCTGCTGAGACTGACTGAGGAGTAGATGCTGGGAGGCTCCTTTACCAGCCACGGATGCATACACCCACTTCAGGCTGCAAGGTTCAAATCTGTGGCTCAGTGAAGTCGAGGAGAACCATTCTCAGGTGGCTCAGGAAAGAATTGGCCTGTCAATGCGGGAGACACCTGTTCAATCCCGGGGGAGTAGCCCCTGCTCTCCAAAGCTAGAGAAAAGCCCACGAGCATCAACAGAGACCCAGGGCAACCAAAAATGACAAAATAGGTCAAAAAATAATAAAGCCAACCTTACTTTTTAAAAAAGAAAGAGAACGTGACATGAAATAAATATGTAGGTCTTTGGAAAATTAAATTGGTCACAGATGGAACTCAACAAATACTTACTGAGTAAATACCTGCTCTCAAAGAAGTTAAAATCTGATGAAGTAAAACAGAATCATAGAACACTTTGGCTAAATCAGATCTAAGATTAACTATTATTTGCTTCTCAGCTGTGGTTTGTATATCATCAGTGGAATCCAACGGTAGTCTAGATGGATTATGAGACTTTTTTGATACATAATAAGCATTTGTATTCTCTGAATACTCTGCTTGAGCCAAAGAGACTTAGTTTCAAGTTCCAGCTCGATTTCGGACTAGTTACGTGATCTTGGATAATTTAGTTAATTTCTCCAAACTCATCTTTCATCATAAAATGGAGTGGTTGACCTCAATTCAGTTCAGTCATTCAGTCATGTCCGATGCTTTGCGACCCCATGGATGCCAGCACACCAGGCGTCCCTGTCCATCACCAGCTCCAAGAATTTACTCAAACTCACATCCATTGAGTCAGTGATGCTATCCAACCATCTCATCCTCTGTTGTCCCCTTCTCCTCCTGCCCTCAATCTTTCCCAGCATCAGGGTCTTTTCAAATTAGTCAGTACTTCGCATCAGGTGGCCAAGGTATTGGAGCTTCAGCTTCAGCATCAGTCATTGCAATGAATATTCAAGACTGATTTCCTTTAGGATGGACTGGTTGGATCTCCTTGCAGTCCAAGGGACTCTCAAGACCCTTCTCCAACACCACAGTTCAAAAGCATCAATTCTTCAGTGCTCAGCTCTCTTTATTGTCCAACTCTCACATCCATACATGACTACTGGAAAAACCATAGCCTTGACTAGATGGACCTTTGTTGGCAAAGTAATGTCTCTGCTTTTTAATATGCCATCTAGGTTGGTCATAGTTTTTCTTACAAGGAGAAAGTGTCTTTTAATTTCATGGCTGCAGTTACTATCTGCAGTGATTTTGGAGCAAAATAAAGTCTGTCACTGTTTCCACTGTTTTCCCATCTATTTGCCATGAAGTGATGGGACCGGATGCCATGATCTTTGTTTTCTGAATGTTGAGTTTTAAGCCAACTTTTTCACTCTCCTCTTTCACTTTCATCAAGAGGCTCTTTTGTTCCTCTTCACTTTCTGCCATAAGGGTGGTGTCATCTGCATATCTGAGGTTATTGATATTTCTCCTGATGATCTTGATTCCAGTTTATGCTTCATCCAGTCCAGCATTTCACATGATGTACTCTGCATGTAAGTTAAATAAGCAGGGTGACAATATACAGACTTGATGTACTCCTTTCCCAATTTGGAACCAGTCTGTTGTTCCATGTCCAGTTCTAACTGTTGCTTCCTGACCTGCATACAGATTTCTCAGGAGGCAGGTCAGGTGGTCTGGTATTCCCATTTCTTTAAGGATTTTCCACAGTTCGTTTGATCCACAGTCAAAAGGCTTTGGCACTGTTAATAAAGCAGATGTTTTTCTGGAACTCTCTTGCTTTTTCAATGATCCAGCAGATGTTGGCAATTTGATCTCTGGTTCCTCTGCCTTTTCTAAAACCAGCTTGAACATCTGGAGATTCATGGTTCACATACCATTGAAGCCTGGCTTGGAGAATTGTGAGCATTACTTTGCTAGAGTGTGAGATGAGTGCAATTGTGTGGTAGTTTGAGCATTCTTTGGCTTTGCCTTTCTTTGGGATTGGAATGAAAACTGATCTTTTCCAGTCCTGTGGCCACTGCTGAGTTTTCCAAATTTGCTGGCATACTGAGTGCAACACTTTCACAGCATCATCTTTCAGGATTTGAAAGCTCAACTGGAATTCCATCACCTCCATTAACTTTGTTTGTAGTGATGCTTTCTAAGGCCCACTTGAATTCTCATTCCAGGATGTCTGGGTCTAGGTGAGTGATCTCATCATCGTGATTATCTGGGTCGTGAAGATCTTTTTTGTATAGTTCTTCTTTGTATTATTGCCACCTCTTCTTAATATCTTCGGCTTCTGTTAGGTCCATACCATTTCTGTCCTTTATCGAGCCCATCTTCGCATGAAAAGTTCCCTTGATATCTCTAATTTTCTTGAAGAGATCTCTAGTTTTTCCCATTCTATTGTTTTCCTCGATTTCTTTGCACTGATCACTGAGGAAGGCTTTTTTATCTCTCCTTGCTATTCTTTGAAACTGTGCATTCACATGGGTGTCTTTTTCTTTTTCTCCTTTGCTTTTCACTTCTCTTCTTTTCACAGCTATTTGTAAGGCCTCCTTAGACAACCATTGTGCTTTTTTGCATTTCTTTTCTTGAGGATGGTCTTGATCACTGCCTCCTGTACAATGTCTCGAATCTTTGCCCATAGTTCTTCAAGCATTCTGTCTATCAGATCTAATTCTTTGAATCTATTTCTCACTTCCACTGTAAAATCGTAAGGGATTTGACTTAGGTCATACCTGAATGGTCTGGTGGTTTTCTTCAATTTAAGTCTGAATTTGGCAATAAGGAGTTCATGATCGGAGCCACAGTAAGCTCCTGGTGACTGTATCGAGTTTTTCCATCTTTGGCTGCAAAGAATATAATCAATCTGATTTCAGTATTGACCATCTGGTGATGTCCATGTGTAGAGACTTGTGTTGTTGGAAGAGGGTGTTTGCTATGACCAGTGTGTTCTCTTGGCAAAACTCTATTAGCCTTTGCCCTGCTTCATTCTGTACTCCAAGGCCAAATTCATTCTGTAATCCAAGTCTATGCCCTGACTAGTAATGCTGAAGAAGCTGAAGTTGAACGGTTCTATGAAGACCTACAAGACCTTCTAGAAATAACACCCAAAAAAGATGTCCTTTTCATTATAGGGGTGTGGAATGCAAAAGTGGTGAATGCAAAAGTGGTTGACCTATTATCAACCGAAATTATCCAAAAACTTTGATATAAAGCAAAAGGATGACTACGTGTCTTTTCAAAATCATGTGGGAGTGGGACTTCCCTGGTGGCCCAGCAGCTAAGATTCCATGCTCCCAGTGCAAGAGGCCCCGGGATTTGATTCCTGGTCAGGGAACTAGATCTCATATGCTGCAGCTAAAGAGTTTGAATGGTGCAAGTAAGATCCCACATGCCATTGCAAAGATCCGAGAGCCCATCTGCCACAACTTAAGACTCAGCGCAGCCAAATAAATAAATATTTTGAAAAGTCATATTTACTAGCCCAAGGCCTACCCAAAGATCCTCCTGAGTGAGTGAGTGAGTGAAAGTCACTCAGTCGTATCCAACTCTTTGTGACCCCATGGACTATACAGCCCATGGAATTCTGCAGGCCAGAATACTGGAGTGGGTAACCTTTCCCTTCTCCAGGGTATCTTCCCAACCTAGGGATCAAACCCAGGTCTCCCGCATTGCAGGCGGATTCTTTACCAGCTGAGCCATAAGGGAAACCCAAGAATACTGGAGTAGCCTATCCCCTCTCCAGCGGGTCTTCCCGACCCAGGAATTGAACCGAGGTCTCCTGCATTGCAGGCAGATTCTTTACCAACTGAGCTATCTAGGAAGCCCCCAAAGATCTTCCTAAGGATCTTTAATTCCCTGCTACTGCTGCTGCTGCTAAGTCACTTCAATCGTGTCCAACTCTGTGTGACCCCATGGACTGCAGCCTACCAGGCTCCTCTGTCCATGGGATTTTCCAGGCAAGAGTACTGGAGTGGGTTGCCATTGCCTTCTCCATTAATTCCCTAGGAGATATATTTTCATTTTTCTTTCTATTTACTCGTGACTAAGACCCATATTCTCTGAATTTACGTGTTACCTCTTAGATTTACAAGATTGGTGAAGATAACTCCAAAGGTAATAGTTTTACTGCCTTATAGGACAGTCTTCTTGCCTGGAGAATCCCAGGGACGGGGAGCCTGGTGGGCTGCCGTCTATGGGATCGCAAAGAGTTGGACACGACTGAAGCGACTTAGCAGCAGCAGGATATTAACTAGTTTTGTCTGTAACTTAGAAAATTGATTTTCGGTTACCTCTCCTATCTGACTAAACAACTGTCCATCCGTTTAATTTTCTTGTGAACCAGTGTTGTCATCCTCCTGGCAGCCTCGTTAGTTACATAAGTGATTGACGTGTGTTCACTTTATAATTGTCTGAGTCCGGTGTTTTGAGGTTTTTTTGAAAATTGTTCTTTGGTAGCCCAAAGTTCTATGCACCATGAGAAGAAAAGTCATAGTGTCATAGCAATTCACTAGAGAAAGATCTGAAGAGGTTCAGGAAGAAGTTTTGAAAACTCTTTTGAAAATGCTTTTTATAAGAAAGACTTTCAAGAAAAGATCTTGATGGATGTGGATAGTTACAAAATGGAGGCGGGGAGCAGTCTGTGCAGAAGGGCCAAGTAAGTGGGGAAGTCAACTGAAACCAGAAAGCCGCGATCTGAAGAGGGTAATAAATAACATTTTGAAGCCAACCACATGAAAGGCTATTGATAATCTCAGCAGTTCACCCATTGTGAATTATGAAGATGGAAACCAGCCGTTGTTATGCATTTAAAGTGTATTTGTTTTCGTTGGGCGTCTTGTTGTTGCTTTGCTTCTTCAGCTACGAGGAGGTAGAAGTACGATGGCCTCAGTCTGCAGTTGCCTGGCTCTGTCTGCACAAGCCTGCCTGGGTGGCCTTTTATGGGCTGAGTTTAGAAAGGAAATGAAGTAGTGCTCTTGGTCATAAAGCTTTAATTTTTTTTCCCAGAGCTCTGCAGAACAATACAGTAAAGAAAGCCCGTGTCCACCCAGGAGGTTCGGATTAGCAGCGAGACTTATAGCGTATATAAAAAAGAAGTTATTCACTGGTTTTGAAATTTGCCTTTAGAACTCAGGAATTTTTTTTATTCTTTAAATTAAAAGAAAGATTAAGTACAACACTTGGAACGAGCCAAGCCGACCCATTGCAGAAAGCCATGGAAAAGGGAGCCTGTTTAGAAATGTCCTATAATATCACCTTCTTTTTTAACCCTTTTCACTTCTGCTTTGGCGTCTCTACTCTCAGACACTGCTTTTTTCTTTCTTCCGATTGTAGTAAGCGATGTATAACATAGGTCTTCCCTGGCGACTTAGACTGTAAAGAATCTGCCTGCAATGTAGGAGACCTGGGTTTGATCCCTGGGTTGGGAAGATCCCCTGGAGAAGGAGATGGCAACCCACTTCAGCTTTCTGGGGTGGGAAACCCCATGGACAGAGGAGCCTGGCAGGCTACAGTCCGTGGGGTCGCAAAGAGTCAGACACGACTGCGCAGCTAACAACATGCATAGCGTGCCATTGACTGTCTTAATCATTTTGAAGCACACAGTCAGTGGCAGGAAGCACGATCACACTGCTGTATGACCATCACCGCCCTGCACTTCTAGAACTCTTTCCATCTGGCAGAACTGAAGCTCTGTACCCATTAAACAAGTCCCTGCTCCCCCTCCTCCTGGTGCCTGGCAACCATCATTCTCTCTGTCTCTGTGACTCTGACTACTTAAGGTACTTCATGTAAGTGGAATTGTACAATATTTGTCCTTTTGTGACTGGCTGATTTCACCTAGTGTAACACCCTCATGGTTCATCCACGTCCTGGTATGTGTCAGTTTCCCTTCTTTTAAAGGCTTGTCCACTGTATGCATATGGTACACTGTGTTTATCCATTTATCCATCGATGGATGCTTGAGTTGTTTCTCGCTTTTTAGCTGTTGTGAATACTGCTGCTGTGAATATGGGTGCACCCATATGGCACACAGCTTTTAAACGCCTACTTAAAAAAAAAAATGCGAGGCACTGTCTAGGAGACTGAAACAAGTCCAATATCCCCTCAGTCTCACAAGGGACTTTTTTTGAAAACCTTTTGTCTCTTCCTAATCCTAATCAGACTTCTACCTATTTTCATGAAGAGCAAAGTCAGAAGCTGCGATGGCATCTCAGTGTAGCATTTCTGTTTACCCTAGATCAGATATTCATGGGCCTCAATCACTGGGTTTTGGGGGAGCTATGACAGCCCTCCTAGCAGATTTCCCAACTTCCCGCACCCCTTTCTGGTGTCAGATCCAGCTGTAGAGACCAGAGGAAGGGGAGCAGGTGGTGAAGCCTAACCAATCAGGTTATTCTTCCTCAGAATTTGAAAAGCATCATCTGACCACAAGATCTCCAGCAGAAGCTATCAGGAATCCCTGCCACTGCACTTCCAGACCAGCTCTGCTTCCAGTTTTCGCTTCTGTGGACTTCCCAGCATCATTCAAATGTGTGTGCTTAGTTGCTCAGTCATGTCTGACTCTTTGCAACCCTTTGGACTGTGGTCCACCAGGCTCCTCTGTCCATGGGATTCTCCAGGCAAGAATACTGGAGTGGGTTGCCAGTTCCTTCTCCAGGGGGATCTCCCTGACCCAGGGGTAGAACCCCTATCTCTGGTGTCTGCTGCATTGCAGACGGATTCTTTACCCACTGAACCATGGGGGAAGCCCTATCATCCAAATAACCCCGTCCTTTTTGCCTTATGAGATCTTGAGTCAATTTCTATTGCTTTCTCTCCAGTGATAAGCTATTCAAAGACTGATGCTTGAATTTCTTCAAGAAATACAGGAATACCATAAAACTCATTCGAGAGGAAAATGACCTCTTCTTATTATGGTCCATTTCTCTCAGCAGGTCTTGAGAGCTATTATTTAAACCTGTCATAACAGAAAGAAAATCTGTCTCTGCTTCCCTCTGTAACTCCATATCTGTCTCTGACTCTTTCTGCGTCTGTCTGTCTTTCTCAGAGGAGAAGGAGGAGAATGTAGGAGTACAGAAGGAAGCAGAAGGGATGAGAGTTATGAAGCAGAAACTTCCACTGTGTGAAAAATGAGGCAACTTCCAGAACGGTGTCTGCTCCTTGCTCCTGGGAATGCAAGCCTTCGTACAGGAAGAGGGTGTTTCGATTCAGCGCTTGATTTACTATCTCCAGCTTCTGGCGTCCTCAAAGTAAAGATTCCCTTCGGTTGGAAAGTTATTCCCATCGTGTCTGCATTTTCCATTATTTGCTTTTGTGTTTTTCTTTAAAGGAGAGAATTCCTCCGGAGTCAGAAATTCTCCAAGTGTCTGAAAGACTTCTCTCGTTTGAGCCGAAGCTCAGTCTGCGGGCTCTTTCTTCTAAAGAAATGCTTCTGGAGGCTGTTCTACAAAGCATTTTAAAATGTGGTGTTGCTCTCTTTTTTCTGAGCCACATCAAAGAGCACATATTGTCTCCTTTCTGAGAACAGAACTCTTTAATGGCAAGAAAGAACAAGAGACAGGGCGGCCGGCCATCCCTATCAGAAAAGATACCAGTCACCCTGACTGTGACAAAGGACCTGCTTCTCCAATTCCTCATCACTTTTTGAAATGCAAGCCCAAGTACAGTAATTACGTCCTGGCATACGTGTCTCTAAAATGCAATCGCGCTTTTCTACTTTAAAAACTCTTTGTGAACCTGGGTTAATAATTAAGCCTCACAGAGCGTTTAATAACATCTAGCAAGCCTTCAGCATGAAATATTGAGCAAAACCACAAGTGCTTTTGTTCTTTGATTCAGAAACGTCGCTTGCAGGACTTGACGCTACGTGTGTGCGTCATATACTTTCTGTATACGGGTCATGCAAAACGACAGACAGAACAGGGTGTTTGTTGCAGCATTGTCCGTTTGTGTATAATGTGATGGCATTTTGTGGGTAGCACTGTTTTCAGAGTGAAATACAGAACCTACCTGAGGCTCATAAATGCCCTTCATGTTTCATCTATCCAGTGGAAAACGACGAGCTATATTCTCATGCGCTGGTACTGGAGGACCTTTGAAGACATAATTTAGAGACAAAAGCAGGCTGCAGAGCCAAGCATGTGCAGTGCCTCTTGGGTCTGGATGCTCAGTGAGATCACCCAAGGAGTTCTTAAAAATACTAATGGCTGGCTCTCTCCCCAGGAGATGCTGATTTATGTGTTCTGGAAAGTTCCCTCGAATAATTCCACAGTACAGCCAAAGTTAAGGGAAGCTGATATATGATACGCTTCTATTTGCTTAGGGAAGGAAAAAAAATATATATGGATGTGCTTTTATAAGCTAAAACTATCTCTCGAAGTATATCCAAGACAGTGGATCAGTGAGTACACCAGGGCTGGGAACTGGCTATAACTGTTCATTTGTATAATTTTCAACCATTTGAATCTTATACCTGTGAGTATATTACTTTTCAAAAAATATACAAATTAAGTAAAAGTTTAGAAATACTCATCCACAGTGCTGCTTGGGGAAGAACAGGTAAAACTATTGAGCAAAATGATCTCTTCCTCTCTTTTCCTTCCACCCTCAAAGGCTAATGTAATTTAAGAGAAAGATGCATGAGGGAGGTAACTGTGAAAAAAGAATCAAAGAATCAGTTTTTGGGCAGGCCCATTCTTTCTGTTAGAGTGCCTGATGAGCTATGGAATGAGGTTCTGTGACATTGTACAGGAGACAGGGATCAAGACCATCCCCATAGAAAAGAAATGCAAAAAAGCAAAATGGCTGTCTGGGGAGGCCTTACAAATAGCTGAGAAAAGAAGAGAAGCGAAAAGCAAAGGAGAAAAGGAAAGATATAAACATCTGAATGCAGAGTTCCAAAGAATAGCAAGAAGAGATAAGAAAGCCTTCTTCAGCGATCAATGCAAAGAAATAGAGGAAAACAACAGAAGGGAAAGACTAGGGATCTCTTCAAGAAAATCAGAGACACCAAAGGAACATTTCATGCAAAGATGGGCTCGATAAAGCACAGAAATGGTATGGACCTAACAGAAGCAGAAGATATTAAGAAGAGGTGGCAAAAATACACAGAAGAACTGTACAAAAAAGATCTTCACGACCCAGATAATCACGATGGTGTGATCACTGACCTAGAGCCAGACATCCTGGAATGTGAAGTCAAGTGGGCCTTAGAAAGCATCACTACGAACAAAGTTAATGGAGGTGATGGAATTCCAGTTGAGCTATTCCAAATCCTGAAAGATGATGCTGCACTCAAGATGCCAGCAAATTTGGAAAACTCAGCAGTGGCCACAGGACTGGAAAAGGTCAGTTTTCATTCCAATCCCAAAGAAAGGCAATGCCAAAGAATGCTCAAACTACCGCACAAGTGCACTCATCTCACACGCTAGTAAAGTAATGCTCAAAATTCTCAAAGCCAGACTTCAGCAATATGTGAACCGTGAGCTTCCTGATGTTCAAGCTGGTTTTAGAAAAGGCAGAGGAACCAGAGATCAAATTGCCAACATCCACTGGATCATGGAAAAAGCAAGAGAGTTCCAGAAAAGCATCTATTTCTGCTTTATTGACTGCCAAAGCCTTTGACTGTGTGGATCACCACAAACTGTGGAAAATTCTGAAAGAGATGGGAATACCAGACCACCTGATCTGCCTCTTGAGAAATTTGTATTCAGGTCAGGAAGCAACAGTTAGAACTGGACATGGAACAACAGACTGGTTCCAAATAGGGAAAGGAGTACGTCAAGGCTGTATATTGTCACCCTGTTTATTTAACTTCTATGCAGAGTACATCATGAGAAACGCTGGGCTGGAAGAAGCACAATCTGGAATCAAGATTGCCGGGAGAAATATCAATAACCTGAGATATGCAGATGACACCACCCTTATGGTAGAAAGTGAAGAGGAACTCAAAAGCCTCTTCATGAAAGTGAAAGTGGAGAGTGAAAAAGTTGGCTTAAAGCTCAACATTCAGAAAACGAAGATCATGGCATCCTGTCCCATCATTTCACGGGAAATAGATGGGGAAACAGTGGAAACAGTGTCAGACTTTATTTTGGGGGGCTCCAAAATCACTACAGATGGTGACTGCAGCCATGAAATTAAAAGACGCTTACTCCTTGGAAGGAAAGTTATGACCAACCTAGACAGCATATTCAAAAGCAGACATTACTTTGCCAACAAAGGTTCGTCTAGTCAAGGCTATGGTTTTTCCTGTGGTCATGTATGGATGTGAGAGTTGGACTGTGAAGAAGGCTGAGCACCGAAGAATTGATGCTTTTGAATTGTGGTGTTGGAGAAGACTCTTGAGAGTCCCTTGGACTGCAAGGAGATCCAACCAGTCCATTGTGAAGGAGATCAGCCCTGGGATTTCTTTGGAAGGAATGATGCTAAAGCTGAAACCCCAGTACTTTGGCCACCTTATGCGAAGAGTTGACTCATTGGAAAAGACTCTGATTCTGGGGGGGATTGAGGGCAAGAGGAGAAGGGGATGACAGAGGATGAGATGGCTGGATGGCATCACTGACTCGATGGACATGAGTCTGGGTGAACTCCGGGAGCTGGTGATGGACAGGGAGGCCTGGTGTGCTGCAATTCATGGGGTCGCAAAGAGTCAGACACGACTGAGCAACTGATCTAATCTGATCTGATCTGATTCTTTCTGTTTGGCTTCCTTGGTGGCTCAGTGGTAAAGAATCTGCCTGATAAGCAGAAGATGTATGTTCAATCCCAGGGTTGGGAAGATTCCCTGGAGAAGGAAATGGCAACCGACTCCAGTATTCTTGCCCGTGAAATCCCGTGGAAAGAGCCTGGTGGGCTAAAGCACATGGGGGTCCAAAAAAGTTGGACACAACTTAGTGACTAAACAACACCAGCAATCCTTCCTGTTTAGCCCAGAACCGGGGCTACGCCAACTGTTGAGGAAGTAAAATACCTATCCATTCATTTGTCCATCCATCCATCCATGCAATAATTTGATAGAACGTATGTTGAGCAGTTAACACGAGGCAGAAACAGTGACCCTGGTCTTAAGGAATTGAATCAGGCTGGTGAGAAAGAAATTTTAACCAGTAACAACCATAATCCAAAGTGTTGAGGGTTCCAATAGAGATACGCACAGAATATTTTGCTTTCTTAAATATTTGCTGTTCCCTGCACCTGATGACAATGTAAATGTAGGAAAGCTCACGGAGAGGGAGTTTAAGTTTACTGACACTGTGTGTTATCCTACTCGGGACAAGCACGAAGTGGGTGGCATGTGTGGGAAAGGGCATGTCCGTAACAGGCAAGGAGCATGGGTGTTTTTTCTGCCTCAAAATATCACCCCGGTTCATCAATTAGACTTTCAGTGCTGACAGGATCTCCATGTTCACAAATATGATTTAGAGTAAGTTTATCACTGACTCCAACTCAAGAGATATCCTCTTCTCTCCCTTTTTCTGGAAATTCCCAATTCAGGTGATTACTCTGGATTGCATTCTCAACAATTCATTTCAATGTAGCTAACAGTTACTGAGTGTCTTTTTATTGGAGACACTGTGCTGGGCACTGGGAAAGGAATCGAAATATGACATTGTCTTGTAGCAGGAGAGACAGGCAATTAACCAGAATTCACTGTGCTGAATATGACACTCCAAGTGTTTATTCTGCCTGCGTCCTCCTTCTGAGCAAATAATCAGTTCTTAATGCAGAGATCGTTTAAGGTACCAACAAACATGGAGGAGGGAGTGATTAATTTAGGGTAGAGAGAGAGTTTGGAGCAGAGGTTCATGTGGGATCAACCGAGGTGGTATTTGAATTGGGACTGAGGAGCGTGCAATTTCATAAAGATGTGCTACAGAGTGAAAATTATTTGTTTGGAATTATGCCTGTGGAACACTAGAGTCACGGTGATGACTCGTATCACATATGGGTTTGTGGGGCAAAGAGTCGGGTAAGGTAAGCTGGAAAAATACATCGGGGTCAGATTGTGAGGTAAGTTCGGACTTCTATTGCAATGAGGAGTCATCAGGGCTTTCTAGGCATCAAGTGACTTAACAGATACAGTTGCCTCCCACTGGGGACAGTTAGGAGGGCCGGGAGGTGGAGGGTGAGTACCAGGACTGGTGGCGAATATCCAACCCGAGGATGCGCAAGTCTCCTAGCTGGCCTTCCATATCGCAGTTCTGTATTCGTGGTTCCAATCCACAGATTCAACCAACCTCGGATCGTGTGCTCCTAGGTTTCCAGACCCAGGTTGGTTAGATCTGTGGATGTCAGAGCCATGCCTACTGAGAGCCCACTGTATGTTTTTGAAAGAAAACTCTAGTCTCAGGATCAAGGAAGGGATATAGTTTGCAGCTGTGAGGTGCAAGGAGGCAAGGACCCTAGTGGTTCCAGGTTGGGCCACCAGTTGAGCTATTGCAGTAGTTTTGGGGGCCTGACCTGGAGTTTCAGAAGCAAGGAGAGATCAAGAGAATCACCTGGACATGGGAGAACAGCATTCATTTTTGTGGCGTTGTGATGATGGAGCTGGGGAGCACTGCAGAAAAAGTAAGCTTCAGAGGGGAAAGTCCTGATTCTGGTTTTGATCATGTTGAGTCTGAAACGTTTGTGAAACTCCCAGAAGAAGAGGAATCGTCAGTATTTGGAGATTTGGAGCGGCTTGGAAGACCCCCTCCTTCCGAGGGGCATGTTACATCTCACTGGAACACACTTGCTTCTCTGCTTTCTCCACTCACAGCGGATTTCAAAAATAAAAAAGCAACTTTGAAAGGAACTGCTGATCTGATGGATGCTGGAAACTACAGAGGACACAGAGAAAAACTATAAAAACAGACAAAAGCAACAGACAGCCAAGCAGCGTGACCACATTACATAACTTACTGAACCACCTTAGGGCTAGTAACTTTAGAGGTCTGGCTACGTTTCATTCTAGCTGTTGACCCACAGGAGATGTTTAGGTTATGACCGGCATGCTCTGTTTAAGAAAACAGGGGTGTGCATCATATGTTGGAGAAATTTTCCATTAAAAACAAATATGTCCAAGGTTTGGCACTTAAAGGGATAGAGCAAAACTTTTTAATTAACTATTTTATCATGGGAAATAAAACATAAAATTGACCATTTCTATTGTTTTAAATGTACAATTCAGTGGCCTTAAGTGTGGTCACAGTGTTGAGTAATTGCCACCACTATTTCCAGAACTTTTTCATCATCCCAAATAAAAACTTTGTACCGATAAACAATAGCTTTCCATTTTCTCTCTCTCTATTCCCATTTCCTTTTCTGTCTCTGTGAATTAGATTTATCTACATAGCCCATATAAATGGAATCATACAATATTTGTCTTTTTTGTGACTGACTTATTCACTTAGCAAATGTCCTTAAGCTTCATCCGTGTTCGAGAATGTATCAGGATTCCTTTCCTGAATAATAATTCTCTCTCTCTATATATAATAATAATCCTATATAAATATATATATCACATTTATCCATTGAGGAACACTTGGGTTGCTTCCACTTTTTTGGCTATCGTGAATAATACTGCTATGAACATGGATGTACAAATAACTTTTTGAGTCTCTGGTTCCAGTTCTTTTAGATTTATAACCAAAAATTAGATCAATATATAATCAGAAGTGAAATCACTGGATATGTAATAATCCTGTTTTTAAGTCTTTGCAGAACTGCCATACTGTCTAAAATAAATCCTGTGGTATTTTTCTTTTAAAACATTTATTTATTTCTGGCTATGCTGAGTCGCCGTTCCTTCACGCAGGCTTTTTCTAGTTGCGCAAGCTGGGCTCACTCTCTAGATGTGGGGCATGGCCTTCTCACTGTGGTGGCCTCTCTTGGCCTGGAGAATGGGCTCCAGGAGCTCCAGCTTCAGTAGTTCTGGCACGTGGGCTTAGTTGCTCCAAGGCACGTGGGGTCTTCCTGGACCAGGGATCAAACCCATGCCCCCTGCATTGGCAGGTGGATTCTTAACCACCGGACCACCAGGGAAGTCCCTGATCTTTCTCTTTACCGAACTGCTCCCCAGCCGTCAAGGTCCTCATTGAGTTCTGTCTATTCCAGGAGGTCCTCAATGGTCTCCTCCACAATTCCTGCTTGTATATTTTGTGCCACACCATCTGGCATCTGACTAAACACTCCCCTGTATTATCTGATCCTGCTTCCCCTGAGGTAGTTCTATATCCCAGCTTAGATTGCAAAGCCCCCATTTTCAGTCTCGTCATGTTCAGGACTGTCCTCCTTTCCCATTACACATAGCCCAGAGGAGAGGATATTGTAGATCCTCAGGAAAAAGCACTGATGGATTGTTTAAAGTATCTGCAGAAGGAAGCATGGTACCATAAACTTTTGTCTCTCATATTTTAGGGGATTTACTGGATAGCAAAGCTATTTTGTAAGAGAACCCAGAGAAGCTCCCACACGAAGTAGGAGGTGTAAGTGACATGGGCTGGGACAAAGAGATTGTGGTTGGATTGACATTAACGTTGAGTATTAATGAAACAAGCTGAATTTTAACCTTGGCCTTAGTGTGGCTTTGTGGCCTTGGACAATTTATTAACTTCTCTGAGTCTTAATTGCCCATCAGCAAAATGAGGTTGGCATAGTATCACTTTGCAAGCTCTTGATGAAGCTGACCTGGAAAAGGTGCAGAGTAAGAAAATGTTACCCAGCAAGGAGATCAAACCAGTCAATCTAAAAGAAAATCAACCCTGAATAATCACTGGAAGGACTGATGCTGAAGCTGAAGCTCCAATATTTTTGTCACCTGATTTGAACAGCCGACTCATTGGAAAAGACCCTGATGCTGAGAATGATTGAGGGTAGAAGGAGAAGAGGGCATCGCAGGATGAGATGGTTGCATGGCATCACGGATGCAATGGACATGAACTTGGGCAAACTCGGGGAGGTGGTGAGGGACAGGGAAGCCGGGTATGCTGCCGTTCATGGGGTCACGAAGCGTCGGACACAAGTGAGCAACTGAACAACAACAAGAAAATGTTGGCCACCTACCCTTCTCCTTCTCAAATTCTCTCTCTGTCTGTCTGCTGGGTTAAAGCGGAAGTTATGGGTTTTAGTCTTCCTTCTCTTTCTTACTTCCCAGCAGTGCTGGTGTTTTTAAAAATGTAGATGTTCTTATTACTCAGGAGGTCAAAAGAAGGGGAGATGACTATCATTGAAAACATAGTCTGGGCACTTCTGTGGTGGTCAAATGGCTAAGACTTCAAGATCCCAGGGCAGGGGGCCCAGGTTCGATTCCTGGTCAGGGAATTAGATCCCACATTTCGCAACTATCATATCGCACTGGCCGCAACCAAGACCCAGCACAGACAAATATTTTTAAAAAGAAAAGATAATTTCTTATTCAAATGCCTTCAAAACAGAAACAGGAAGCCACTCAGGGCCACACAGGGCAGCGCTGGGACTGGTCGGGGGCAGAAGAGTGAAGTGGGGGCGTGGGGGAGAGACTCGTGGCGGCTCCCCGGGAAGGCGTGGCGGCTGCAAGGCGAGCAGGCTGGGCATGCGCAGTCTCTCACTGTGGCCAGTTCTTTGCGACCCAATGGACTGTAGCCTGCCCTGCTCCTCCGTCCATGGGATTTCCAGGCAAGAGTACTGGAGTACTTCCTCTTCCAGGGGATCTTCCAGACCCAGAGAGCGAATCCACATCTCCTGCACTGACAGGTGGAATTTTTTTTATCACTGAGCCACCTGGGAAGCCCTAGGGTAAGCAGGGCAGAGGGCTTTTGGACTCCCTAGTCGGAACAATTAATTCCATGGGCTCTGTAGCATAGGGACCGTCTCTCTGGTACCTGGCTCTGGGATGATTAGGGCAGAGAAACATTGCCTTCTGGACTCTAAGAGCCACTTGGAGGAGGTGCTTGGATGGACAGGCGCTGGGTTGGTTAGTTTGCATATGAAAGGAGCCCTCCCAGGTGAGTCGTTCGCTATCTTAGAAGTTGCTAGCCCTAGGAGGGGGTCTCTCTCCAGTCTATCTCCCCAGATGCTGGAGCATCAGGAATAGAGAAGATTAGAAAATGTAACATGAAACAATTTGTGTGTGAGGAATGCAGACTGATTCTCAAACACAGAGGTTATGATTCCTAATTTCCCAGGACCTTTGTCCCAAGCCTGCCCCTATAACTAAAGAACCACTCAATCTGCTGGTTAGAGAAGAATAATCATTAGGAAAATAGCCTTTCTTTCCCTCAATTCCCCCAAGATTCTGACTTTCCTAGGCTCTCTCAGTTTTCTCTAAGCTCCCTTTACACAGAGAGGCTTTAAAGTCTTGAAGATAAATATCTCCAGGAGGTTAACAGAATGACCTCAATGGGAAGAAAATGAAATCCTCCCTGGAAAATTTCAAGGCAGGATGGCTCTCTTCCAAAGAGGAAACTTGGAAAAAAAAACAAATTAACAAGAATACTCATAAACATACTATTTTCAAACGAGGGTTGGGACTCAGCTGCAAGTCTTCACTGAAGTCTAAGCTTGAAAAAAGACTTTGAAATAATAAGCCTCGCTCCATGTTAGGAACGCCTGCAAAGTGTAGTAATTTCTACCTAAGAGGCTTTGTGTCTAAACATGTCATTTGAGAGCCCAGGCAGACAAAGGAGAATGCCCTTGGAAACAAGGCCCCCATTCAGCTCGGCAGCTCCAGAGCATTGGATTTCCTCCCTGGGCTCCAGAACATTTTCAGCCACGTTAGACACCAGCTTCAGACTCGGTGGGAAGCAAATTTAAGTGTCTCTGTTGGTGAAAAACAATGAGAATGCTGTATTTCACAAAAGAAGGGAACCCTATCGCTCTTGGAGTGGCAGACCTGGATTCATAACGATTCAGTTCAACAGCTTGTACTCCCAAATGTTGAATTCTAAAACCACCTTTGGACGGGCAAAACCTATCCCAAGGGGGAAATGCCTAGATGATCCTCTGAGCACAGATTCTTCAACAACCCAGGAGAAGATGTTATCCTATTCACACTTGTGTTGGTGTTTGTGAGGCAGTGTGAGCAGGTGGAGGATCCGAGGACCAGAGAGCAGCCTGCAGTGCTGAGACCAGAATGATAGGAGAGCGGAAAGGCGCAGTCAGCGGGCCCCAGGGGCCAGTTCCGTGGAGACGATGTTTCCATGGACTGTGGCTGGGGGTGGGGAGGACGGTTTGGGATGATGCAAGGGCATTACATTTATTGTGCTTTCTATTTCTATTATTATTATATCAACTCCACTTTGGATCATCAGGCATTAGACCCTGGGTGTTGGGGATCCACGGGGATTCAAAGTCACCAGTGCATTCAGTCACGCATGCATTCAGTTATCAGGCATATACTGATTGCTGCCATGTGCCAGGCAGCCCTGGCAATAGCAACTTCTCCCAGACATGAGCGGCTTCGGCTCAGAGCAAGCTTTCTTATGGGCTTCCCAGGTGGCTCAGTCGTAAAGAATCCACCTGCCAATGCCAGAGACACCAGAGACACAGGTTCGATCCCTGGGTTGGGAAGGTCCCCTGGAGTAGCAAATGGGAACCCACTGCAGTATCCTTGCCTGGAAAGTTCCATGGACAGAGGAGCCTGGCGGGCTACAGTTAGTGGGGTCACAAAGAGACGGACAAAACTGAGCACATGCACTCTATGGCACGGTCTGGCGGGAGAAATAGGAAACAACACGTTGGGTGGAGAGTGGGAGATGCTCATATCTGCAGTGGAGGAGAAAAAAGGCTTTCCTGAGCTGCAGAAGAAAGGAGAAGGGCGGGACGGAGCCTGAGGCACAGATTAGAGAATCCGAGGGAGATCAGATCAGGGAGCACGGAGAGCTCTGGTCACTAAAAGGAAAGACTGAGCGACTAAGGGTTGAGAAGTGAACGGAAACGTTTCACTTTCAAGCAAGGACCCCAATCAAGCGCAGCTCCAGGCTCTAGGGGATGAGTTTAGGGGAGGAGAAATGGGCCTGCTAGCAACGCTGAACGATCATGAACCATCTATAGTCTCAGTTTAGGAGACAAAGTCTCTGAGTGTGGCTATGAACTTGTCAGTTATACAAGCCCTGGACTTGTTAGAAGTGATAAGCTGTGGTTGCTGGGGACGTTCAGTTCCCCCCACCACATGTGTGAGCTGCCCATATTGGGAGAGGCCAGGCCAGAGGTTGCTGTGCTTAGGATGGGGGTGGAGACTGGATGGGGTAAGACCCTACTACCCTCACCAGTCCCTGCTCCTGCATGCATGCTAAGCCCTCGTGGCAGGAGGGATCTTGAAATGTGTCACCTCCCCCCACCCACTCCGCCATCCCATCCCCCCCGCCCACCACGATGTCCTGTCCTAATCCCAGGGTCTGGGAACATGATGCAATAGCGTGTGCTGCCTGTGTCACATTACATGGCAGAAAGGGAGTCAGCAGATGTCGTTAAGGTTATTAATCGCTTGACTTACGGTTAATCAACAGGCATATTATGTGGATGGGCCTAACTGAATAACACGAACCCCTTGAAAGCAGAGAGCGTCAGCGGGCTGAGGGCAAAAGGAGAGGTCAGAGAGACTGACAGTGTGAGGAGCTGATGCCCCTTTGTTAGCTCGAAGATGGAGAGATCCCACGCAAGGACCGAAAGAGCAGCCTCAGCAGACAGCCAGAAAGGGAACAGGCACTGGAGTCCTCTAGCCACAGGAGGTGAGTTTGGCCAACAAGCTGAAAGAACTTAGAAGTGACTTCCTCCCCAGAGCCCAGCTCAGCTGACATTTTGTTTTCAGTCTTGCGATGCCCAGAGCAGAGCACTAGGTTAAACCTAACCTGCAGAACTGCGAGTTAATAACCAGGGGCTGTTCTGAGCGCCTAAGTATGTGGCATTTGTTACGCAGCAATGGAAACCGATACAGCCTGTGGGTGTTGGACACTGAGCTGGCTAATACAGAGACATATCTGCTGCCTTCAAAATCTTTCATCCTGTGGGGATGACACAGGCAGGCAGGCTGGTGCAAAGAAATGCAGAACTGGACTTCTCTGGTGGCCCAGAGGTGAAGAGCCTGCCTGCCAGTGCAGGCGACACGGGTTTGGTCCCTGGAAGGGAAAAGTCCGCATGCGGGGGCAGGGAGGTGGGCGGGGGGGCAACTAAGCCCATGCACCACGTCTACTGAGCCCGGGCAGCTCAGTGGTAGATCCAACGGGCAGCAAGTACTGAAGCCCAAGTGCTCTAGAGCCCATGTTCCACAAGAGAAGCCACTGCAATAGAACCACAATGAGAGAAAGCCCGTGCACAGCCGTGAGGCCCCAGGGCTGCAGCAGAGACCCAGCACAGCCAAAAATTAAAAACTAAAGAAGCAATGCGGGATTAAAGCGGGACGTGGAAAAGTCTCTGAAAGATCACTGCTGAGATGTTCTGGGAAGAGGGGACTCTGGGCTGTGATGGTAAGGCCTGGGATCAGGGATGCTGTGAGCGGCTCCAGTTATAATACAAGCCCCAACATTCAGGTGGTCCTGGCGCCCCAAGGATGCTCTGTGGAGGGCTGGGGATGCACATGAGAGCAAATTCCCCCCCTCTTTTTGCTGTCAGAAGCAATGGGAAGACAACCCAGAAGGGCCGACTGTACAGCACATGGAACTCTGCTCATTCGTGTGGCCAGTTGGGTGGGAGGGGAGTTTGGGGGAGAATGGATGCACGAGTACGTATGGCTGAGTCTCTTTGCTGTTCACCCGGAACTATCACAATGTTGTCTACTAATCGGCTACATCCCAATACAAAATACAAAATTTAAAAAAAGCAGCGAGAATTTAGTTAAGGGAAAGATATAGGGACCAAAAGGCCGTTTTTGCTAAAAATTAATGGACTGCCCGCTATTGCGTTTATCACAGATACTATTCGTAGACCATCTCTATTTTGCTGTAAAAAATGCTGCTAGTGCCCAGTTATCCAAAATTCTGTTTCTTTTTCAACAGTACTTTATAAAATGGCAACACAGGAAAATAAAAGGAACATTCGGGAACCCAGGGGAGATTAACTGTCAGCCAGCTGAGGCAGGTCCTCTCTTGGGGACAGATTCATTCCTTCTCTTTTTATCTCTGCAGACTTTTCCCCAGGACCCCATCGGATGAGCGTTTTAGTGAGGAAGATGCACCTTCTGCAGCTCCTCCGCTCTCAGAAGGGTGGGAGGCCGGGGGTCAGGTGGGGTGGGCAGTGGCTGATGGGGAGGGGGAGGGGAACTAATGCTTACTAACTGTGGCCTGTGCGGTCCCCAGAAGAAATGCACTTCAAGGGTGTCATTTGCCTCCTGGCAACTAGCATCTCAAATGACCTTGACAAATGACTGGGAAGACATCCCCTGGCTTTTGCCATATCAGCAGCTTGCTTAGCCCATAGCTGTGTGTCTCCTTCAGATTCACTGAACATTTGCCCTCTTCCTTCCCAACCTAAAAGGTGAAGAACTGGAGATTCCAGTGACGAAAAAGAGGTTCAACTGCCCAGACCCATCTGTCAGCTTCCACTCACTTACATATCTGTCTTGAGTTTATATATAGTTTTTCAGTTCTTTTCCATTATAAGTTACTATCAGATACTGAGTTTTCTGTGGGTGCACGCTCAGTCATGTCCGACTCTTTGAGATCCTACAGACTCCGGGGGATCTTCCCGACCCAGGGATCAAACGTGTGTTTCTTGTGTCTCCTGCGTTGGCAGGTGGATTCTTTACCACTGCGCCCCCTAGGAAGCCTTAAGTATCTGTCTTCAGTATGGCTGTTGGTTGAATGTTTGTGTCCCCCTCAAACTCATATGCTGAAATCCTAACCCCCAAGGTGATGGTAGCAGGAGGTGGGGCTTGAGGGGTGATTAGACCACGAAGGTGGAGCCCTCGAAAGTGGGATTGGTGCCTTTCTAAGGAGACCTGAAATAGTTTCCTTTACGCTTTTTGCCATGTGACGACACAAGAGAAAGATGAAGATCTCTGAAGGAGTGGGCCGTCGCCAGACATTGCATCTTCTGGGGCCTTAAGTTTGGACTTTCCAGCCTCCAGAACTTTGAGAAATAAATGTGTGCAGGTTTTTTGTTTGTTTGTTTTTGTTCAGGTTGTCTTGGCCACACGGCACAGCTTGTGGGACATGGACCTTAGTTCCTCAACCAGAGATTAAACCTGGGACCCGGGCATTGAAAGCACAGAGTCTCAAGCCCTGGGCCACCAGGGCATCCCCAGTGTCGGTTGCTTGTAAGCCGCCCAGTCAGTGGTATTTTCTATGGCATCCTGAACACACTAAGACAAGTACCATGGAACCTGTCTTGGGGTTTGGGCACAGGAGGGAAATTGAGGATGGACGTGGTGCTGATTCACTCATTGTGGCATGATTAGCTTCTTGAAGGCGCCCTTGCCCTCCTGTGATGGCAGCCTGTGAGTACTGTCATGCAGGACGTGTGCTCAGCCTTGCTGCAATGGTTCACTCATTTGTCTCCTGCAGGGAAGTTTCCGCATCGTGGCCTGCCACGTCTTGTTCCTGACCACCTGTCTGGTTTCATGTTTGGAGTTCTTCCCTCCATAGTGAGAGCTGCAGCCACTCTGAGCTGTTTTCTCCTTGTGCCCTTTCTTCTCCTTTGAGAAAGCATTCTCTCCATCTAGAAGCTTCTGGACACCTCCTCCTGTCTCCTAGGCAACCTTTTTTTTTTTAACAGGTAAAGTGTTTTTTATTTATTTCCTTATTTATTTTGGGCTGTGCTGGGTCTTCACTGCTCTGGGGGCTCTTCTCTAGTTGTGAGCAGGGACTGCTCTCACGTAGCGGTCCTCAGGCTTGATTCTCACCAGGGTGGCTTCTGTTGTCGTGGAGCAGGGGCTCCCGGGCATGTGGGCTTCAGTACTTGTGGCTCAAGAGCTCAGTAGATTGTGGTTCCCACGTTCTGGAACACAGGCTCAATACTTGTGGCACACGGGCTTAGCTGCTTTGAGACATGTGGGGTCGAGCTTCTGGGACCAGGGAACAAACCTATGTCCCCTGCATTGGCAGGCAGATTCTTAACCACTGGACAACCAGGGAAGTCCTAGGCAGCCTTCTTCTTCTTCAAGTCTCAGAGCAAACTCTGGCACTGTTACACTCTGTGATGCTCTGAAACACACAGGAAAGGGTTTCTCCAGGCTCCCACCAAACCTGAGTGGCACGTGTTACTGTCCTTGTCTGCTTGCCTGAAAGGCCCTCCACTGGACTCAAGTGCTTGAGGTCAAGATTCTGTTTTGTTTTGCTTATTTTCGTATTTGTATCAGTAACATTATCTTCCTTCCATAATACATATTTGCTGCCCGAATGACTCTAGAGATTACAGGGTGCCGTGGAGGTGACATGTGTAAAGGGCCTGCTTTCTAGCAATGCTCATCCACTACAGGTGTTCATCCCGTGTGGAGCATCCCGTGGGAAAAGAGAGATCACACTGGGAAAAATGCAGAACCCTTGAGAGTGAAGCCACTGGAAATGCCAATATCCCTGGGGGGAGGGTTTATTTGAGGTAGAAGCAGAACAATGAGACTTTGGAAAGTACTTCTGAGACTTTCAGCTTTGGGGAACTTGGGGTGGATGACACATCAGGGAAGAGAAAAGTCAGATCCCAGCTTCCCCTTGGTACTGGTGCTCATCTGCAGTCTTGCGGATGTTAAATGCTGTCCGCCCTAGGCAGAGCAAGCACACCCTTGTCTCCTCCCCAGCGATTGCACCTGAGCTGACAGGTACATAGGAGCGTTAGGTCCGTTTGTTCTCTAATCACGGTTCCTATGCTCAACAATGATGAGCAAATAGTGTGATAAGCTGTCATTTTAAAAAAAACTTAACAGAGGAAAGAATAGAAGATTTGGAGTCAGAAGACTCCCCAAGTTCCAGCCTTGACTCTGTCACGCTCTGCTTCTGTGATCTTGTCAGTCGAGTGTATTCTCCTCTGTTCTGTCTCGTCACAACAAAGATTTGGAGCGACGGACATTAAAGCCCTCGGCGCGTCACAGATCTCGGGTCTTGGACAAACCATGTTATAGCTCTTAGACAAATCAGTGCTACAGCTCTATTTTATTTAGAAGATAGCAGGAGAATCCATCCTCAAAGCGTAAGGGCATGCCAATCCAAAGACGCTAAGAGAAGAAAGTGGAGAAGAGAAGAGACAAGAGCACACACACGTGGGGAGGGGTGGGGGGTGGAGAGAGAGAGGGAGAGGGAGAGGAAGAGAGAGAGAGAGCCCTTTGGCTCCTCTTTTTATGTTTTTTTCTTCCCCCGGGGCCTGCCCTATGCAAATTGGGCTTAGTCAGGAGTTCTGTTCTACCTGAAGTCCTCACTATGGTCCTCGGACCTTCCTTTGACCTTCCTCTATTCTCTTTTCGCGGGCTTTTCTCATTCTTGTCTTTTAGCCACCGCCATTTTGGACTCTTTTTCCCTATTCTAACTACCTAACATGCCCCCCTCAAGAGATGAGAGGCCCAATTCTTTAAGAATAGGGGCGTCGAGGTCTTTCTGGCTACTTCCTGCTGAACTGGGACGGCGAGGTGTATTGGGCCTCCCCGCCTTGCTAGCGTCAGGCCTCAGAGTCCTCATAGCGGTGTCTCTAAGGGTGAGTGATATTTTCCGTGGTCGGCTGTAGTTTTATATCTTTGTTGAACTGGCACTGCATGTTGTAGCTTGTTGACCTGGTCAGAGACAAAACAGGTTAGACGATTGATAATACATGGAGCAATCATAAGCAGCATCAATACGGCATAATAAGGACTAGCAGGGGCATTCGCCAATTTTAAATCCACATCGCCAGGATGGCTCAAGTCCCTCCTTGTTCAGGGATCAGGAGATCTATCTCCTGTCTGTTTTGGAGTACAGTCTCTGTCAAGCTGTGTTGGCTCTTTCTACTTTTTTCTGAAGACTGAGGCCTCCAGGCACAATGGAGATAATAAGTAATGCCCAATGCTTTCGAGACCCCTTGGGTGACCTTAGAAGTAAATGATGTCCCATTGTCACCTTGTAATGACCCGGGCAGACCAAATCTTGGAATGATTTCATGGAGCATTTTTTTTTTTTCCTTTACCACCTCCTTAGCCTTCTCAGTCCAGGTGGGAAAGCCTTCAATCCATCCTGTGAGTGTATCTATCATGACTAATGGATATTTATACCCTTGAGAAACTGGCATCTGGGTGAAGTCCATCTCCCAGTCCTCTCCTGGGTAGGTCCCATGTTGTTGGATGGGCTGGGCCAGCTGGGGTCTTTGAGCTCCTTGGGGGTTGTTTAATTGGCAAGTGGGACAAGAGGAGACCACTCGCCTTATAGTTGTTTGGAGGCCTGTTCCTCTGAAGGACCTTTCTAGTAATTTTTGGAGGGCCTTCTCCCCTTTCTACTTTTTCTGAAGACTGAGGCCTCCAGGCACAATGGAGATAATAAGTAATGCCCAATGCTTTGGAGACCCCTTGGGTGACCTTAGAAGTAAATGATGTCTTCTTTTTCCATCCAAGACAAAGCTGCTTCCATCAGTGTACCGGATTTCCTTAGGATTGGTCAGAGGATCTTCCGACAATCCCTCTCGGGGTTTTTTCCAGTGGTTCAATGGTGGTTTACTTGGTGGTTGGTAAAAATAGTTAGTTTGCCCCCAAAGGAGAGTTTTAAAGCATCTTCTATCATGATTGCAATGGCTGCAAGATTTCGAAGGCAGGGGGGCCAGTCTCGGGCAGTTGGATCGAGCCTCTTGGATAAGTAAGCTACAGGCTGGGGCTCAGATCCCAACCTCTGAGTTAACACTCCCAAGGCTATTCCCTCTCTTTCATGGACATAAAGTTGGAATGCTTTTTCTGGGTCTGGCAACCTCAAGGCAGGTGCCTGAGTTAAGGCCTGTTTTAGTGTAGCCTCTGCCTTCTTTTGAGGAGTTCCCCACATCAGTGGGATTGAATCATCCCATCCCTTTAAGCTTTCGTATAAGGGCCGGGCAATTAGACCATAGTTGGGTATCCAGATTCTACAATACCCAGTTAGCTCCAGGAAAGCTCGAAGTTGTTTTCGAGTCGTGGGGGAGGGCAACTGGAGGATTCCTTGTACCTGATCAGAGGACAGCCTCCTAGACCCGTGTGTAATCTGAACTCCCAGGTAAGTGACCTTTGTGTCGACCATCTGTGCCTTAGCACGAGAGACTTTATATCCGCTTTCTGTCAAGAAGTTTAGAACCTGAATTGCATGTTGTTGGGCATTTTCCTCATCTGGAGAGCAGATTAATGGGTCATCTACATGTTGTAATATTTTCCCATTAGGTCCCAGGTCCAGATCTAGGAGATCCCGGCTAAGGGCCTGTCCAAACAAGTGGGGGCTATCTCTGAACCCCTGAGGTAATACTGTCCAAGTCATCTGTTGGTGTTTTTCTTCGGGGGCCTCCCACTCAAAGGCAAAAATATATTGGGATTCTTTAGCCAGTGGTATGCAAAAAAATGCATCTTTGAGATCCAAGACTGTAAGCCACTTGGCACTGGGTGGGATTTCTCCCAAGATTACATAGGGATTGGATACTGTGGGATGAAGGGAGACTACAGCTTCATTTATGATCCGGAGATCTTGAACAATTCGCCAGGTTCTGTCCCTTTTCTTTACTGAGAGGATTGGGGTGTTACATGGTGAGCTGGTGGGGACCAACAGCCCACAAGCAAGGAATTTATTTATTAAAGGCTGTAGTCCCTTTAATAAATAAATAAAAAGAAAGCCCCTCCTGAGGCTCTCTTTTGAGGGGATATTGTTTCCGGTTGGGAAACCGAGTAGGATCTCAGAGGACAATGATGACTGGCTCAGCTTGGTGGGCTCGTCCAGGAATCCCCTGGTCCCACACCTGGGGGTTAGTCTTGTCCTCCCATGGTTTTTGGTCCCTCTCTATTGGAGAAGGTGTACTGGGTTCTTCAGTAGTAACCAGGAGCTGTAGGACCCTAGGGGCTGAAAAGCTTTTCATCACAAGGGTGGTCCCCAGTTTAGTGAGTATATCTCTTCCCAATAAGGGGGTAGGACACTCAGGGACCACCAGAAACTGGTGGGAAGATATTTGTCCATCCCAGCAACAAAGAAGTGCTCGGGTGAATCTTTTAGTAGTTGCTTTTCCTGTAGCACCCAAAATGGTACAGGTTTGGGAGGAGAAGGCTCCGGAGTAGGAGATCAAGACAGAGTAGGTAGCCCCCGTGTCAAGCAAGAAATTCTCAGACCTACCTGCCGCACCAGCTGCACCCTTGGCTCCAGCCCCGTGATGGTTATCTGTGACAGGCGGGCTGCCTGGAGCGGGCCGCTTCAGTCCTCTTGAACCATCGTGAGGGAAGCCTTGGCACTTGACCTTGAGGCTCTTGGGTCCCCAGGACAGAGTGCTGCCCAATGTCCCAGTTGATGTCATTTGTGGCAAGCTGTTCTAGGAGACTTGTCACGGTTTGGACACTCTTTGGCCCAATGCCCCGCCTGTCTACAGATCAGGCATTTGTCTCATGCCTTGTCCTTTGAGGACTCGGGGTTTGCCATAGGGCTTCTCTGGAGGGCGGCCAGCATCTGGGCATGCCTTGTCTCTTTCCTTCTCTCCCTCTCCTGGGCCTTGGCCTCCTTCTCCTGTTCTCTGTTATAAAAGGTATTGGTGGCTGTCTGGACCATCTCATCTAAAGAGGCAGCAGGGTCCTGCTGCTGTAGCTGTTGTAACTTAATTCTGATATCTGATGCACACTGGGACAGGAATTTGTCCTTTAAAATCACCCGTCCCTCGTAAGAGTCTAAGTCCAGGTTGGTAAACTTTTGGAGGGCCTCTTTTAGCCTCTCCAGAAAGGCAATGGGGTTCTCATTGGGCTCCTGAGTTATTGCTGAGACCCGGGCATAGCTAATTACTTTTTGTTGGTCATTGGGCTCCTGAGTTATTGCTGAGACCTGGGCACAGCTGATTACTTTTTGTTGGGCTGCTTTCAGTCCTGCCTTCACACGGATTAGAAAATGATCTCTTTCTCAGATGTGCTCAGGGTCATTATAATTCCAATTAGGATCGGAGGAGGGGACTGCAGTTTCCCCTACTGGGTATCTATCACTGGACATGTGAAGCCCCATTGCATACCTTTGGGCTTCCTTTAAGACCCTAGTATGTTCAGGGTCAGATAAAGTTTGACTAAATATGACCATTATGTCCTTCCACATCAAGTCAAAGGCCAAGGTAATATGTTGGAACGTATCTATATATCTGCCTGGGTCATCTGTATAGCTTCCCAGGTCTTGTTTGATCTGTCTTAGTTCTAAGAGGGAGAAGGGCTTATGGACCCGGATTGGTCCGAATTCTCCTTCAGTTTCAACTAAGGGACATACTCGAGCTGGCTTTTGTGGAGGGGGTGCTCTGGGGTATGGGGGCATGTTTGGATACAAGGAAGAAGCACTAGATAATTCGGGAGCTGTGGGAGGCTCCAGCCTCTTTGGGGGCATGGGAGGTGAGCCTTCACGGTGGGGGTTCCTCCTCTTGGTTGCCTTATGACTAATACCATCTGCCTAGTGGGCTCACTTTTAGGGCATACAACAATCCCATACTTAAGACATAGTTCCTTCATATCTCTTGCTGCTGCTGCTGCTAAGTCGCTTCAGTCGTGTCCAACTCAGTGCAATCCCATAGATGGCAGCCCACCAGGCTCCCCCGTCCCTGGGATTCTCCAGGCAAGAACACTGGAGTGAGTTGCCATTTCCTTCTCCAATGCATAAAAGTGAAAAGTGAAAGTGAAGTCACTCAGTCGTGTCTGACTCCTAGCGACCCCATGGACTGCAGCCTATCAGGCTCCTCCGTCCATGGGATTTTCCAGGCAAGAGTACTGGAGTGGGGTGCCATCGCCTTCTCTGCCACAGGGCTGTAGTGACTGTCAAATGAGATTCCTTCAGTTCAGTTCAGTTCAGTCGCTCAGTCGTGTCCGACTCTTTGCGACCCCATGAATCGCAGCACACCAGGTCTCCCTGTCCATCACCAACTCCCGGAGTTCACTCAGACTCACGTCCATCGAGTCAGTGATGCCATCCAGCCATCTCATCCTCTGTCGTCCCCTTTTCCTCCTGCTCCCAATCCCTCCCAGCATCAGAGTCTTTTCCAATGAGTCAACTCTTCGCATGAGGTGGCCAAAGTACTGGAGTTTCAGCTTTAGCATCATTCCTTCCAAAGAAATGCCAGGGCTGATCTCCTTCAGAATGGACTGATTGGATCTCCTTGCAGTCCAAGGGACTCTCAAGAGTCTTCTCCAACACCACAGTTCAAAAGCATCAATTCTTCAGCACTCAGCCTTCTTCACAGTCCAACTCTCACATCCATACATGATCACAGGAAAAACCATAGCCTTGATTAGACAAACCTTTGTTGGAGATTCCTTAGATATTGGTAAAAGATCTTTTCTTTCAATGGCAAAATTATCTTTCATGAAACTATGAAATAAACAAAGGTCAAATTTTATTTAACTCATTGGTTAATGTGCATATCAGTAAGATGTTCAAACTAGCTCCAATGAAAATTTGAGTTACAGAGATTTTTATTCTCCTTGGGACACAATTCCTTTGTATTGTCATGAATAGGAAAAAAAAAATGTGTTGTCAGTTTTCTGCAACTTAACTTCTATCCCTGCAGAGCTGTTAAATAGCTTAGTCCATCAAAACCCATCCAAAGTGCACAATGAATGGACTCGGACAATCCTTGGAAGGTCCCCTAGAAACGCCCCCAAGCGCTCTGCTACAAGGATGCCAGGATTCTCTTTTGCCCATCCTGACACCCAGTAGCTGGGTACTGTGGGCCCTGGATAATTGTCTCTAGTCCTCTCTTTCTCCTTGACAAACACTTCACATCTGCCCCCACCCCCTCACCCCACCCTCTTCTCCTCTGGACTGGATCCTTAGAGAAAAGCCTGGCCCTTCTCTTCCAAGGCCACTCTCCTTTAATTAACTTTCCTTTCTTATTTTTTTCAGTAGTTTCCTTCTTCCTCCCTTATGGTTCCTGCTTAGAAACAGCTTCAAATCCCTGTTCACTTTAAAAACAAACAGAAAAAAAATATGAAATTGCTCACTTGTTTGTGCAGTTATGCTCTATAACAACAAGAAAAAAAACTTGCACATTTTGATAGCTTACAACAGAGATCAACAAACTTTTTCCTTAAAAGAGTCAGGTAGTAAATATTTTAAGCTTTGCGGACCGCGTGCGTTTTCTGTTCCTATTTACTTTGTTTTTCTTTACAACTCCCAAAAAATGTGAAAGTCATTTTTAGCTTGTGGACAGTACAAAAAGAGGCTGCTGGCTAGATTTGGTTTAGAGAAACGTGTTTATTTTTCACTCCTGCTTCTGAGGCAGAATGTATTTGCCCCTCTCCCCACTGATGCTGGGTATGACTGCGTGCTAGTCTGGCCAGGGGAATGTTGGCAGATATGAGTTGAGAAGTACAGGCTTGAGTGGCAGCTGGTCTGAGAAAGATGAAAGACAAATGGAGCAGGCCTGGACCCAGAGCCCAGGGCAGAACTGGAACCACGCCGGCTGAGCCCAGCTTAGATCAGACAGACCGTCACCAGCCTGCGACGGGCAGAATGGATGCTGTGCTGTGCTTAGTCGCTCAGTTGCGTCTGACTCTTTGCAACCCCATGGACTGTAGCCTGTTAGGCTCCTCTGTCCATGGGATTCTCCAGGCAAGAATAATGGAGTGGGATGCCATGCCCTCCTCCAGGAAGAATGGATGATGGACTGCTCAAGTGTGAACGGCCTAAGAGGGGAACTCAGCAGTTGTACTTATTTACAATCTGTTTTACTGGTGAAACTCTTAGACTGTGTTTCTGAAAGTGTAGTCAGGGATCACCTGCAAAGTGTGATCAGAACACCTGGGTTACCTGTTAGTATTAATATCAGTTCCCCAGGGCCTCCCCTTGGTGGGACTAATTTGGAATACCTGAGGGGAAGACTTAATAAGCTGCGTTATTACTAACCTCCCTGAGGAGTTTGAGAATTGCCGTTTCAGACTCTTCGTGAGTCCTTTGTTTCAAATGTAATAACTGCCTTCATTGGAAGCCTCCCATGCCCCAGATGCTTTGCATATCTGTATGATCTTAGTTTTAAATCTTGCAACAACTCTTAGAGGTAGGTCTGACTAGCCCCATTTTACAGCTAGGGAAACTGAGGCTTGGAGAGGTTGGATAACCTAGGATCACATGTCTATGATTCTTCTACTCTCCCGATGCCCCCTGGCATATCTTAAGTTGGTTTGCAGCTTTGGTGTTCCTTGACAGACACAATTATGCAAATCGCCCTGTGCTGTCAGTTCTAGCCAGAAACAAGCTAGTGACGCAAAGGGAAGACTAGAGCCAGGGAAGCCCATGGGGTCGCAGAGTCAGACACGACCGGCCCACCGAACACCACCAAGAGCAAGGGGAAGGGAGAGGATCTGAAAATGGCAGGAAGCTCTGCCTGAGGACAAACGTCAAGGGAAGGGGCGGGACCAGGGCTGCTGGTCCGGGTTGATGGGCCATTTCTGGTTCCCAGAGAAAGGAGGGAGAGAGGGGGAAGGGCCCACCAGGGCCAAGGGGCTGAGTGGTGCCACCTGAGACAGCTCAGAGTGGCGCCAGAAACTTTAAAGAGAGCAAACATCACACAGGTGGCTTTGATGACCTTAGAATTGCCTGGAGAGGGTGTTTAAAATGCTGTTTTTCAGGTTACCCCCCACCCCCAGATTCTGACCTACTAGCTCTGAGCTATACCCAGGGATCTTCCTTTTCAGCAAATTTTCTGAGTCTGATGTTGGTTTTTTGAGATCACACTTTGAAAAACTTTGAACTAAAGAATGATTCACAAATGCTAGATCTTTCCCTTTGAAAAAACCACCTAAGGAACATGTATAGTGTAAATTCTAAATGCCGAAAAATAGAAGGAAAAAAAAATTGGAAATCTTATCAGTCAGGGATACTACTACCAACATTTCGATACGTGAATTCTCCCACATTTTGTGTGTGTGCACCTCATAGATGGGGCCGTGTACTATATTACTCTGTGGCTTGCTTTTTGCATTTAACCATATGTGTTAACATACCCTCGAAGTCAATAAATTTAAACGCACCTCATATTTATGGTAAGTTTTTAGGTATCGGTGGAATGCTTGTTTGAGGGGATTCACATCCGTCTCGACTTGCACTATTAAGCAAACACTACCCTTGGGTAAGGCCGGAGCCTGGGCTCGTCTACACCCCAGTGCCCTGCCTCAGCCACACTCTACAGAGTCCTGCCTGGGCTGGGCGAGGAGGAGCCCTTGGCTGGTTCTGGGCAAGCAGCATACTTTACCAGCATTGCACGCACACACTCAGGGCTTCCAGAAAGCCACCCAGGGAACTGTCAGCCTCTGCTGCTAATCCTGAGGGTTTTCTGGCTCCAAGGCTACCGTCAGTCCTCAAGGCTGGCAACTCTGAGCTAAAGGAGCGTCCATCCCCACCCTACCCCTACCTCCCACCCAGGGGAGCTCCTCAGGGACGGGGTTCAAGACTGACTCAAAGATTGAAACCATGAGCCAAGTGAAGAGTTGCCTGAGTCGGCGGCTGCCTTTGAACTGGAGAGACGGCCACCTCCCCCAGGCTCTCTCCTCCCGGGGAGCCCCACACCCCTGTCCCCGCCCAGGGGCCCCAGCAACAATGCAAAGTTCAAATCTATGGCTACAACGAAGTGCATTTGGGAACAATCAGCAGGCCCCTGACCTCTGACCTGTGACCCCAGGGCTGCCCTCCCTGCTTCAGAGCCGGGCCTTGAGTCCTTGGAACCAAAGGAAAAAAAAAATGTGTATAGAGGCCCATTTTTGAGAAGAAATGAACTTAAAATACAATCACTAGTAAAACTTCTTTAAAAAAGTGATTGGGATAATAGGCTTCAGTCTGAGAGATAAACAGACAACATGGCAAATCCTTTAACCTCCTGTCCCGGGCCGTAAGGGGCCTGTGTTTGTATTTTCCTGGTGCTTTTATGACCTCGGCCCCGGCCTCTCTCTGCCTCTGGACCAGCCGGCACAAAGCCCAGCTAATCACAGAGCAGTTTCGGAAATGAGGGTCTAGAATGGAATTTCCTCCTCACGCCCTCCAGGCCGCAGCCTCTTCATGGCCCTTCCCTCTCTGGAAGGCTCTGCTTCCCCCGCCACCCCCACCTCGGGAAACAAAGGGGCTGTTTCAAGCTTTCCTTGGAGCCCAGCGTGCCCTCTGGGGGTACAAAAATTCAGTGAAAGCACTTCTTTATGCTCCCTTCCCAGGGGTAGGGCTGTCAGAGGAAAGAAAATAAATCAAGTACCCCACATTTGAAGGCAGGAGGAGAAGGGGACGACAGAGGATGAGGTGGTTGGATGGCATCACTGACTTGATGGACATGAGTTTGACTAAGCTCCAGGAGCTGGTGATGGACAGGGAAGTCTGGCATGCTGCAGTTCATGGGGTCGAAGAGTGTTGACTGAACTGAACCCCACATTTGTGGGGTATACTATGTATAAATACCTGTGTGTGGGGGGGATACAAAAGTGCATCTTGTAGCTAGTAGGAGCCTTGCCTTCAAAGAGCTTCCTGTTGGAATACCATTGCTTATCAGAGCACAGGGGGAAAATCAATTCACAATTCAAGACTGCAATCCAAGCGATCCTGTGACAGAGGAATGTCACAGGCCTTAAGAGTTCAGGAAATGTTAAATATTCCTTGAACATCTCTTCTGCCTGCCAATCAGGAGATGCAGGAGACAGGGGTTCGATCCCTAGGTCAGGAAGATCCCCTGGAATAGGAAATGGCTACCCACTCCAGTATTTCTGCCTGGAGAATCCCATGGACAGAGGAGCCTAGTGGGCTATATAGTCCATGGGGTCGCAAAGAGTCAGACATAACTGAGCATGCATACACACACATTTCCTTTGCTGACTCCCCAGGCAAGAATACTGGAGTGGGTTGCCATGCCCTCCTCCAGGGGATCTTCCCAACCCAGGGATCGAACGCACGTCTCTTACATCTCCTCATTGGCAGGTGGGTTCTTTACCACTAGTGCTAACTGGGAAGCCCTATTGGATAAGATAAGGGATTGCAAAGACCCTTCGGTGGTAACTTGTCTCAGAAGGTGGTTCCCATCTGTTCTTTCCTTCCTTCTATACTTAGGCCACTTCCTCTTGGAGGGGTGTAGTCTAGTTCTTTGCTTTCTTGAATCTGCACTGGCCTCTCAGTGCTTTGACAAATAGAAAATGGTGGAAATTATGTTCTGCCAGTTGCAGCTTAGTCGGTCAAAAATCTGCCTGCAATGTGGGAGACCCCAGTTCGATTCCTGGGTTGGGAAGATCCCCTGGAAAAGGGAAAGGCTACTCTCTCCAGTATTCTGGCCTAGAGAATTCCATGGACTGTATAGTCCATGGGGTTGCAAAGAACTGGACACAACTGAGTGACTTTTTCAGTTTGTTCCAGGCCTGGAATTTAAAGGGACTGGTGATTTCTGCTTCTTTTCTCTTATGAACCCAGCAGACATTGGAGCCCATTACTGCCCATGTGAAATGGAGTATTTCCCACCATATCATAAACAAGGACGCCACAGCCATCAGGGATTCTGGTCTTGCACATGTGTTTCTGAGCCCAGGAAGGACCATGTCTTCTATCAGGCGGTTGCTGCCATGAGCCGCCACCACTCCCTGTGGTGAGTAAGGAACTAAGGATGTGAAATATCAAATCACAGGATACTGGCCCCAGACAGCTGAGATACAGGTGAAAGGAAGGGTTTCAGGAAGCCCAGCCTCTTGCATCTTTTCACATATAGAAAAGCAATACATTCCTTAACTTGAGATGTCTGATTTTCCTTAATTAACAATAATCTTTTGATATTCAGACTACCTGACCTTCTCTCAGGGTTACTTGAGGTGCTGCCTACTGGGCTTGAAGTTCTAAAAATTACCACGCAGCAATGAAGACCTAGCACAGTCAAAAAAAAAAAGTATATATATATGTGTGTGTGCGTGCTTAGTCACTCAGCTGTGTCGGACTCTTTGTGATCCTTTGGACTGTAGTCTGCCAGGCTCCTCTGTCCATGGAATTTCAGGCAAGAAGACTGGAGTGGTTGCCATTTCCTTCTCCAGGGGATCTTCCCATCCCAGGGATGGAACCCAGGTCTCTTGTGTCTCTTGCATTGGTAGATGGATTATTTATCACTAGCACCACCTGGGAAGCCCACATATATATATACGGAGGAGGGCGTGGCACCCACTCCTGTATTCCTGCCTGGAGAATCCCATGGACAGAGGAGCCTGGTGGGCTACGTCCATAGTGTCGCACCGAGTAGGACATGACTAAAGTGAATTAGCATGCACGCACACATATGTATTAAGAAACAATAAAAAGAACAAACTGCCAAAATGTTGGGTACTGAGAATAAACGCTGTGAACAATCAGGAAAGGGGAGATGATGGCTCTGCAGCATCCAAAGGGCTTGCAGTAGAGTCAGGGGCGGGCTCTCCCTGAAAGACTGGGAAACCAACGTAGGGGGACTGTGGGAGAGAAGGATGATCACAGCCAGTACACATTCTTTGAAAATGTGATTTTTAATGATTACAGAATTTTCCGTCTCATGAATAACCACAATTTATTAACCTATCCCTGTAATTTTGTACATTGATGAGGTTGATAATTTTGGCTATTTTAAGTAACACTAAAATGAAAGTCTCTAAAAAAGTTTTTGCATGCATCTGATCATCCTTTGAAGAGAGATGACTAGACATGGAATAGTGGGCTGAAAGGCGAACATTTAAAAATATTCTTGATAGTCATTGCCAAGCAGCCTGCTAAAAAAAAAAATTGCCCACTCACACTTTGTCCAGCTGTGTCTAAGAAGCCCCGGCCTTTCTTACTTAGGTTACAAATGAATGAAAAGAAGACATAAAACTATGTACTGTCTGACCTTTTTTGTAAATATGTGAAAATAGATGGAAAATAACTCAAAATGTTAACAGCGCATAACTCGGGGTGATGAGGGTTTATAGGTAATTTGAAGGAAATGGCAACCCACTCCAGTATTCTTGCCTGGGAAATCCCATGGACAGAGGAGCCTGGGGGCTACAGTCTATGAGGTCACCAAGAGTTGGGTGCCACTTAGCAACAGAATGTTTTTCTTTATTCCTTTCTATATAAATTTCCTAAATACGATGAGCATTACTTTTAAAACACAATTTTTTAAGCAGAAAAAGGAATATGACAGAAAGAACACTGCTCAAGTCAAAGAGAATGGTGTTGTCCCAGGTCTCTGTTGGCAGGGTCAGCTCGCACAGGCCAGGCAGCCCTGCTGGGCTTGGGGGTGGCTCATCTCCACCGGCCACCAGTGCGTGTCTGCTCAGAGAACCATGAAAATCACCTGAGCACTTACAAACGTCCTTCCCAGAGTCCCAGCCCAGACTCACTGAATTTGAACTTGTAAGGGGTGGTAGGATAGGGTGCGGCACCCGCATGGATACTTGTAAACAGCGGCTGCTGCTGCTGCTGAGTCGCTTCAGTCATGTTGGACTCTGTGCGACCCCATAGACGGCAGCCCACCAGGATCCACCGTCCCTGGGATTCTCCAGGCAAGAACACTGGAGTGGGGTGCCATTGCCTTCTCCGTTAAACAGCGACTCATGTCCCCTAATGAGCAGTTTCGGGGCGAGCACCCCGCACCGCACCCTCTGAGGAAGGCCCCGCGGGGTGTGGACCGCTCCTCCCAGCAGAGCTGCAGCCCCACTGCGGGCCAGAGCGGGAAGGGCGGCGGCCGTGGCGGAGGCACACTGTGCGTTCTCCCGGCGTCTCGGCTGCAGGCAGAGGTGAGACGCGTGATCCACACGCACAGACAGTGAGTCGGAACCAAACAAAAGCGCGTGTCTCACCCGGGCCGCCGGTGTCCCCTTCGTGCAGGTGCCCTGGGGGTCAGAGGGGCACCTTCGCGGCCCCCCGGCTCACCCCGTGTCGGGGGGCTGGGGCCTGGCTTTTGGGGGGTCTGTGGTTGAGGAGAGGCCTGGTGGGGGTCAGGCGAAGGGAGCCGTTGGGACGAGGCCGTGCGTGGCCCTCTCGCCGCGGGGCCAATGGGGCGCGGCCACCCCGCGCTGGCCAGGCTCCCGGCCGCCTCTGGAGCCTGGACATGAGGGCAGTTCCGTCCTGCGCGGGCCCCTCCGGCCGCCTCTGCGGGAAGGGGGCTGGGCCTGCCGCCGGTTCCCTCAGCAACGGGGCCTGGCCCGGCTCCCCCGTGCGGGGCCCCGGCCGGGAAGAGGGAGCGGCGGCCTCTCCGGGCCTGACCTCCTCCGGGGCGGTGGGCGCCCCCGGGCACCCCGGGCACCCGCTTCCAGCGGGCGGTGCGACGCCTCGGGCCCTCCCTGGACGGAGGAGGCCGCAGAGCGGCCCGTGGGCGCAGCCGGGCTCGTTGTTTCCGCGCCGAAACGCGGGTGCGGCGGGGCCGGCGGGGAGGCGGCGGCAGGAGCCTGGGGTGAGCCTTCCCTCCGGTGAGGAGGCGCGGCCCCGCTGCCTGCGGCGGCCCCTGGCCTCCCGCCCCCGAGCTCGCGCTGGGCACTTTCTGACCAGCCTGTCGAAACGAGTAAGCATCCTTCTCAGCGTTTCTGTTTCCAGGGCCTCTTAATGGCTTCTCCCACCGGATTCCCCTTGGCCGCGGGATCCGCAGGCTTCCGCCCGCCCCGCTCCACCTCCTCTCCCGTTTTGCCGGGTCCTTTCTCCCCCGCTGCCTCATTCTCTCCCCCCACGTTGCTTCTTGCCACCTGTCTTTTATTTCCTTCTCTCACGCCCGCGCGCACACACAGACATGTGCACACACAGACACGCACACACACAGACATGCGCACACACATACAGACATGCACACACACAGACATGCGCACACACAGACATGCACACACTCAGACATGCGCACACACATACAGACATGCACACACACATGCACAGAGACATGCGC
Organism: Bos javanicus; assembly: GCF_032452875.1. Lineage (NCBI taxonomy): Eukaryota > Metazoa > Chordata > Mammalia > Artiodactyla > Bovidae > Bos > Bos javanicus. Next base: position 57,816,305 of record NC_083891.1, on the reverse strand, counting down.
ACACACAGACACGCGCACACACAGACATGTGCACACACATACAGACATGCACACACACATGCACACACACAAACATGGGCACACACAGACACGCGCACACACAGACACGCGCACACACAGACATGCGCACACATACAGACATGCACACACACACAGACATGCGCACACACACGCACACAGAGACATGAGCACACACACACGCACACACAGAGACATGCGCACACACAGACATGCGCACACACAGACATGCGCGCACACACACACACACACACACACAGACATGCGCACACACACCCCGTTGCAAAGACGAAAAGCCTCCCATCTTCTTTCTAGCCTCAGTTTTCTGTCAGGAAAAAGAAGTCCTGATGGCCTTGAGGGGAGTCGATAAAGCCATCCAGGCCTAGAGACATTGGCAAACTTTGTGAACAGGAGAGGCCCCGCTTTAGAGAGCTGTCCCTACTGATGTTTAGGTGTCTTGGTACTGAGCGATGTGAGCTTTCAGATCTGGAAACAGCTGCTGCACAAGGACCACTTTCCTGACCACGCCCGGGGAGAGAGATGCTAGTGTACTTCACACGCTTTACATTCTCAGAAATACTATTGATGTCTTCCGCAGGTACCCCTTGCTGTTTTAAGGGACTCCCACAAGGCCATTTCCTTAGGGACTGTTGTTTCAACCTGGGAAATGTCATGCTGTGGAGTGTCACGTGGAGCGGGTTCTGTCACCCTTCCATGAGGTAGCTTTTTGTTGTTGGAGCATCATCAAAAATACTCAGGATCCAGTGAACTGAAAGTCCCTCGGTCGTGTCCAACTCTTTGCCATCCCATGGACTATACACTCCATGGAATTCTCCAGGTCAGAATACTGGAGTGTGTAGCCCTTCCCTTTTCCAGGGGATCTTCCCAACCCAGGGATTGAACCCAAGTCTCCTACATTGTAGGCGGATTCTTTACCAACTGAGCCACCAGGGAAGCCCCACACGTCCCTGACCCACAGCCAAATAAAAAGATGCCGGTTCGTTTTTCACAGGGAGGAATGGGACCCCTAGTCTAGCCAGCATCTTTCTTAAACCTGCCAGCACCTTGGTCCCCAGCCCTTCAGTTCCAACTTCTGCAGGTAGGGTTGCTGTGAAGATTAAAGCAGTTTATGTGTGCTGAACTTGGAGCTCAGGGCCTGGTGCACAGTGAACAGTAGTAATAGCAATAGTAATATTGCCTTTGACCTTCTGGCCATGGGAATGAACCTCTGTTATCTCCACGCGTGCCATAAACTAGTGCAAGGGTTATTAACCTTGATTCACAGAGATGGACGCTCAGGCAGGTTCAGGAACCAGCCCAGGGTCACCCAGCCAGTTAGACGGTGCCCTCTGGGTTTGAACTCAAAGCGCTCAGCATCACACAAGCTCTGTCCCAAGTGTTCGCTGTCTTTCCAGCGGTCGTGACAGTATTGTAAATGGTTTGCTTAGCCCGAGTCCCTGGAGGTTTGTTCTGTGGCGAGAAGTCCATTATGTCAACTTTGAAATCAGCTGGAGGCAGTCCTCCGGTGCGAGGCTTTTAGTGCCTCCTGAGCAGGTGGAGAAAGAAGAGCAGTGACCCTGGGGTGCTTTGCAGCTCGAGCAGGGCTCCTTGTGCCCCCCAGGTTCTCTGGCGAGGCTGGGGAGGCAGAGGAGATGGCTGTTCCCACGCTCTTGTGATTTGCAGGAAAAGGAAGGCTCCCTACAGCGTATCCTCTAGATCCAGATGGTCTGATATGAAAGCATCCGAAGAGCCAACATTAAAGAATCATTTTTCTGATGTCTTTCCTCTCTCTAGAGTCCTCTTTCCAAAGGAAAGATGCCCACAAGCACCAGGGTGACCATCTCCCTGCAGGGCAGTGAAGCATCAGCATCCAGGGCTGGGGAGGAAAGAGAACGCGCGACAAAGGAGAGAGGCGGGCATCTCGGTGTTCTTCCCAGGCGTCCTGGGGAGTATCTTTGATTCGATGTTGGTTTCATGATCTTGGTGGGTTTTCTTGCTGCTCTCTGCTCCTTTTTTGACCAAGAAGGGGAAAGAGGGATGACAGATGAAGGGGTGTGGGTGGAGGGTGGGAGTTAAGGGAGGGATTGGGCTTCCCTGGTGGCTCAGAGATAAAGAACCCGCTGCCAATGCAGGAGATGTGGGTTCGATCCCTGGGTCGGGAAGATTCCCTGGAGAAAGAAATGGCAGCCCACTCCAGTATTCTTGCCCGGGAAATCTCATGGACAGAGGAGCCTGGCAGGATGGAGTCCATGGGGTTGCAAAAGGGTATTGACTTAACAAGGGGAGGGTTGGCTGCCTGGCTGAATGAAGGTGAATGGATGCGAGGGAAGTTGTATCTCACCCCTGGCAACCCACTCCAGTATTCTTGCCTGGAGAATCCCATGGACAGAGGAGTCTGGCAGGCTACACTCCGTGAAGTCTCGAGAGTCGGACATGACTGAGAGACCAAACCACCAACACACGCGTGTGCACAGATGCCACAGACACACCCTATATGCGGACTCCCCCCCTCCCCCTCCCCCTGCAGTATTTAAAGAGAATAACAGTGCCCCCTGGTGGCTATTTACAAACAAAGTGAAGAGAAGTCGCTCAGTCGTGCAGACTCTTTGCGACCCCATGGACAGTAGCCTGCAAGAAGCTCCTTCGTCCATGGGATTTTCCAGGCAAGAGTAGTGGAGTGGGTTGCCATTGCCTTCTCCAGGAGATCCTCCTGACTCAGGGATTGAACCCAGGTCTCCCGCATTGTAGGCAGACGCTTTACCGTCTAAGCCACCAGGCAAGAGTTACAAACAAGACGCCTCTAAACCTCCACTGAAGAAGACACAGTTATGCTACTCTGTACGTAATTTACACGGGGCAGTTGAAAGTGCCCCACGGCCCGCTTGTCCTTTTCTTGGAAAATGAATTGAGCCCTAAACGTCCTTCTGAGAAGACTTTTGTAGCATTCCCGGGGGTCGTCAGGGTGGGCGGAAAATACCTAGAAAACAGCTCCCAAACAGAACGCCTCATCCTTGGTATCTTGAGTCCCTGGCTTCGTGCTTACTTGGGAAAGAAGCAGCAGGCTTAAGGAATGGGGATGGGTGAAGAAAGTCTTGATTTCAGGAATTGATTCCAGCCACCGTGTATTTTATCTGTAAGCTGCAGCAAGAGCAGAGAACCCCGCACCGTCAGTATCGTCAGTTTCTGCTTCTCTGACTTAAGCTTGGTCTCTCCAGTAATGGCCTGTCTCCCCTCGATACAATTAAAAGAAAAGCCATCCATTTGCCTCTCCAAATTCCTATCCTGTAGAGGCACTGTGCATGCGAGCTGATGACATCAGGGTGAATGCAGACATACCTATGGGGCTTTGTTTTCCTCTTAGGAACTCAGACAGCCCAGGTCACAAGTGATCTTTGTCTTATCTTTATCTTATCCAAAAATCAATGAGATTGTGCATACACTGAGCTTAACTCACTGCCTGTACCTCCTAATTGTTCTGTAACAGCAGCTCTGAATGTATCTGATATGTCTGGAACTCCATTTATGTATAGGAACTAAAAGTTATTTCTAGGGAGCAACATGAATTTTTAAATGCTTTGGGATTTTAAAAGGACTCATTAAAAGGCATCGGGATTTCCAACTGTGAGATTTTTTATTTATGTAGGAGTTCAAAGAGTGCTTTGTAAATGCTAGCTTATGAATCTTCACAAAATCCCTTGGAAGTGACTGGCCAAAAAAGGGAACACGGATGAACTGTTAATCTGAGTAATATGGCAGTAAAGTCAGGACAGGGCAAGGAACAAGCTGTTCTCAACCCGCCGACCCCGAGTCTGAAGCCGTAAAACTCCCCTGTAAACAACCTGGATTTGCACTGTAAGTTCTAGGTAAGGGACACTCTTTATTTGCCCCAAGGTGGGGAAGGAATAAAGCTCTGAGAAATAATTGTGGATGAGCCAGGAGCAGGATAATAAGGGAGGAGAATGGAGGAGGGTTCTTGTTTGTCCCTTCTCCTCCCCAACATTTGATTACAGGTGAAATCAGCTGAGAGTGAGAATCAAGAGATGCAGAGAGGAGCGATGTAAGGGGCACCTGGGGGGCTTGCAGGAGGTTTTGGGGGAGGGTCTGTGTCCTTGCCTTTTCAGCTTCTGTTGGCTGCTTAGGTTCCTTGGCTTGTTGCCCCTTCCTCCACTTTCAAGGAGCACCCCTCCAGTCTCTGCTTCCATCATCACATGAGCTTTTCCTTTCTTCTCTAGCTCTCCAGATTTCTCTTGAGAAATCTATATGCAGGTCAGGAAGCAACAGTTAGAACTGGACTTGGAACAACAGACTGGTTCCAAATAGGAAAAGGAGTATGTCAAGGCTGTATATTGTCACCCTGCTTATTTAACTTATACACAGAGTACATCATGAGAAATGCTGGGCTGGATGAAGCACAAGCTGGAATCAAGATTGCCGAGAGAAATATCAATGACCTCAGACATGTAGATGACACCACCATTATGTCAGAAAGTGAAGAAGAACTAAAGAGCCTCTTGATGAAAGTGAAAGAGGAGAGTGAAAAAGTTGGCTTAAAGCTCAACATTCAGAAAACAAAGATCATAGCATCTGGTCCCATCACTTCATGGCAAATAGATGGAAACTGACAGACCTTATTTGGGGAGCTCCAAAATCACTGCAGATGGTGACTGCAGCCATGAAATTAAAAGACGCTTACTCCTTGGAAGGAAAGTTATGACCAACCTAGACAGCATATTAAAAGGCAGAGACATTACTTTGCCAACAAAGGTCCGTCTAGTCAAGGCTATGGTTTTTCCAGTAGTCACATATGGATATAAGAGTTGGACTATAAAGAAAGCTGAGCACTGAAGAATTGATGCTTTTGAACTGTGCTGTTGGAGAAGACTCTTGAGAGTCCCTTGGACTGCAAGGAGATTCAACCAGTCCACCCTAAAGGAGATCAGTCCTGAATATTCACTGGAAGGACTGATGCTGAAGCTGAAACTCCAATGCTTTGGCCACCTGATGCAAAGAACTGACTCATTGGAAAAGACCCTGATGCTGGGAAAGATTGAAGGCAGGAGGACAAGGGGACGACAGAGGATGAGACGATTGGATGGCATCACGGACTCTATGGACGTGAGTTTGAGTAAACTCCAGGAGTTGGTGATGGACAGGGAGGCCTGGCGTGCTGCAGGCCGTGGGGTCGCAAAGAGTTGAACATGACTGAGTGACTGAACTGAACTAGCTCTCCCCACATTCCTGCTATAAGGATCCTGGTGATGCCGTCGGCTCACTGGGGTGATGCAGGATCATCTCAAGGTGGTTAACCGCGTTTGCAAAATACCTCTGCCATGTGAGGCAGCATTCCCAGGTCCTGGGGACTTGGACACCTCTGGGAGCCATTGTTCTGCCTCCCACACTGAGAAATCAGGGCAGAGAGACTCAGTGACATTTCAACGAGAAACCTCTATCATATGGAAATCTTTCCATAACATCTGTTTCTCTGAGTCCAAGGAGTGTGGACCATTTCACGTACGAGTTGCCCTTGCACTTCTGAAATATGAAGATGGGACCTGTGCTTCTCCACATGTTCCCCACCTTGGGGGCAAGGGAGGTCACAGCTGGGGCTCTCCTGAGCTAGGGGTGGTGAGACCCTAAAGTTGTACACTTGTTTTCCTCCAGAAAGTAGGGTGAGCCTTTTAAAGTTCAGCCTTCCATGGAGTCTTAACCACTGGACTGCCAGGGATGTCGCAAGATAAATATTCAAAGGATCAGAGGCAGACACGGCCCCCCTGGAGACAGCGGGCGGGGCTTTTATTGTTCCAATTATTTTTTTTAGTACCCAATATCTGTTGAAACACTTATCTCAAAGTACATTCAAATATCACCTACTTGTACCTATACATGAAAGCAGACCTCGATTACAAAAGATAATGAACGGATAACAAAGGGAAAACGGAAACAGTGTGTTCAAAATGCCTCGGCTACAAACCAATCACCTCCTGGGCTCTGAAGGCTGTAGGTTTTGGTCTGTGAGTGTAGCTGGGTGATGAGGGAATAAACAGACGTAGGTCGTCACCAGTTAGAGTGGCTGACAGGTCCTTCCACGCCACCGGCCTGTGACAGTGAAGTGGGAGCAGGTTGAGGGGGAAGGTCAGATAGAAAGAGAGGTTAATTAAGCTCATTGTTTGCTCAGCTGCCTGGCGCAGGTGAATACTTTCAAACCTTTTTTTCCCACCACCTACCATTACTTTGAAATAAAAGAGCCAAAATGTATTAAAGCGAAAACAAATGAAGTACAGGCAAATCAGTTCAGAAACTCATTCGGTGTTTCTTGTTCTACTTTTTCTTTTGGCTCTTTCAGATCAAGGGATGACACGACCTCCTCGCCAGATGCTCTCAGTTCAGATCCCTTCAAGAGCTGGCAGCAAAGGCAAGTGTGAAAGGGACGAAGGGCCAGGCTCGGGAGGTCTTCCTGCTGGAGGGTTCAAGCATTCTGGATGTTCTGAGGTGCTTTTGGCAACTTTTTTTTTTTTCTTTTTGCACTAAGGTGGAAATGGAGGGCATGTGTTGGAAAGAGGTGGTCTGGCTGGTAAGCATGCGCGTGAATGCCCCTGTTAACGTTTTTCATGTGCGAATTTACCAATCCAGATGGACAGATTAAGGGCAGTTGGAACTGGTGGTGGCTCTGACCTTGTTCAAAGATGGGAAACTCACCCTTCCCCAGGCTTCTCGGCTCCCCTGAGCCAGAATTTCTGCAGTTCTCTCTTAGACACTGCACTTCAGCGCCCGGCAAGTCAGGCAAAGCTGGGTTCACTAGCCAGTTACCTGGAGCCCGTCTGAAGGGTCCAAATGCAGGCTCCACCATTTTCTTCCTCTGTGACCTTGAGCAAGTCCAGCAGTCCTGGGGGCTCCAGTTTCCTCCTCTGTAAAACGGACACAATACCTCCATCCATCAGAAAAGCCTGAATGAGAAAAGCAGCTGACATTGTGCCAGGCTCATAGGACCTGCCTGAATACTAGCTGTTGTTGTTATAGGGATTCAAGTTCTGTCTTGCTCAGCTTTGGAGCTCATCAAAGGCCAAATAACCTGAATGCATTTTATTGCTTAAAGTGTTTTGCTGTTTTAGTTGCCAAGTTGTGTCTTGCGACCCCATGGACTGTAGCCTGCCAGGTTCCTCTGTCCGTGGGATTTTCCAGGCAAGAATATGGGACTGGGTTGCCACTTCCTTCTCCAGGGGATCTTCCCGATTCAATCCAAGGGATTGAACCCTTGTCTCCTGCACTGACAGGCCGAGTTTTATCACTGAGCCACCAGGGAAGTCTAAAACGTTTTGGGGCCCAATTATCATCACTTCCCACTGACATTTCATTTGCATACTGTACAGATTGTTTTCAGAGTGATATTTGAGAGGATTTTGAATAACCTTTGGGCTTCCCTGGTGGCTCAGCTGGTAAAGAATCTGCCTGCAATGCAGGAGACCTGGGTTTGGTCCCTGGGTTGGGAAGATCCCCTGGAGAAGGGAATGGCTACCCACTGCAGTATTCTGGCCTGGAGAATTCCGTAGACTGCATAGTCCACGGGGTCGCAAAGAGTCGGACACAACTGAGTGACTTTCACTTTCTTTCACTTTGAATAACCTTTGGTTCTGTTTCTGAACATGGGCAGGGATCCCTTTGGGGGTGCTCCGTACTACTCCCAGTTGAGTTGCAGGTTTTGTCTGGCTAGTGTCTGGGGAAGGCTGGGGGCAGATGTGACTGAAGTGGACAGGAAACCCCCACCCAGCCCCTTGAGGCAGAGGGGTCTGGAAAGTTTGTAGGCGCACCATAGCCTGAGAAACCTCTGGGGCCCACCTTGGAATTCCTCCTTTATTTTTCTCAACGAAAGCAATCTCCAGGTCTCGGCCTTTTCTCTGAATTTCACCATATCTGTGCCTTGGGTTCTGTCCATGAAAAATCACAAACTCTAGAGTGGGAGCATTCTGTGTGCACTGGACGGTACTGAACGGTGCCCTTGAAATGGTTTAGATGGGAATGCTCAGGTTTAGGTATATTTGATCCCAGTTATGTGAGTGCCAGGTGGCTTCAGGAGTGTCTGGCTCTTTTTCGACCCCACGGACTGCAGCACCAGAGTTAAGCGGTGAGGGGTCAGGAGGGGCAGTGGCCACTGGCAAGGCCTCATCATGGCTTGGCTGAGTGGCTGCGAACACCGCTGCTCCAGCAGCCCTTCCCGAGGCTCCGGCCTTCCCTGTGCTCTGGGCTGCAGCGGGAAGCAAGCTCTCAGGTTGTAAAAAAACCCACGCAGAAGTGAAGGACAAACGAGCTTGCACTGCCCTCTGCTGGGCTCCCAGCGCATACCCAGCACTGGAAGGACATGCTGAAGCTGAAGCTCCAACACTTTGGCCACCTGATGCCAAGAGCTGACTCACTGGAAAAGACCCTGATGCTGGGAAAGCTTGAGGGCAGGAGAAGGGGATGACAGAGGATGAGGTGGTGGGATGGCATCACCGACTCGATGGACATGAGTTTGAGCAAGCTTCGGAAGTTGGTGATGGACAGGGAGGCCTGGGGTGCTGCAGTCCATGGGGTCGCAGAGTCGGACACGACTGAGCGACTGAACTGAACTGAACTGAACTCACCCAGAACTCAACAAAACACAAGGTAAGGCCTGGTCCAGAGAGCCAGGCAGGCCCCGGAGGATGGTGCAGACCTGGAGTCCTGAAAGGGGGCCCCCAACCCCTTCAGGCCCGCTGGTCCCTGCTGCTCAGGCCCCAGAGTTTCTCACTGGGGTCCGAGCCCTCCTCTGAGGGTGCAGCGGACGTCACCACCAGCGAGCCGCCCCAGCTCTCCCCTCCTGGCTGTGAGCATCAGCTGCTCCCCTACTGGGGAGGGTTAGTCACTGAGTCTGTCTGACTCTTGCGACCTCATAGGCTGTAGCCCATCGGCTCCTTTGCTTCTCCGGGGGATCTTCCCCACGAGCTGTTCGTGTGTTTTGGATCTGATTAGGTTGAAGTGAGCTGACAGGAGTTTGTGATCAGCGGGGGAAGGTTTGAGTTCATTTCTGTGTGACAAGGTCGAGGGGACCCCAGGGAGGTGCGTGGTTGGGCTACCAGGAACAGTCCTCCGTCCGGGAGGAGCGGGTCAAGGAAGCGAGAGGAAAGCTGGGTCATCACGGCGGGGCTGAACGTACAGAGCAGTGGGAGAGGACAGAGCGTGAGAGAGTAAGACACGGGATAAAGAGCTGGCTGTGTTATTCAGGACGAGGGGAAAGAACGCGTGGTTTAAAATCCTTAGAAACTTTTTTGGGTCACGCCGTGCGGCTTGTGGGATCTCAGGTCCCCGACGAGGGGCTGAACCAGGCCACGACGGCCAAGGCGCCAAATCCGAACCACTGCGCCACCAGGGACCTCCCTGGAGACAAGCTTCTGTTTTAAATGTTGAGATCCCCTCCGTTCTGCCATTTCTCGAGACAGTGAGTGTCTGGACTGGCGGGGGCGCGCGTCTGCCTTGGGACCAGGAGGGGGCGCAGGAGACTAACAGCGGCGGGGAAGCGGCCCGCTCTCCGCTCTCCTCCGTGTCCTTCCCAGCCGCTCGGGGCTGGAGTCGGAGGTGCCTCACCCGCGAGCTGCCATCCTGTGCTGGTTCCTACGGCGGTCACAACCCATTTTCACCAGCTTGGCGACATGAAACAACGGAAGTTTATTGTCTCCAAGTTCTGGAGGCCAGAAATCCAAACTTCGTGTCAATGGGCAGAAAGTGAGGTCTTGGCGGGGCCGTTCTCCCGTGGGAGAGTCTGCAGGGCACGCCTTCCCTGCCTCTTCAGCTTGTAGGGGGCGCGCGCTCAGCTTGCGGCTGTGCCGCGCGTGCCCGCCTCACCTTCACACGACCTCTGCTGTGCCTTGTCTTCTTTTCCGCCTCTTACACGCACAGACACTTGCCACTGGGGTAGGGACCGCCCTCATCCAGGATGATCTCGCATCCAGATCCTTTTTTTTTTTTTTTGCCTATTTTCTTATAAATGTTTTTCGGCTGCACCACGCGGCTTGCAGGATCTTAGTTCCCCACCAGGGATTGAGCACAAAGGATTGTGCTTTTCCTTAGCAGTGAAAGCACAGAGCCCTAATCGCTGGACCACCAGGGAATTCCCTCCAGATGCTTAGTTATATCTGCTAAGACAATATTTCCAAATAAGGTTGCAGTCACAGGTTCTGGGGGATTCAGAGATACCTTTGCTGCTATTGCTAAGTCGCTTCAGTTGTGTCCGACTCTGTGCGACCCCATAGACGCAGCCCACCAGGCTCCCACGTCCCTGGGATTCTCCAGGCAAGAAAACTGGAGTGGGCTGCCATTGCCTTGGTGTGCGGGGGCGCTATTCAGCCCACTACACCTTTCTTTTCTCTGCAGTTTAATAACCTGGTGGGTGACCTATGTTTTGTTTTTACTATGTGCCTGCTCATGCTTTTATTGGGTGACCTTACCTAATGCTTACTAGTACCCCTGAGTATTCAATGGAAGGACTGATGCTGAAACTCCAATACTCTGGCCACCTGATGTGAAGAACCGACTCACTGAAAAAGACCCTGGTGCTGGGAAAGATTGAAGGCAGGAGAAGAAGGGGACAACAGAGGATGAGATGGCTGGATGGCATCACTGACTCGATGGACATGAGTTTGAGTGAACTCCGGGAGTTGGTGATGGACAGGGAGGCCTGGCGTGCTGCAGTCCATGGGGTTGCTAAGAGTCGGATACGACTGAGTAACAAGAACAAGGAGCCCTGCAGCAGATGGTACTTGGGAGAAAAGTGAGGCTTAAGAGATGAGAGGGCTGGGCTTTGAACCCAGGGGAGCTGTCCTCTTGAGCCTAAGCCTTTTAATTTCATGCTGCCTCTTCTTGGTAGGATCACATCTCTACCAGGAAGGCTGCTGTGGCTAGAAGCATCAGAGTGGCTAAGGAAATCTGCAGTTTTATGGAGGAAAGTGGGATTGTAGCTTCTCAGCTTAAGCCCTGTAATCCCGGAGCAAGCCTCGTCACCAGCATCGTCACGGAGAGGACACAGAACGCGCAGCATGGGGAGGACACCTCTGTCCTCCCGCAGAGCCACCTGCCCCTCTCCAGGTGCCTGGCATTCTGGACTTCAGGCCCGTGGGTGCCAGTGTGGGCGCTGCCTCAGGGCAGGGGGCAGCCCGCGGTCACCAGCCCACACGGGGGCAGCTGCCCAGGCAGCTCAGTCCATGCCCAGGCGCCACGGGTGGAGGCTGAGGGTGGGGGGCTCCAAAGAGCCACCTTTCTGGTCCTTTTATGAGCGGCACCCGCAGGGCGCACCCGGGCCCTGCGCTAAGGAAGCTGGCCAAACTCAGGGAGGGCTGGGGCGGTGGGGGCCCGACGGCTTCTCCCCTGGCTCCCGGCTGCTCAACCACGAGGGCAGCAGTGGCCCTGGAAGCAGACACAGGGCATGTGGCGGACTCGTCCGGGGTCGGCTGAGCCTGCCGGCACCTGTGCGTGAGGCACGGGGTCTCTCTGAAGTCCTCCCCCGGGGCTGATTTAGGAATCGGGGACTCTGGAGACCCCCGGTCTTCCCACCTAGGCGCCCCGGGCATCTGAAGCTGGGCTCAGCGTCGACCTTGGGCATGCTCACATCCTCTGGATCAGACGTGAAACCTGGGGGCCTGCGGCCTACAAGGGCCCTTCCGTCCCCTCACGGCCCCGCTGTCGTCCCTGGGGCTGTGGCTTCTGGGACGAGGTCTCAGGAGCCCGGCCCCAGGCTAACTGGGGCCCCGAGACCGCAGGCGTGTGCTCAGAAAGCTAGCTCCCAGGTGGTGCCAGCCGACCCTTCCATTTTGGAAGCAGGCTGCCCGTGGCCCAGCCGCAAAGAGGCCTCTGTCCACCCATGGGTCTTCAGCAGGAGGCTGGCCATGCAGCTCAGGTGGGCAGGACACTGTGAAAGTCCTTCTTCTTCCTCACTGCAGTCTTTGGGGACATCCGTCTGAGTCAGCAGATAAAGCAGCGCTGAGGTCTCACCACCATTACAGTTCCTGCAGCCCCGGTTTGGGCCCCGGTCAGCCGTGTTGGTGACATCTGCCAACAGGGTCCAGGGCCTAACACTGAGGGGAAAGCTGGTCCTGAGGGTCACTTTAAGACACGGACACTTCATGGGTCAGGCCTGAGATGTGTGGACTCAGCAGACAGCGGCTAGGATGGCTCTCAGACCAGCAGGGTGAGCCTCAGGGCGACTGGGGTTGCGACTGCTAAAGACCTTCTGTCAGAGAGTTTGCTGGCAGCAGACGTGCTGTTGACTGGACTCTGGGCTTAAGCGTCCAGCTCGCCAGCAGCGTTGGTTAACGAGATGGGTGTCTGGGTCAGTTCAGCCTGGATCCCAGATTCATCAGAGTCTCCCCTGGTTCCTAACCTGCTTACAGTCTCTTCACCCGTCCCCATGGGTGTGCTTCCAGGGAGGGCTCACCTGGCCGTCCCCAACAGGCACACTTCATCTTCCTGGTGGGAATGCCACTGCGTGCCCCGAAACGAGGTTATTTCCTGGGACCACAACAAGGTCAGGTGACCCCAAAGTGTCAAATCCAGTTTTAATTTATTGTTAATGAGCTGTACCCCAATACACGATGAAAAGTTAAACAAAACAATGTTAATGGTCACTTTTCTCTTTATGAACAGGATCCTCACTCACGATTCTGTGTGAATTTGCCAATTTACTTATTTATAGTTTGTTTATAATCTTTGATGACCTTTCATGGACGTGTGCAGACGGTTGACGAGTTGATCTCCCCGACGTGCACGTTCTCAGCTGAGGAGAAACGAGGCCGCGCCCTGCCTTCTTGTTTCAGCTCCCCTGCAGACATGGCCAGAAGATGCAGGCGGTGCAGGGCGAGCTCTGCCTCTGGGCCCGCCCGATGGGTCTGGGTCCCCACGCTGGCCCGTTAGCCAGGGGGCCTCAGCCAAGTCAGTCAGTACTTCTGAACCTCATTTTTTTAATACAGCAAAACAGATCTACCAGGATAAATTGTTTTTAGGAGTTAAGGTTATAGTCTATTTGAGATATGTATGTGTGTAAAACACACACACGCTCCCCCCAGGAGCAATGGCTCTGTATTTGCTAATTTAGTATTCACAGTGACACTGCAGAATATTACTATGGTGAATAACAAGATAATTTATATATGACTCATTAAACCAAGCTTGCATTCCTGGGATATATCTCACTTGCTCATGGTGTAAGACCCTTTTTATATGTTGCTAGACTTAGTTTGCTAGGGTTTTGATGATTTTTTGTGTCTATAGTCATAATAGCTAATACTCTACAGTTTTCCTGTGATGTCTTTGATTTTGTATTACGGTATGCTTTTGAACTGTTATGTTGGAGAAGACTCTTGAGAGTCCCTTGGACAGCAAGGAGATCAAACCAGTCAATCCTAAAGGAAATCAACTTTGAACATTCTTTGGAAGGACTGATGCTGATGCTGAAGTTCCAATATGCTGGCCACCTGATGTGAAGAGCCGACTCATTGGAAAGGACCCTGATGCTGGGAGGGATTGGGGGCAGGAGAAGGGGACGACACATGAGATGGCTGGGTGGCATCACCGACTCAATGGACATGAGTTTAAGCAGGCTCCGGGAGATGGTGAAGGACAGGGAGGCCTGGTGTGCTGCTGTCCATGGGGTCGCAGAGAGTGTTCTCTCCTCTTCTACTTTTGGGAGGAGTTTACAAAGGATTGGTGCGCCTTCTTTAAATGTCTGTAGAATAGAGCAGTGGAGACATCTAGGCCTGCAATTTTCTTTGGGGATGTCTTAAAATTACTAATTCAACCTTTTCCTTTTACTGCCAGCTGCTTTTTAAACTTGCTTTTTGTAGAACCAAAGTTGATTATCTCCTAAGGCCAGTAAAATTCAATGAGAAAATACATGTTATCAAGGAAGTCAGGTCCAGGGTTTATAAGATTCAGGTAAACAGCTACCAAGATTATCCAGTAGCAGTATTATCCTGCTGCCTAAAGCTTTACCATAGAAAAACATTTTATTACTTCTCATGTGCTTTCATGACCTTAAGAAGTAAGAAATAAGACATTTCAGCCCGTTCTACAAAGATTTATACACAAACCTAACTAGTATTTGTAGCCAAGTCCTGTAATCACAAACTAAAGTTCATGCGCTCCTAGATTATACACAGACATTCTTATTTACACGTCTTTGAGTCTATCTACAGAAATTGTGCTTGTCTCGGAAGCTGTCAGGAAGGCGACGTGTAGTGGAATGAACACTGCAGTAGAAACCTGGCGGCCTCAGCTCCAACTCACAGAAGACGCCTCGGTGCGTTTCTCCCACTGACAAAAATTAGGTGAAGCCTGATCATCACCAAGGTCCTTTTCCTGGTTCTAGAAATACAATGACTTATTCTATAGTAATGCCGTTCCCACTGCTCATACTTCAGAGTGGTCAAGATGAAAACACTGTTATGTACATAAACATATACATGTCCATACTTCATACTTACAGAACAAATTAACCCATCCACAAAATCTTAAGAGGAGGTCTGTAGTTAAATAATTCCAACATCTCAAAGTCCTGAGTTTGCCACGAAATGCCTGTTAACTAATTTTCTCTTGCTACAGGTATATCTATTTGCTTTCCCCCTAATATCTCACTTTATGTAAGTACTGTTGGATGAGACATCTATTAATTATGAGAACTTTCAAGAACAAAGAAGTCACTTTTCAGAAATTCTAAGCCCATCAGAGAAAGTGAATGGAATTTCATCCGTCGTCTCTACTGGCACGTTGCTTCTGCCAAACTGACACGAGTAATGGTGGGTGTGATGACTTGAAACGAAGGCGTCCGCAGTCCGACTGCAGCGACAGCCATCTGATGGCATCACGTTGCTTGAGTTACTGAGGTGGGAGTGGTAAGCCCCGGAGAAGGAGTCCTGAGGTGGGCGGTAGCGGGCCGCCCCCGCGGTGCTGGCGGCAGAGCTGGGGTAAGGGCCGTTACACATGACACAAGTCTGGAAGCACGTCTTCCTCCCCGAGCCCCGGTGAATGTCGAGTTTAGCAATGAGAGGTTTTCCCACGTTCACCTCCTGCTTTTCCTCTACTGTGTCTTCCAGTCCTGAGTACTGATACGACAGACAGACTGTGAAGACCAGATGCTCCTGGGAAGGAGAAGAGATGAGCTGTGTCATTTTCATCAACCAGGAGAGTGGATCAGTCTTAGAATACCATTCACACACACATCCAGACAAAACCAAACAGCAGCCAAAAAAAGCCAGTCTCACTCTCCTTTCCCAGGTTCCAGACCCTCAAGGTAGTCTTTACGTTTTCCTTATACTAAGAAAGACTAGCTAGAACCAGCTTCCGCTTTCCTCATTCCATATATTGAATTAGTATAGACAGAATCACAGAGATCTTGTATTACATTCCTGATGAACAGTGAAGAGATATTTTTTCAAGCAGCGGAGCTTGGAAAACTGTCTTTCCCTATTACTGGAGACGGGGAATATCTTTTAATGAAACAATAATCGGCTTTATGGGACTTCCCTGGTGGTGCAGTGGATGGGAGTCTGCCTGCCTGTGCAGGGGATGCTGGTTCGATCCCTGTTCAGGGACGATCCCACGTGCCGAGCAGCAAACAAGCCTGTGCCCGCAACTACTGAGCCCACGCTCTAGAGCCTGCGGGCCGCAACCACCAAGCCCGCGGGTGGCAGTCGCTGAAGCTCTGAGCTGGAACTGCTGAAGCCCGTGCGCCTAGAGCCTGTGCTCCGCCACAAGAGATGCCAGCCTAGTGAGAAGCCTGAGCAATGCAACCAGGAGACTGGCGGGATGCCCACGTGCGGCCCGAAGACACCACGCAACTAATGGAACGCCCATGTGGGGCCCGAAGACCCCCCGCAACTAGCAGAACGCCCACGTGCGGCCCAAAGACCCCCCGCGACTAGCAGAACGCCCATGTGCGGCCCGAAGACCCCCCGCAACTAGCAGAACGCCCACGTGCGGCCCGAAGACCCCCCGCGACTAGCAGAACGCCCACGTGCAGCCACGAAGACCCCCCGTGACTAGCAGAACGCCCATGTGCGGCCACGAAGACCCCCCGCGACTAGCAGAACGCCCATGTGCGGCCCAAAGACCCCTGCGACTAGCGGAACGCCCATGTGCGGCCCGGAGACCCCTCCCCCCCCCCCCCGCCCCCCGCGACTAGCGGAACGCCCACGTGCGGCCCGAAGACCCCCCCGTGACTAGCAGAACGCCCACGTGCGGCCCGAAGACCCCCCACAACTAGCAGAACGCCCATGTGCGGCCCAAAGACCCCCCGCGACAAGCGGAACGCCCACGTGCGGCCATGAAGACCCAGCACGGCGCCCCCGCCCAAAAAAATCAGCTTCATATCCAGGTGAAAATTTTAGCTGTTTTAAAAATATTATGAAGTAATAACCCACAAGCACAAGTGGAGACGTATACCTGAATCGGAGAATGGACAGAAGTTCAGAGACACAAGGCACGTGTCGGCTGACCAGCTGGGAACAGGCCGGGGCAGGTTTATGACTGCCGTCCTGGTGTGACTGTCAGTAGTGCTCACTTCACGCCCCAGGGTTTGGCTAAGGCCTCCTAGGGTCATGTAGCTCTAAATAAAACTCGAGTCTGGCAAGAATATGGTTCTATTGCAAAGCTCAACCCTATAGACCATGAAAATCATGTAGTTTCTCATGCGTAAGGTCAACAAGAAATGAAAAAAGATCAAAATAAATTCCCATTCTAATTTGTTGTGTTTTGCAGAAAGTCACCGAGCTGGGAAATGCTTATTTGAAAATGCTAAGGTATTTACAAGTAGACTATGCTCTGTGTCTCTAACTTTTTAATAACATGGAGGGTAATGACATGCATTCTCACACACAAATCCTCGGGCCATTATTAAGAACAGAATACAAAATGTGAAAAAGGTCACTGATGAGACTTGCGGTAAAGCCGTTCTCTCTGCTTCAACTTAATATGCGATGAAGCAGCGCATCTCTGGCCCAGTACACGGTTCACAGGCACAAATGCATTTTCACTTTCATAAAGTTTTCCTTCTGCTCAGTCGCTCTCTGTGGCCCCGTGGACTCGCCAGACTCCTCTGTCTGTGGGATTCTCCAGGCAAGAATCCTGGATCGGGTTGCCATGCCCTCCTCCAGGGCATCTTCCCCACCCAGGGACTGAACCTAGGTCTTCTGCATTGCAGGTGGATTCTCTACCCTCTGAGCCACCAGTTATGAGCCCAGTTATAAATAGGAAAAGTAGTAACCTTTAATTTCTGCAGTGAGCTGAGTCTAGTGTACAGGCAGTGCTTGGGAAGCTCCTTTGATACTAAATAGCTGCCGGTCTCTTCAGGGGTCCCTTTATTTGCATCTTTGGGATCAATATCTAGATCCTGTGAAAACCAGAAAGCGTTATTAATGAAATCAATGAAAATCACAACATCATCTGTGACCATGAAACATCTTAACAGGTGCTGCTCTCCAATGAACTGTGATCTGAGTAGGTAAACCCTACCCAGGGCTAAAGAAACAATGGAGATAACATTCTAGAATCATAATAATGAACGGAATTCTAAATTCCTCACCGATACACTTAAGAAGTTAGCTCTGGAAGGACGGTTCCTTTCAAACTGTTTCTGCAAGCACTCTGAAGAAGCGTCCCCAGGTTTCCTTTAAGTTTGCCCCATGAGCGTGTGGCTCCTGGACTCCCTCCCCCCTTAGTCATCACTGTGGGGAAGGTGCAGGTGGATTCATGTGACTTGTATATTTAACAGGAATAAATGGACGTGCCAAAGGCAGCTTCCCCTCCCCTCCTTTTTCTTCTTTTGCAGCCAACTGCTGCCAAGAGCAAGCGATCTGCGCTGTGACTCGAGAGCAGCCTTCAGGCTTGGCCGGCCCAGCGTCTGGGGCCCCATCCTGGGCCTGGGCTGCCAGGACTGCGGGACGGATCCGTCTAGTTCTGGGGTCAGTGCAGGCCGCAGGCTCTCACACAGGGCACCACCCTCCAGGAAGCCCAGAAGCGAGGGAGACGTTCTGGAGTATGTGCCTTACTCCGTGCTTACGGCTCAATTTACCGCAACGGTGCAGGAAAAGGGATTTTGTCTGGTGGCTCCTTTAGGCCCAAACAAAATGAATATCGTATCCAAGTGTTTGGAAAGAGCTAGGTTTCTATTCCAATACACTACTATAGTTTGACAAGTATGACTCCCGCTGTTGTAGTAACTATTTTGGGGCAAGTTTTTAAGAAGAGATTAATTCTGGACGTATGTGTAGCACGTTTTATTCCTTCATATGTGAAATACTATTTAGGGTAAGAGAAATTAAAGGCTTATTTCCTGGGTGAACTTAAGACACTCCTAAATTTAACATATTTAAGGTATTTTGGCGATCAGTTTTTAAATATTATGAGTATTAAATACAAATATTTTTATATATGTAATATATGTATACATACTTCCTTTATATTTAATCATAAACTTTTAAGTTTTCAAAAATTTAGTCTTTAGTGAGGCTATACCATTATAGTTTAAATAAAAGAAAAAAGTAGAGACTTACAAGTGGAAAGTCAGTAACATAGGCATCGCACATTAATATATCGGGTGGTTTGTGGACTATACTCGTATAGATTATCATGACGTTGGAAAACTCGGCTGCAAATCCTAATTGAATCTGAACACCACACTGAAATTTAAGACACATACTTTCTGGAAGCTCTAAAAAAGAACAATAAAAACTTATATAAATAATTAAAGAATTTTTGGTGAGTTTTCTGATGATAAGCAACAAACAAATATTATTTATGGGGCAAAATGCTATTAGAGCTATTTCTGTTGCTTAAAAGTGTTGCAGGGAATTCCCTGGAGGCCCAGTGGTTTGGACTCTGCTTTCACTGCCGAGCACCTGGGTTCAATCCCTGGTTAAGGAACTAAGATCCCACTCACTAGGCTAAAACATATTCACAGCAAAGTCTGGAGGAAATCTGTGAATTCAGAGGGAAAGACGACTTCATGGTTTTACATGAACACATAATGGAGAGAGAGCATAAGAAGATCTCATGGTACCGTGCGCCTTGGCCCACTGGAGGTTTCGCACCAGAGACTCCGCAGAATGTGCTGCTCCCTGGATTGGGTCAGTGAGGGCTCTCTTCTCAGATAAGCTACTTCGAATCTCTAGAGCCTGCTTGCCTTTGGTAAGGTGACATTTACCCATATCTAAAAGATAAGACATGAATATAATGTTTAAGACCACATCCTTTCATTTTGGCCAAGAACCCTCCTACAAATCAAGTTATATTCTCAACATCACTTACTCACTCCAGACACCTACCAAGAACCTACTATGTGCCAGGCATGGTTCTAAGTGCTAAGGATATGGTGTGAGCAAACAGATAAAAATACTGGACCAGCTCACTTCTAAAGGCCCCTTTCTAGCTTTTACCTTCTATAATTCTATTGATGAGTCCCTAATATGCTAAGCCTTGAAGTTCACAAAGAAGTGAAAGTATATTACTTTACTGTAAGAGCAGTCATGATAAGTTTATGTGTACTCTGTGGAGAAATACGTTCAGTTAATAAACAAATGACTACACAGCGAAGAGAAAGTTAAAATATTGTGGTGTCTTTATCTCAGATTTATTTTTTAGAAAAGAAATAACGTGTTAAAACAATGTTAAAACACCATTACTGTCTCCCCAATTCAAAGTAACCAAAGTACTGTGTATATTCTTACACATATTGTAATTTTTACTCATGTAAGTATTAATAGTATATGTCAATGTTTTAGGTTTTGAACTTACTAAAAATGTTATACACGTGCTTTTCTAATATACTGTTTTCATGCAACATAATTTAAGACATGAATACTGACAAATCTCAATTTAAATTTATAAAACCATATTACATTCTTTTGCATGGATACATTACAACAAATTCATCCTGCTAAGTCACGTCAGACCCTGTGTGACCCCATAGACGGCACCCAACAGACTTTCCCGTCCCTGGGATTCTCCAGGCAAGAACACTGGAGTGGGTTGCCATTTCCTTCTCCAATGCATGAAAGTGAAAAGTGAAAGTGAAGTCGCTCAGTTGTGTCCAACTCCTAGCGACCCCATGGACTGCAGCCTACCAGGCTCCTCCGTCCATGGGATTTTCCAGGCAAGAGTACTGGAGTGGGTTGCCACTGCCTTCTCTGAAATTCATCCTATTTCTGTAAATATTATTAATAAAAATAAATTAATAACATCTGGTCTTGGAAAGTAGTTTCTTATCTGGGAAAACAGATATAAAACTCTAAGACTTGATCCCTTTTACTCAGAAAGAGATTCCAAATGTTTGTCTTTCACGAATAACAGTAAGGTCAGAGAGACAGAGGGAAGTTACAAAACAACTAAATTAAAATAAGGGCTTCCCTAGTTGTTCAGATGGTAAACAATCTGCCTGCAATGCAGGAGACCTGGGTTCAATCCCTGGGTTAGGAAGATCCCCTGGAGGAGGGCATGGCAACCCATTTTAGTATTCTTGCCTGGAGAATCCCCATGGACAGAGGAGCCTGGCGGACCCCAGTCCATGGGATCACAAAGAATCAGACACAACTGAGCAACCAAGCACACAAATTAAAATATTCCTACTTTTTGCAGACATACATAAACTCAGTTAAAACTATTTCAGAAGCAAATCAAGGGAATGATAAGATTTAGAAGGATGCACACGCTAGTAAAGTAATGTTCAAAATTCTCCAAGCCAGGCTTCAACAGTATGTGAACCATGAACTTCCAGATGTTCAAGCTGGTTTTAGAAAAGGCAGAGGAACCAGACATCAAATTGCCAACATCCGCTGGATTA
Organism: Bos javanicus; assembly: GCF_032452875.1. Lineage (NCBI taxonomy): Eukaryota > Metazoa > Chordata > Mammalia > Artiodactyla > Bovidae > Bos > Bos javanicus. The sequence goes on along the minus strand of NC_083891.1, from coordinate 57,795,454 downwards.
TCGAAAAAGCAAGAGTTCCAGAAAAACATCTGGTTCTGTTTTACTTACTATGCCAAAGCCTTTGACTGTGTAGATCACAACAAACTGTGGAAAATTCTGAAAGAGACTGGAATACCAGACCACCTGACCTGACTCTTGAGAAATCTGTATGCAGGTCAGGAAGCAACAGTTAGAATGGGACATGGAATAACAAACTGGTTCCAAATAGGAAATGGAGTATGTCAAGGCTGTATATTGTCAGCCTGCTTATTTAACTTATATGCAGAGTACATCATGAGAAACCCTAGGCTGGATGAAGCACAAGCTGGAATCAAGATCATCAGGAGAAATATCAATAACCTCAGATATGCAGATGACACCACCCTTATGGCAGAAAGTGAAGAGCAACTCAAAAGCCTCTTGATGAAAATGAAAGTGGAGAGTGAAAAAGTTGGCTTAAAGCTCAACATTCAGAAAACAAAGATCATGGCATCCGGTCCCATCACTTCATGGGAAATAGATGGGGAAACAGTGGGAACAGTGACAGACCTTATTTTCTTGGGCTCCAAAATCACTACAGATGGTAATTGCAGCCATGAAATTAAAAAGATGCTTGCTCCTTGGAAGAAGTTATGACCAACCTAGACAGCATATTAAAAAGCAGAGATGTTACTTTGCCAACAGAGGTCCATCTAGTCAAGGGTATGGTTTTTCTAGTAGTCATGTATGCATGTGAGAGTTGGACTATAAAGAGAGCTGAGCACTGAAGAATTGATGCTTTTGAACTGTGGTGTTGGAGAAGTCTCTTGAGAATCCCTTGGACTGCAAGGAGATCCAACCAGTCCATCCTAAAAGAGATCAGTCCTTAGTGTTCATTGGAAGGACTGATGTTGAAGCTGAAACTCCAATACTTTGGCCACCTGATGTGAAGAACTGACTAATTTGAAAAGACCGATGCTGGAAAAGATTGACGGCGGGAGGAGAAGGGGATGGCAGAGGATGAGATAGTTGGATGGCATCATTGACTCCATGGACATGAGTTTCAGTAAACTGTGGGAGTTGGTGATGGACAGGGAGGCCTGGCGTGCTGCAGTCTATGGGGTCGCAAAGAGTGGGACATGACTGAGCGACTGAACTGAACTGAACCCCATGAAAGGGGGAGCAAGGAAAGAGATAGAGGGAACATATAGTTGGATATAGGTTACTGTCAAAGTCTGAGATTCATGCTGAACATCCGACTCATAATAAAAACCGTCAGAAGTATGTTCCAAGGGACTTAGTAAAAAGTACATCACTAATTGAATAAATATTTTTTTCTAGCAGATTGTGGAGTTTTATAGAGCAAGATGGCATTCAGGTACCTTAAATGCCATATTGCCAGAACTACATAGGAAAGAATTTATCTTGCAGTTTCAAGCAATTTAATAATGCTGTTTCAAGTACAAACCCCAAAATCTGGGGTCACAGATTGACAGCAGGAACCTTATAACAGCAACCAATTTATTTCCTCTTTTGTTTCACTGGCACATAACTGAAACCGGAAAGGTGGTTTTTCTCCTCAGCTGTTCGGCCTATGATCTTTGAAAACTTAAAAGTATTCAGAATAAATTATCCTGAAGAGTTCAAAGTTCAAATGTATAATAACATATAAATAAAAATATAATCCAGAAGTTCAAATATACTGGGATGCCATTTATTGACAGAACAACAGGTGGGTGAACTGGTGCTTTTTATTAAGTTTTAAGATAGTGATAGATTAAAATTAGAATAAAACATTTTAGAGTCTTGGGAGCAGATCTCACTTTGAAAATAACTGACACTCCAAAGGCTTTTTTCTTATTAGGCACCGGAACTTTGTCTTCAAATGAGAACTTTAAATAGAAGCCCACACAATATGTAAAACAGATAAAAGCAGAACTTCTTTGGTTGAAGAAGGAGGGTCAGGGCCCTGGCTGTCTACATTAAAGGGGAAAGTAGTGAAGTCAAATGATCCAGCTAAGGACGTACACTGATAAAAACATGAAAATAAATGAATGTGACTAATGAGTGGGTCGTGAAACATTCAGATGCCATCTCTGGAACATCCATGAAGCTCCATTTTCTAGGGAGCCAGTTTCCAAAAGAACTGCCTTCTTTTTAATATGACTTACGAGCTTCCCTGGTGGCTCAGATGGTAAAGAGTCTGCCTGCAATGCGGGAGACCTGGGCTCGATTCCTGGGTCAGGAACATCCCCTGGAAAAGGGGATGGCAACCTACTCCAGTATTCTTTCCTGGAGAATTCCACGGACAGAGAAGCCTGGAGGGCTACAGCCCATGGGGTGGCAAAGAGTCGGACACGGCTGAGCGACTAATGGTGTTAAAAAGAGACGTGTCCATCTACGGGGTAACAGGTGCTTCTCAGGGAGCGACATGAGCACAGCACCGCCAGGCGGCAACAGAGAGCAGCAGGGACGGCAGACATGTGCGGGGCAGACCGCCAGGGTCCCGTCCTTCAAGCAGGGTTTCAAACTCCCAAATTCGTCAAACAAAAAAAAAAGAACCCAGCCTTTTCCCACAGGGCCTCGAAATTTCTATAGTTTCATCTGTTTGACCCTGAAAGAAAATACTCATTGGACAACTTTTTTTCTCTTTTTTCCAAATAAGCAGACTGGGTGGCATCAGGCACTAAGTATTGAAAGAAGGTAAAGAGTTTTGAGGATTAAGCTTCATTTATTTCACAATCGTGTCTGGGCTCAGCCTTGCAGGTCAAAGTAATGCTACACTAATGCATACAGCTAAGCCAATGAGGAAAGAAGCAGTCGTATGAACGTTATATAAACTATTTCATTGTTCTATGAAATAGATACTAATTCCAAACCCATGTAATGACTGTAGGATTAAAATACTCAAGAGAACCATAAGTAGCTTTCTCTTTAGTCTTTATTTTACCTTCTGCAACTTCATCCAGTAACACAGTAATTTTCTTTTCTTCTAATAACCTATCCTTTAAAAACTTCATGAAGATTCCATTTGCCAACCCAGAATGCTGTATTTCAAAAGCTTCTGCTCCTTGACACCTGCAAAGAAAGACATTTAAAAAAAAGCAAACACTTGCCCCACGAGGCTCCTATAAAAACTAATGAGTCTCATGTAATACCCTGCCTCTCACAGGGCATCTTAATTAAAGAATTGACCTTTAAGCAAGAATTAAGTGCTTTGGGACTTAGAAAAAAAGATGCCAAGCTCTAAAGTGCTGAGGTCAATTATTTAAAATTTTGTATTAAGAATATCGAGGCAAATTTATGCCTAGATGGCTATGGATATTTCTAGGCTTCTAATCTACAATCAAAAAGAAGTCATTGGGCTTCCTTGATGGCTGAGTGGTAAACAATTCACTTGCCAAGGCAGGAGACACGGGTTTGATCCTTGACCTGGGAGGATCCCACATGCTGCAGACCAACTAAGCGTGTGCGCTGCAAGTCCTAAGCCTGTGCCCCAGAGCCCGTGCTCTGCAGCGAGAAGGCTCCACTGTGGGAAGCCCACGCAGCGCAATTAGAGAGTGGCCCCCACTTGCCACAACTAGGGAAAAACTTGAGCAACATCGAAGAGCCAGGACAGTAAAACACACACACACACACACACACACACACAGAAACCCTGCTGTATTAAAAAAAAAGTCATCAAAGAATGACGGAATCGCCAACACTGAAGTCTCACGTGGCATATCCAAAGACGATGTTGGCAGTGACTCTCAGGGCGTCCAGGATTGGGATGGTGTCATCATAGTCATTTCTATTTAAAAGGCAGAAGATGAAAAGGACAGATACAAATACAAAAAGTTAAAATGGCATTCTTAAAAGAGCACAAATAATACAGTGAAAAAATACACTATTCTGTACCACATAAAGGAACTCTGAACCTATCACTTTCAACCAGCTATGTATTTACCAAATGTAATCCAGGACTCCCCAACAACTGAGACAGCAGAGAATCACCCTTTTTTCTTGTTAGCTTTTAAAACTGGAGTTGCACTTGAACTCGGGCACTGGATTTTGATTGGTAAAAGCTGAGCAAGCCAAAAGATGCTAAGGGCCCCCACTCTTTTGAGTTTTGAGTCTGCTAATTCCTGGAGGAATAGCTGCAGGGATTGTAGAAGATGTTCTAAAGGCAGTCTGAGGGGCTATATGAGTTAGTACCCATGCCCTTTTGCTCACCACTTCTATTCTACAGCAGGCAGGAAAAAGTTGAAAACACACAGAGAAAATCTATTTTCTAGTTTTCTTCTTAATCAGTCCCACTCTACAATCTAAAATTCAGCAACTCTAAGTGTTCGAAGGCTTCCTGGGTTTGCCATCAGATTTAGCTTGTTGAGGTTGATGTTTAACTGCCATCAACAAGCTTCCGCGTGGAGACTGGAGTCTACCTTTTTCTGCACATGTCCAGCAGGAACACGTTGAGTCCCGTTTCCTTTTCTTGCATCAGTTTCAGTATATTCTGTACACACAGACAGTTTTCAGACCTATACGGATTTGGAGCATCCACAGGGACCATAAAGCTGTTCCCGAAGTTCTCATATCCATGTCCTGCGTAATACAACAGCCCTGAAGAGCAAGAAAGGAGAAACTGCAATCTGAGCAGGCAGCAGTCTTTAAAACAAAACCACGACTTACTTTCTTGACATGAATGCATACTTATTTAAGAGAGATGCAACTATGAACACATTCAAGTGTTAACTGAATTTGCCTTGAAAATTATCTTGGCAACAGTCTTCATTTAAGTACTGAATTTTAAACCAACATCAGGATGCTATCCTGTGCAACTAGAGAAGCAAGTCCGAAAGAGAAACACCAGATGATATCACTTGTATGTGGGATCTAACATGTGACATAAATGATCCTACCTATGAAACAGAAACACGGACGCAGAGACTAGACTGGTGGTTGCCAAGGGGCTGGGCTGTGTGTGAGGGGCTGGACTGGGAGTTTGCGATTAACAGATACAAACTGGTATATACGGGATGGAGAAACAACAAGGCCTACTGCCAGCACAGAGAACTGTATTCAGTGACCTGTGATAAACCATATGGAAAGGAACATGAAAAAGAAAGCACACGCGCACACATATATACGTATAACTGAGTCACTTTGCTGTACAGCAGTGATTACCATACGATAATTCAACCAGTACCTTATATGTAAGAAATTTTAAAAAAGATGCTCCTCTGAAGTGTATTTTAATTCATGAAAACGGCACATCTATAACCAATAGTATAACGCAGAATGCAATTTCACCTCAGGATGTTTAAAAACAAACAAGGCTGAGGGCTCCTGTGGCTCATCTGTGGTCTCTGAAAGCAGGGCTTCTCCAGGCAGGGCAGTCTCTCCTTCATCTGTGTGTTCCTGGCACACAGCAGGAGTTCAGTGAGTGTTTAACCGATGAAGGAATAAACACAGTTCAGGGGAACAGCCACTGCCATGCCAGGTGTAAGAGATTCCACAGCATTTCCTTATAATATTAGGGGGTTAGAAAAATACCCATGTATCTTTTTCTAGGCAGAGAAGGGAAATCTCATTTCGTGGATTGCTATTTTTTTGTTGCTGCTGCTGCTGCTAAGTCGCTTCAGTTGTGTTCAACTCTGTGCGACCCCACAGACGGCAGCCCACCAGGCTCCCCCGTCCTTGGGATTCTCCAGGCAAGAACACTGGAGTGGGTTGCCATTTCCTTCTCCAGTGCATGAAAGAGAAAAGTGAAAGTGAAATCACTCAGTCGTGTCCAACTCTTAGCGACCCCATGGACTGCAGCCCATCAGGCTCCTCCACCCATGGGATTTTCCAGGCAAGAGTACTGGAGTGGGGTGCCATTGTTATGCAGGTATAAATATCATTTACTTTCTATAGTCTGAATTAATCTAAAATCTGTGTTAGTTTTAGTGTTCACAGATGAGTTATTATTTCTTTACTGACAAATGGTACTATAAAAAATCACACCAAACAACTCTAAACACCTTCTTGAAAAGAAGTTGGTTTTTGTTCTTAAAAAAAAACTCAGTGTGGGCTTCCTTATAAAAACGTTTGACATTCCTATTTGCTAGGAATACTTGTGAACATAGTCCCCTAGGCCGGCACTCTGGTGCCCACTGATTCTTCTCCGTCAACAGTCTGAAGTGATGACTTCTTTATGTGTATTCTACAGTAAACAGTAAAAAGGCATTTAGAAGGAGAAAAAAAAAAAGCTAATTCAGCTGCAGCCCCCAACTCCCAGCAAGAACGTGGTTTTCAGCAGGAAAGAAAACTTGCTTCCTTGGTTCCACAGGGCAGGATCCAGGTTGTCAACTTTTCCTGAATTCCTACTTAAATAAGAAAAATGGTTCTTTCATATATATCATTCTGGGTAAAAAAATGACAAAATGGACACACACTGGTTTGTTCATTGTGGGTGCTCATCATCATGTACGTGGCAGGGACGATGAAAAAGAAATGAACACAGAGCTCCTGGCCCTGAGGGTCTTGCAGCTCATTCAGGCACGCTCACGCTATCAGTCACACACAGAAAAGCCGGCGTGTAATTAAATAGCACACATCATGGGATTAGAGCAACGCTGTACGAGATACATAAAGTGCCGAGGGGAGCATCAGCATGAGGGGAAGCGACAACGGATGGTCCAGAGAGAAAGGGAACAGTCTGGAAAGGCAGGGAGGAAGGAAGGTGCCTTATAGGCAGCGGGCACAGAGACCAACAAGGCCTGGCCCTGGAATGACAGCTAACAGAAAGGAGACCAGCCTAGAAGGAATTAAATTATTGCTGTAAATCAAAGTGTTTAGAAAATCACGGTACACAGTGGGTTTAATTAGTGAATCAATGAAAATCAAGTAAGTGAAAAGATAACTCACAGAATGGGAGAACATGTCCGCATAGACAGATTAGTATTTGTGAGGACACACTGTATATCTACAAGGACACTTTGTATCCAGAATGTATGAAGAACTCTTCAACAAGAAAAAGACAATTTTAAAACGTGCAACAGACTTGAATGAACATTCCTCCAAAGAGAACATACAAATGGCAAACAGGCACAGGAGGAGACGCTCGATATTAGCAACCATTAGGGAAAGGCAGAACAAAACGGTGTGACGCCCCTTCACACTCATCAGGAGGCTGTGACCACAAAGGCGAGAGCGAAGGCAGGCGAGGGTGAAGAGGGAGTAGGAACCTCGTTTGCTTCTGGCAGGAACATACGGTAGCGCAAGCCCTCTGCAATCAGGCGGTTCCTCAGCAAAACAGCATTCTGTGACCCAGAAATGCCACGCCAAGGTAAATATCCAGGAGAACTGAAAACACGTGTCCACAAGAATGTGCACATGCAATGTGTTCACAGGGGCACTAGTTCTAATATCTAAATAGTGGAGAATGGTTAAATGTCCATTTGCTGATCAATGAATAAACATTCTCTATCCACACAGTGGATGATTAATTAGTCATAAAAGTAACGCTACAACACAGAGGAAGCTTGGATGCACTGTGCCAGAAGTGACTGAAGCCAGACCCAGAAGGACTGGCAGGGAGTGACTCCATTCCTAGCAGAGTCCTCGGGAGACAAACCCAGAGGCAGCGAGCGGTTTGCTGCTGTCGGAGTCTGGGGTCAGCAGGAATGAGGAGGGACAGCGAGTGGATACAGGGTCTGGGGGCCGATGACAACGTTCTGGAGTTAGCTGACTGAACGGCATTGTGTGGACACTGAAAATCACTGAACTGGGACCTGCTGTGCAGCGCGGAGCGGGGAGCTCAGTTCGGGGCTGTTCGGTGACCTGGAGCGGTGGGACCGCGGGGCTGGGGGGAGGTCCGGCAGGGAGGGGGTCTGTGTACACACAGCCAATCACCACTGCACAGCAGAAACTAACGCAACGTGGGAAATAAACTACAGTTCAAGAAAAATGTTTATAAAATGAGGAAAAGACCCATGTACTTTAAAAGTGCAAGATTTACACTGTCTAGTATTCAAAATCTGACTCCACTCCCTGTCCGTCTCTTTCCTGCTTCCAGAGCAAGATACGCTTATTTGCAATCTCCATGGCCCTACTCAAGTCACACTCTCTTCCCATCTACCCAAATCTTTGCCAAGGCTTGGGCTGATCTCAGGTTCAGACCCTGGGCAAGTTATCACCTGGCCTTCAGCTTCTGAACACATTTCAGTCCCACCCTGCTGGGAAATCCTACAGCAGCCTTGACACTTCAAATCACACACGGGCACTTTACAGTTCTATGTAGACACAGTTTCTTTGATAAAAGTAACTGTAATAAAGAAATTTTATATCTGCATGGCATTTTCATGATTTTCATAAACATGATCAGATTTTAACCTGTAACAATTTTTAAATGACCTACTTTATAGGTGAGAAAATAAAATTTTAAAACAAATAATATGCTTAAAATCATATAGCTGATAGGTATTTGCATTCCATACATAGCGTTTTCCCCGTCCCATTATATTAGGGGGCTTATAAATTTCCTCAGATGGTAAAGAATCTGCCTGCAAGGCAGGAGACCCAGGTTCGATCCCTGGGTTGAGAAGATGCCCTGCAGAAGGGAATGGCTACCCACTCCAGTATTCTTGCCTGGAGAATCCCGTGGCCAGAGGAGCCTGGCGGGCTCCCATTGTGTCATTTAACACATCTGGCTTCAGCAAGGCTTGACTTGGGAGCAAAAGCAACTTCAAGGGAGGGAGGGTTTAGCCTCCCTCATGCAGGAAAAGCTAGGTGTGGTCCAGTGTTTCAATGCTGTATGCCCAGGTCTGCCATCACTGAAAAGGCACTGACAACAAAATACCGTTTGATCACCACAGAGCAATTCATGACAAATGTAATAAGCATTTTGTATCAAAGTCTACACACAAATTATACTGCAGGAGGGTAAGCATTTTTATGTAAAATAACTAGGCCAAATCACTGTATTTTAAAAATTCCATCTCTAGTACTATTTGTACATTTAAACCACTCTTATTACTCAAGGATAGAAGGACAAAAAGGATCTCTTTTAAAATGTCAAAGAATTCAATGGGGTTAGAAATAAAACCTTATAAAATAGATCTTTTAGGAATTTTATTTCTTAGGAATATGATTTCCAAGGTTACAGTCTGTCAGAGACTTATTTTTTGTCTACAGAGAACACAGTTGCTTAAATGGAAGGCTTTCCCGCTTGAGTGGCGCTGCCGTGCACTTGGCACAGGGCTTTTATTGGAACGTGAGCGTCGCCACCACCAGCGACCTGCAGAGCGGTTACTCGAACACATCAGGCACTGCTGGAAGCCCGAGCTTTACCTCAACAAGCTCACAGGCGTCCCACGACACGTGCCTCATAGTGAGGCAGCAGATGTTGTCGCTGCCGCCCTACAGATGCGGAAGCTGAGACACGGAAGCGTTCGACAGCTCACCCACTTCACAGACTAATAAGGGGCACTCCCAGAAGTGAGCTGCCAGCTGGATCAGCTGCTGCGCTAGGTTATGCTGTCTCCTTACAACCTTCTGCTGGCTTTCAAGGTAACGTTACTCTCAGAAAATAAAAAATGTCGGTGTACTGGTATTTCCACGATCTCACCGTGCCATCTCTTTAAAAACTCCTTTTTTTCCCCCGATGAAATCTTAGGCTGAACCTTAATACATAATAAGAGATAAAAGTCAATTTCTCTATTGAGGCCTGAAGTGGAATGTTATCCAAATCCTCTATTTGTGAAGGAAAATCTGAACTCAGCAAACTACGACAACGGCTACAGTATTTCGAGGCTTTAGCATGCCAGATATGTGGCTGGTTATTTTATCTTACTTGTCCTGTAACAACCGCATTAACTTGTCTATCCATTGTATACATCCTTTCTGGCTTAGGAAAGTGAAGTAACTTGGTCACAGACACATAGCGAGTGAGCAGAAAAGCCAGAGCGTTGAGTCCAGGGTTCGTGACTGTTGGGTCTGCTGCTTAACCCCTGAGCTACACTGACGCGAGTGGTTCCAGCGTGAGTGAGGCTTTGGCCCTATTCTAGCCAGGTTCCTTGAACCTTCTTTTCTATTGAAGCACAGCTCAGCTGCAGCAGGTGATGAATGTAGACAAGTGTTAGGTGGGGTGGACACTAAGCCAAGGACTTACTCCATCCTAGCTTATCTATATTGGAGAAGGCGATGGCACCCCACTCCAGTACTCTTGCCTGGAAAATCCCATGGACGGAGGAGCCTGGTAGGCTGCAGTCCATGGGGTCACTAAGAGTCAGACACGACTGAGCGACTTCACTTTCACTTTTCACTTTCATGCATTGGAGAAGGAAATGGCAACCCACTCCAGTGTTCTTGCCTGGAGAATCCCAGGGACGGGGGAGCCTGGTGGGCTGCCGTCTATGGGGTTGCACAGAGTTGGACACAACTGAAGCGACTTAGCAGCAGCAGCAGCAGGTTATTTATATAACTGAAATCTTTATCTATTTATCCTTATTTATAGGTAACAAATAGGTCAGTTATTCCTGTTTCTAGCTTGTGTTTTTAGTGCTTATATATGTTTAAAAACTGAATTACATATTCTGTTCTGCTAATTTTTATTTCCTTCACAAACCCAAGGGCAGTATAATACAGAAGGGCATAAACTTCAGTGCCCATGCTTTCCACGCTGACACTGCTCTTCTGAAACTCCTGTGGCTCTAGCTCTGCCTCCCCTGCCCCCCAAAGTACTCCTGGTCCCCGGGGCTGCCAGCTGGACGTGAGGGCACAGCCCAGGGAACATGCCTATGCCCTCTGGCCTCTGCCACACTTACATTGAAAGCAGATGTGTCTGGTGTTTGGGATATTCACAATACTTCAAAATATTATGCAACCACCCTGTTAAGACATGAATCAGTCGTATTTAAACATTTTTCTAGCTTTTAAAAAAAATATATATTTATTTTTATTTGGCTGCACTGAATCTTTGTTGTGTTATGTGGGATCTAGTTCCCTGACTTGGGATCGAACCCGGGCCTCTTTACTCTATATTTCAAGTTGATGTTTTTATTTTGGGGCAAAGCTTCAGCATAAGATAAACTCTTCTTACTAGAACTTTTAATATTTCTGGTTCTCAAGTTTCCAGGGGCAATTAAAATTTAAGTTTTGATTTTATTTTTAAGTTTTGATTTAAAAAGCTAAAAAGAATTTAAAGCCAAGGTAATAATGCTAATAAGAAATTACAATAAATAATCAAATTCATAATTTTTCATATAATTCCTTAACTCTTAAAATACTTCACCAATCTCAAAACCCAAATTGGTAAATATTTTTTCCTTGCACCTCATTACCTCTGGGAAAGTTTTAGAAGCCTTTTCCTGTTTAAGCCATCTATGCACTTAACAACTGAGATAAATTATGTAATATAAAATAAATCAACTAACCACCTTATTAGAGACTAAAACTATAAATCAAGTACCACAGGGGCACATTTGTATTGTATATTCTATCATTTTCATAAGAAAAATGGATTCTCAGAGTCATTACTTTATATGCTCATGAATTAAGATTACATTGTTAAAACATCAGAAGAATGTTGAAGTCCCAAATCTGAGATATTTACTTTGCTGATTCACTTGCGTAGCAACTGTAATCCTTGGTACTTAAGAAGAAACTCATTTAAAACTTACTGAGATTTTAAGATTTTCCCCCATCCTATATACAGTAATGTTCTAAATCTTGAAAGAAGTTAGTTTTTTCTTCCATTAAAAATTCTACTTTGAGTATCTTTGTTTCTTTGTTGTTAGGTGTCTAATGATGTCTATCTTCTTTGTGAATTGTACCTTTTATCATTAAAAATTATTCATCTTTGTTTAATTAAAAAAAAAAACTTCTACTTTGAGAACCTTTAGCAATTCTATCAAGTTTGCCTCATCATATTAGTCTAATTAGAAGTAAAAAGGCTAAATAAAGGAATTATTGAAGTAAAGTAACTGGAAAGATATAGAAGCCAAATCAACTTGGTTTAGCGTGGCATCCTGACAGCAGGTCTGGAAATGTTACTTTCCTGGCAGCTGGATGTTATTATACAACATCGCAGGGAGCACAGCTCTGAGAAATGCAGCTGAGAGTGACAGCTGGCTTCCCATACTTTTGGCTATGCCCATTAAAAGAAAATCACCAAAGAAACGGCTTATTACTGACAGCATACTCTCTCTTTAAAGAATCTTTACCATAAATGTAGTGTTCTTAATATATTTAAATGAAAGAATGAGAAAAAACATTAAAAAAAATTTACTGTTAGTATTCTTGTGGAGGTCCATCTTTAACCTGGGCTTCCCGGGCGGCTCAGATGGTAAACAATCTGCCTGCAATGCTGCAGACCTGGGTTTGATCCCTGGGTTGGGAAGATCCTCTGGAGAAGGAAATGGCTACCCATTCCAGTACTCTTGACTGGAGAAGTTCATGGACAGAGGAGCCTGGAGGGCTATAGTCCATTTTGTCGCAAAGAGTCGGACACAACTGAGCAATTAACACTTTCATCTTTAACTGTATCTGGGTAGGACTTTAGTTTACTGATTGTTCTCATATGTCTCACTCATCAATATTTCCTTGTTAAATTTTAGTTCCCACTAAAAGGCCAGAAAATACCATGCAATAGTTAGAAAACAGAAGAAAACATGTGGAATGTACATTCGGGTACAACTTTTTATACTCCACACACACACATGCATATTAGTATTTTACATATATGAATATACAATTTGCTATCTGGTCACTGAACTTTACTGTAGCTCTTGTAGTCAATGAAACAAAATCACGTAAGATAGGTTGAGAATTCTACTAAGAACAACACTGTTTTGAGACGTGAAAGTAAAGACATCAAGTTAATTAGTCACATGGAACTAAGGAATGAAGATCAAATCCATCTTCTATTACAAGAATAAAACTTTTCAACAGTCCATTTGCCATGCCTTTCTCTGCTTTTCAATTCTCAACCTAACTTGTACAACAAAAAGACAAGGGGATAATTACAAAAGCGAAGATGATAAGTATCTTACCATAGACTCCTTTGTCTAAAAGCAGTAAAAATTCATCCACGGCGTTACGCATCTCATATTCAGTAAGATCCAACAGTGAAACGACTTTGAAGTCTAGCTGTCTTAACAAGTTGGTCAATTCATACACATCCACCAAAGGAGCTTTAAGCTTGGGATGCTCCCAATAATTCATATTTCCTATCAAAAGAGCAACCTTGTCCTTTGCTGTTAAAAAAAAAAAAGAGGAGGAGGGGGAGACATTTAAAGGAGGATATAAAGTTTAAAAACAAAACGCAAAAAAAGAAGGCTTTACAGATAAGATTTCTTCATTTTATTTCATTTTAGAGCTAGGCTATCACTTTATGTAGTAGACCAATGCACTCTACTGAGGAATACAGAAACTGGTGAGTCAAACAACTGAAATTCAACTTAATTGATGCTTTGGAAAATCAGGCAAAGGATACTAACTGTACATGAAGCGAACAGTAACTAACATTACAGTAATACTTTTACTGATTTATAACAGAAGGAAAGAATGCTCAGTATAGACTTTTAGAGCAAATTTAAATAAAGAATGTTTGGAATTGGGTTCCTATCAAATTAAGTTCTGTTCTACTGATAACAGAAGAGGCCAGAAACAAAACGGAAGAGGCCAGAAACAAAAGGAATACCGAAACGAGGGACGAGAAGAGTTCCCATCAGAGCAGGTGAGGGGAAACCAAAGACAGAGAGCAGAGCTTAACAAACACTGCATTCTCTATTTTCTGTTGCTGTACTGTCTCCTCTTCGCTTCTTTTTTAAAAAAAACCTCCCATTTGGGTGAGATGTGGCTGCCTCAGGGCGGTGTGAAGCATTTTTGTGTGACTATCTTAGTAGTTCATTTTCTGACCTTAGTGAACTGCTGCTGCTAAGTCACTTCAGTCATGTCCGACTCTGCAACCCCATAGACGGCAGCCCACCAGGCTCCCCGTCCCTGGGATTTTCCAGGCAAGAACACTGGAGTGGGTTGCCATTTCCTTCTCCAATGCATGAAAGTGGAAAATGAAAGTGAAGTCGCTCAGTTGGGTCCGACTCCTAGCGACCCCATGGACTACAGCCTACCAGGCTCCTCCATCCATGGGATTTTCCAGGCAAGAGTACTGGAGTGGGGTGCCACTGCCTTCTCCGTTAGTGAACTGAGGCTTTGCTAAAGACGTGGTCTCATAGAAAGAGCTTTTCTGTCGTAAGGGGCAAAAAGATCCACGTGTTGTGTGCTCAGTCATATCCGAATCTTTGCGACCCCATCACCTGCAGCCACACCAGACTCCTCTGTCCACGGGTTTCTCCAGGCAAGAATACTAGAGTGGGTTGCCATTTCCTCCTCTGGGTGATCTTCCTGACCCAGGGATCAAACCCACATCTCCTGCATCGGCAGGCAATTCTTTAACTGCTGAATCACCTGGGAAGCCTAAAAAGATGCACACCTGTGCCTTTAAAAGTATCAGCTGGCTTTATTTGGTATACAGCTTGTCCAAAAGAGTTGTGGAAGGCTGAGCATAGTCTAGTGCTTAAGAGGTCTTCAGAACTGTACTCTTGCTAGCGGGGGTGGAGTTAAAAGTAGACTTGAGACTGTGCGTGATACGAGAAATCTGAGGTTTCTCTCGAGGGCTGGCAGCAGGGTGTGTCCAGCACACACTGGGGTCTAAATCTGTGATGGAAACAGCAGGAAGCAGTGGAGAAGGTGTAACAGGAGGGTGCGGCAGCCCCAGCCACACCCTCTTGAATCTCTGCAAAAAAATTAGAGATACCAAGGGGACATTTCATGCAAAGATGGGCTCGAAAAAGGACATAAATGGTATGGACCTAACAGAAGCAGAAGATATTAAGAAGAGGTGGCAAGAATACACAGAAGAACTGTACAAAAAGATCTTCACGACCCAGATAATCACGATGGTGTGATCACTCACCTAGAGCCTGACATCTTGGAATGTGAAGTCAAGTGGGCCTTAGAAAGCATCACTATGAACAAAGCTAGTAGAGGTGATGGAATTCCAGTTGAGCTATTCCAAATTCTGAAAGATGATGCTGTGAAAGTGCTGTACTCAATATGCCAGCAAATTTGGAAAACTCAGCAGTGGCCACAGGACTGGAAAAGGTCAGTTTTCATTCCAGTCCGAAAGAAAGGCAATGCCCAAGAATGCTCAAACTACCGCACAATTGCACTCATCTCACACACTAGTAAAGTAATGCTCAAAATTCTCCAAGCCGGGCTTCAGAAATATGTGAATTGTGAACTTCCAGATGTTCAAGCTGGCTTTAGAAAAGGCAGAGGAACCAGAGATCAAATTGCCAACATCTGCTGGATCATCGAAAAAAGCAAGAGAGTTCCAGAAAAACATCTATTTCTGCTTTACTGACTATGCCAAAGCCTTTGACTGTGTGGATCACAACAAACTGTGGAAAATTCTGAAAGAGGCAGGAAACCAGACCACCTGACCTGCCTCTTGAGAAACCTGTATGTAGGTCAGGAAGCAACAGTTAGAATTGGACATGGAACAACAGACTGGTTCCAAATAGGAAAAGGAGTACATCAAGGCTATATATTGTCACTCTGCTTATTTAACTTACATGCAGAGTACATCATGAGAAACACTGGGCTGGAAGAAGCACAAGCTGGAATCAAGACTGCCGGGAGAAATATCAATAACCTCAGATATGCAGATGACACCACCCTTATGGCAGAAAGTGAAGAGGAACTCAAAAGCCTCTTCATGAAAGTGAAAGTGGAGAGTGAAAAAGTTGGCTTAAAGCTCAACATTCAGAAAACGAAGATCATGGCATCTGGTCCCATCGCTTCATGGGAAATAGATGGGGAAACAGTGGGAACAGTGTCAGACTTTTATTTTTTGGGCTCCAAAATCACTGCAGATGGTGACTGCAGCCATGAAATTAAAAGATGCTTACTCCTTAGAAGGAAAGTTATGACCAACCTAGATTGCATATTAAAAAGCAGAGACATTACTTTGCCAACAAAGGTCTGTCTAGTCAAGGCTATGGTTTTCCCAGTGGTCATGTATGGATGTTAGAGTTGGACTGTGAAGAAAGCTGAGCACCGAAGAATTGATGTTTTTGAACTGTGGTGTTGGAGAAGACTCTTGAGAGTCCCTTGGACTGCAAGGAGATCCAACCAGTCCATTCTGAAGGAGATCAGCCCTGGGATTTCTTTGGAAGGAATGATGCTGAAGCTGAAACTCCAGTACTTTGGCCACCTGATGCGAAGAGTTGACTCATTGGAAAAGACTCTGATGCTGGGAGGGATTGGGGGCAGGAGGAGAAGGGGACGACAGAGGATGAGATGGCTGTATGGCATCACCGACTTGATGGACATGAGTTTGAGTGAACTCTGGGAGTTGGTGATGGACAGGGAGGCCTGGTGTGCTGCGATTCATGGGGTCGCAAAGAGTCGGACACGACTGAGCAACTGAACTGGACTGAACTGAATGTCACCAAAAATCTCTTTGGAATTTCTTCCTTTTCCACACTAAGGTCGAGGGTTAAACAAGGTCTGGAGAAAAATTAGAACCAACTCAAAGACAGTGACTCCCTCAACGTGGCAAAATACCCCACTTTGTGAGAAGACTCAAATACTTTCTTTTTTTTGGCCTCACCATGCAGTTTGCACATTCTTAGTTCCCCAACCAGGGATTGAACCCCAGGCCCTCAGCAGTGAAAGTGTGGAGTCCTAACTACTGGACTGCCAGAGAATTTCCTTTGTCTGGTATCTTTGTTCTATATTCACATTTTCAGAGATACCTTGCAAACTGCCTATTCTTTTGAGTGCACACATTAAAAAAAAAAAAATTAAACAATACTTAAGCCACATTTCTGATTCAATAAAAGTCACTTTAAGTCTGGTTCAAATGATAATCTCTTCTCCTATCCCAAAGAGAAGGCCAGTTTTTCAAGACTATTTTAATAGGCAAATTCAGTCACAAAGCCTCTACTGTCTTTCATTTTAAAACTCAAAAAAAAAAAAAAAAGTTAAGAATACTCAGGGTGGATTTCAGTTAGGAGGCAGTATAAGATTTATTATCACCTGTATTTCCTTTTTTTTTTTTTTAAGTTTCTTCTTAAATAAACTAGAAATGTACTGTTACACTAATTTACCCACTATATACCAAGACATTAGCTGGCTAATCCACAGAAATATTTCAGAGCATTGTTTTCTGAGCCCATTAACCCTATCAGAGTTCAGAACCAATCTTAATATACTGATGGACTCAGACTCAGTTCAACCTGCTCCTCAGTGAGGGGAGCTGGAGCCTGGGGTGCCGGCCTTTCATCATTATAGCCCCAACCAGGGGCCTCCCAGTGAGATTCTCAGAGTAAAGAGTCTGTGTTGTACAGCGGATTTCTTGGTGGGATATTATGACAATTTAGTATATATCTTACACTGGGATATTATGACAATTTAGTATATATCCTACACTAAGTTCTACTGGCAGAAAAAAGTTATGAGATATGTAACTGAAAAAAATCACCGGGGTCTTTAGAGGGGAGGAAACAGTTGTTAGACTAAGCATGCAGGCTGCTCCTGCTAAGATCACTGCTTTTGTCATCTGTTTGGAAGGGACACTTGGTACAGTACACAGATGCAAGGGTTTAGCCACTCGAGAACCATGGGGCCTAAAAGCTATGTATCAGTAATTGACCACAACTCTTCAAAAACTTTTCCCCAGTGATAATGTGGGATCTTCATTCCCCGACCAGGGATCGAAGCTGCCCCTCCTGCATTGAAAGTGCAGAGTCTTAACCAATGGACCTCCAGGGAGTCCCCCAATGATAATTTTAATGCTTAGTTCCTAAAATGTCTTGAGGCATCTTCTTGAGTTTGGTAATAGAGATGATGGGTCAGTAACTTACCTTGCCCACTCTACTTGCAAAACAGTTCCTGAACAATAGTTGAACTGGGGTGGATTTAGAACAGAGAAGTAGACTGCGGTGGCCGAAATAGGAGATGACAAAGTCTGGTTCCAGGAATTAGTAGTAGAAAGGGAAAGAAAAAGTCAGAGACATGACAGAGAAAGAAACAGTAAAATTTGAAGTTGAGGAGATAAGAGTAAGGAATCAAAGAAAACTTCAAAATAACAACTATATAAGCAACTTATGATGGGTTTTCAAGTGATTAAAAATAAATGAAACTTTCTGTAGAAAAACATTTACTGTAAGAGCCACCCACAACTTCTTGAACACATACCATTCACTGGAAAAAGGGAACACAGACACCAGCTGATTAAGCAACAGAATAAAACCACTTCAGAAAGATATTTTCACTGTATGATCCTAGACATCTTCTAAAGCTTAATGAAATGTATTGCTTAAACTCTGGTACAAGTTACACCATTAATTCCCCGTCTGATTATTCTAATAGTGTGCTACTCATTTCATCCAAAAATGAGTTAATGTTTATTAGCAGCTGGAGAAGGACCTGGTAACACTGAGCGCTCCGTCAGCATCTGTTAAATAAAGAGCCTCTGGCCATCTATCGGTGACTGAGCCCTGACACCAAATCTGAGTGAGTGAACAGACAGTCCTTGTTGGTCTCATGCGTCAGATCTTCGTCTTTCTACGTCCTTCAAAATAAAGCCCAAGCTCCTTAGTCTGGTGACAAAGCCATTGGTACTCTAGTCCCGGCTGCCCTTCGAGCTGTGGTGAGAGACGGCCCCCGAGGGTAGCCCCTCATGGCCTCCTTAGGCAGTGAGGCCCCTCACTCTGCCCCCCGTCTCTGGCTCCGAGTCTGGGCTGCCCTGTGACCCTGTCTGAGCATAATATAGTGGGACACTCTGCCAGTTCTGGGTCTAAACCTTAAGAAGTCCTGAGAGCTTCCGGTCTGGGGACTCAGCCACCGTGCAAAGAAAGTAAATTACCTGGTGAGACCACAGGTGGGGGAGGAGAGGAGAGAGTGAAGTAGACTGAGAATATTACAGGACAGGAAAACAGGGGGCCATATGCCCCTTGAAGGGGACAGCTACTATTTAGTCACAGCCTACAGCTGTCACTCTAAAGCTACCATTTTTGAGAGAACTTATAAACCTGAATTTGTATATGCTGTCTGATCAGTGACAGCTGATTCTGTCTGAAGCCACTGTGCGGGACCCCTCCCGCAGTTAGTGCCCTTTCTCCACAGCCTGAACAGTCCCATGGAAGCTCCCCTCCGTGCTGTCAGCCTTCACCTCCATGCTGACAATGCTGCTGACTGTGTCTCCGAGCCTGGCCTCTCCTTAGAGTTCCAGACCCATGTGTGCAAATGCCTGCTGTGTACCTCTGCCTAGACAAGACACAAACACCTCAAACTGGCTAGGCCAAAATAAGAGTCCGCTGCTGTTTGAATCTTGCTTTTGATCCTGTGCTCTCTAACTCAGTGGGCTGTGCGACCACCTGCCTCGTGGCCCAAGTACGAACCTGAGCAGGCATGGTGATGCCTCTGTACTTTTTGTGCCCTAGAGTGAGGTGATGAGAACAGCTTACCGATCCCATCATCTCAAGGTCTCCTGAACCTGCTCTGTCTTCTTCTGCATTGACTTGGTACTAGCCTGGTTTAGAGTCTCATCATCTCTTTATCTGGACTATTGCAACAGTCTCAATTTTTCTCTTAACTTAAACAATGTCTCCCTTCCAGTTCATTTTCTATACACTGATACAAGACTGGTCTTTTGGAGGGACAAGCTCACCCTTCTTTCAAAGCTTCCTTCCAGTGGCTTGTCTGAGAAATGGGGCTCCTCACGACCTGGTCTTAATCTGCTTCTCTAAGTTCCTGCTCTTCCTGCTCTAGAGCAGGGGTCCCCAACCTCCAGGATCTAATGCCAGATGATCTGAGGTGCAGCAGATGTAATAATAATAGAAACGAAATGCATAATAAGCATAATGTGCTTGACTCATTCCCAAACCATGCCCCCACCTCCAGTCCATAGGAAAACCGTCTTCCACGAAACAGGTCCCTGGTGCCAAAAAGGCTGAGGACTGCCGCCCTGGGGGCATGGTGTGTTACTCGCAACTTCCCCAATACAACAGACACCCTGTCTTCTTTCTCTACGATGTTTCTTTAGGATTTCACGTTTCCTGTCTGGAAGGCCCTTCTCCCATTCATCCTTCAACATGCAGAACTGCTACAGCAACCTCTCAGGTGCTTTCCTAACCTCTAACCCCACCAAGATGCAGTATTAGTCGCTTCTGTGTGACCTACACATGCTTCTTTCTGCTTTTATGTTTATTTTTTTGCACATTGCCAAACCAGAAATCACTCCACAGAAGCTGACCTGGTCTCAGAAACTGAATTCATAATCTTTTTATCTATTTATTTTTTTTTTTGAATTCACAATCTTTTTATTTATCTTATTTAAAAAATGTATTTATGTGGCTGTGATGGGTCTTAGTAGTGGCACGAAAACTTTCATTGCAGCATGTGGGATCTAGTTCCCTGACCAGGGATTGAACCCAGGCCCTCTGCATTGGGAGCATGAAGTCTTAGCCACTGGACCAGCAGGGAAGTCCCTCATAATCTTTTCAAAGTCTCCTATTCTATACTTTCTTTTATAAATATCCAAAAGAAAACATGTTATTCAAATATTTATACAAGTTGTCAATTTTAAAAGTCTCAAATCCCTTCATAAGCCCCATAAAAGAGTTGTATGCTACAATTATATTTGGTTACAGGGCTTTCCTGGTGGCTTAGATGGTAAAGAATCCTCCTGCAATGTGGGAGACCTGGGTTAGATCCCTGGATCAGGAAGATCCCTTGGAGAAGGAAACTGCTACCCACTCCAGTATTCTTGCCTGGAGAATCCCTTGGACAGAGGCACCCGGAGGGTTATAGTCCATGGGTCACAAAGAGGGGGACACAACTGAGTGACTAACACTTTCATTTTCAAGCGTTTTAAAGCTCTACTTACCCAAAGGTTGGTCAACTGTTTGCTCTTGATTATCTACAGAAAGATAAAAACAAAAAGATAAGCGAGTTGGTCCCCATGACACATCTCCGAGGTTCGAGGAAACAGTGACAGTCCCATCGGCAGTACAGCGAAAGGCAGAGTGGTTACAGCTGGTTCATGGTTTTGAGGTTTTCAGGTTCCTGATTAAAAACTTGTACCTGGATGGGAGCTGGAATCAGGGGCAGGGAATGGCTCTGGTAACAGATTGCTACAGCTGAGGGTGATTCTCTTTAACATGTTAGGTAGAAATTACAGCCTGAAAACAGTTGGTGGTGGCCATGAAGAGCAGCAGGAACGGTTAACATTTACTGAATGCTGGCCTGGGACTGTTGCATGTGTTGTAAATATAACTGATTTTAACAACCACACTTGGTGAGGTATATGCTGCTATTACCTCCATTATATAGGTAAGGAGTCTGAGACAGAAAAAGACTGAGTCACTTGCCCAGTGTTAGCAAGCTAGGGGATCTCATGCCATGGTCATGCTCTTTGCCATCATCTATACATAATATGAAATACCTCCAACTCTCAGGGACCATGCAGGAAGACACGCTGGGGAAGATGGACTTCAGATGGTCACGTGTCTCTTGCTATAGACAGGGTAAGTGTTTGCATTTTTAATAATATATATGCTCTAAGAGTCCACTGAAAATATATTCAGTTTTTTCTTACATGCTTTGGTGTTTCTAATTCTTGGGGAGCAAGGATATAATGAAAAAGGTTGGGGAAATTTCAGAAGCTTAGTGCTGTTGGTATGCAAAAGTTTTCCTGAAATAGCTTTTCAAGATGCTCACTGAAGAGCATGAAATAACAGACACATTTAGGAAAAGGGGAATTCTAACCAAGTCAAGAGAGGCAATCAGCTACAAGACGAGGATGGCTGTTCCAAAATCACTTAGTTTTGAGTGTCTGAAGCAAATCTCACGGAGGTTTCCTGGAGCTCGAGGCTGGCCCCGCAGGAATGACACCCTGGTAACAGGGCCCTTCTGCTTTGTTTCGTGGGCTTATAGTAATCAGCAAGCCCAACCATCGCTCACAACAAGAGATGTTTAGTAATGAAACATAGGCACAAAACTAAGCAAACTAGTTATGGCGTGACAACAACGAGAAATAACACATCAAGAAATAAGAGGGATCGCTACAAATATTAACTGATGTAGCTCCCGTCTGATCCCACTCTCTCGAGGTTTCATTTTCAAACAGAGTCAGAGGTTCCCTCAGTGCCTTTCGGACTCATGCCCTCTGCCTTCACGATTACTATGCCTTTTATCTCAGGCAAGTCTGCTCTTTAGCTTAGCTTGTTCAGAAATCGGTTCTCACAAAATTGGCCAAAGAATGATAAATATTCCTGCCAACTATTAGTCTCTTCATGGCCAATGATCAACCACTCGTCTGCAGAGCATCAACAGTCCCCACTGACAGTGGTTTTACTTCAGATACAGACACCCACCCAACTAGTTCAGACATGTTCAATGTCTGAGCAGCTCTGAACGGGGACCCAGGGGTCTGGCGAGCTCAGAAGTGGAACTCCTGCCACTTTTTCATAGGCTGCTTCTTGGCTCTCAAATTAATTTCATGCATTTCTCCATTTAGCTGCCTTCTTTATTTATAGTCATTCACAATGATAAAGAAATACACTGATATTTTATATTGCCTCAGTATATTTATTTTTCTACCCTACAGTCTTACAATTTAGGGTCTTTTTAATATTTTCACTTGCATGAAATTGAACTTCATGTTAAGTACTGATTTCAACCCTAAATTATGATATGTCAATCAAGGGGAAAAAACCCCACTAGTACTGCTACAGCAAGAGAATACTGCTAGTGTCTTTCTAAGTTACTGCATTCAATAACCTGGAACTCTAAAATGAGTGTTTTATGTTTGCATTACTCACCAGGATGCCCGAGATTAGTCAATTCATCTAAAATAAAATAAGAGAAAACAGATGAAATAATCTTTAAATAATTTAACTGCCAATTTAGTGTATATAGGAAGACTGATCAAAGAAGTTGACTCTGTGCTATTAAATCATGTTACAAAGTTTTATCAGGTTAGAACTTTTTAAATGCCTTAAATGAGAAGTCATGCACATTGTGAGGAGGGGAGTATGCTGTTGTGGACATCAGTTAGGACTCCTAAGCTATTACTATGTTCATCAAATGACAAAAAGCTAAACAGACTCATCTTTAATTTGATCAAAGTTTTGTAGATGTTCTGGCTAATTATGGGACAAAAACAATCAAGAGACAGGTTTGTCTATGGCCTCAACTATACACTTCTTGAAACTAATTAAAAACCTCAAATGATATTTTTAAAAATAAACGAGTTTAGAACAGTTTAAGATGTACAGAACTATTTCGAGGACAGTGCAGAGTTTCTGCATACACCCACCTACTTTCCCTATTTTTAACGTCTGACGTTAGGAAGGCATATTTGTCACAGTTAATGAACCATTAATGTTCTTTTTTTGTTCCAGGACCCTGTTCAGGACACCACGTCACATTTACTTGTGTTTCCTTGGGCTTCTCTTTGCTGTGACAGTTTCTCAGACCCTCCTTGTTTTTAATAACCTTGACCACTTTGAGGATTACTGATAAGGTAAGGTATTTTGTGGAATGTCTCTAAATCGGGAGATATCTTATGTTAGACTGGTGGAATGTGTTTTTAAAGGTATTGTGGTTTCAGAATTGTTCATCTGTAGCCCCTTGGTGGCTCAGATGGTAAAGAATCTGCCTGCAATGTTGGAGACATGGGTTCGATCGCTGGGTTGGGAAGATCCCCTGGAGGAGGGCATGGCAATCCACTCCAGTATTCTTGCCTGGAGAATTCCACGGACAGAGGAGCCTGGTGGGCTACAGTCTGTAGGGTTGCAGAGTCAGACAAGACTGAGTGACTACACACAGCACACAGCCTCTGGCTAATGGAGGGAGAGAATCATCTAAGCAAATACCTATGACATTACAGCTACCTATTTTTCCTTTACAAATTTTATGAAGATAAAAGTTAACATTCACAATAAATTACAAATGCTATACTACTCATAAAATGTGCAGTAATTTCTGTGATATAAAACCAACTACACAGTGGTATTTGCTACAGTATGGGGTCATGTACAATTTCTTCCATCTTCTGTGTTCACTCCTTCCCAGGTACTCAGGCCAGCACCTGTTCTTCCATCCTATAGTCAGTGAGGCTCAGATTCTTATTATCCGGCTGTGCTGTGTCTTCATTCGTTGCTGCACGAGGGCTTTCTCTGGTGTGGCTCATGGGCTCTAGAGCAAGGCTCAGCAGTCGTGGCGCACAGGCTGAGTTGCTCCGAGGCATCTGGGATCTCCCTGGACCAGGGATCGGACCTGTGTCCCCTGCATTGACAGGTGGGTTCTTAACCGCAGGACCACCCGAGAAGTCCAGGTTTAGGTTTTTTGTTGTATTCTCATTCCATCCTGGGCCTCCCCTCCTCTGACCTCCTAAATGATCTAAAACTTGCACACATGTATTCACCACTACAATTGTCAGAGTGTTTTCACTGCCCTTAAAAAGAAACCCTGAGTCCCACCTATTGAACCCCTACCCTCTGTCCCAATCAGGGATCTGTAACAAAGCACATAAAATTAAACAGATCACATCAGGTTCTACAGGTAAAAAAAGATAAGGTATGTTGTAGGACATCGCTGCTGTGTGCCCATCCACCAACTATAAAATGCCTCAACGCTGCAGATTTTTTTAGAAAGAAAAGTTGGATCTAATTTTTCCATCTGAAATTTTGGGAGTAATTTAATAACAGATTTACTTGAAAATTATTATCTAGTAGTATGTTCACCGCTGCAAAATTGTAGGGAGATTCTTGCAGGTAAAAAACCAGCTAGGAGGTAACCGACACGCATCACCCTGAAACCAGCGATACTAGTTTACTCTTTTTCTTAGAGGTCTGCAGTGTTAGGAGATTTTAAAAATCATGCAATTAGGTGAAAAAGAAGGAAGAGGAGTCTGTTTAGGATCTCTTTACAAAGATTCCCTCATGCAGGGCCCACAGACCACGGGATTACAGTGCACCCTTATGCTAGAGAATTCTTTTTGACAACTAAGATTGGGATGAAAATAGTAATTTCAGAACTTCAGAGTGACACCATAGCAATACAAAGGACAGGGAAACCAAGAAACATAAGAGGCGACATTATTTTCTTACTTTGCCCAAGTAGAGCCAAAGATGTTTATAACAGGTTAAAGAGGCAGAAATTGAAAAAATACTTTGCTATCCATAAATCTCATTTTGCAAAACAGTGTGGCACCACAGCAGGGCAGGCAACTTAAGCTTGAAAATTTACTCATTACAACTTATGTATAAGGCTTTGGTTAATCAAAAGAATTTGGAGTTTATGTTAAAATAACTTGCAGTTCTCTGTGTAGTATGGTAAAGGTGACATGATACCTTAATCTACAGTCTTATAACATCAAAGAATGGATCTTATAAACTTATATTAAAACAGTATACTTATTATTACATAAAAAAATGCATTAAACAATAAATCTCCAGTCCTGAAACTGTTATAGAAATTACGTTTGCATTTGAGAGGCATTTTGTCATGGCAAACAGATAGATAAAATAATCTAAACAACTATCCATGACAGGATAGCCATGTATTTTTTTAAATTTTATGAAGACAAAAATGAAATTAAGAATTAATCACACTGTTCACTATCCGTAAGATATTGTTGGAAATTAGTTATTTTAATAATGTGTCAATTGAATAGTGTCTGGAGCAATTTATGAACCCTTGAAGACTAAGATACAGTATCCTTGCATTAAAATCTTTTCTTATAGCCAGTATTTTTTCCATCACTGCACTCAGTAGGCCAGGGCACTCCACCAATCCCAAGATGAACCAGCATGCAGGATATTTGCTTTCAAACCAAAGGATTACGCTACCTTCAGTGCATTCCACTGCCTCATCTGTTCTTCCTTGTTCCAGAGAAAACAAATGTGAATACATTGTGATTCATGATCTTAGGAAGGGCGGTCATCAAGCAAACAGAGATAAATATCATAGAAATATGTTGGCAAACCAACATACGTATCAATTGCATCAGTATCTCCTACTATTAACAACATCACTACATGCATGAAGCTGAAACAGAACCAACTCCCAAATTATGTATTTCGTAAGTGGCACTGTTGATTAATAATCATTCTGCATATGTCTGTGATGTTTGTTTATTTAATAATGTTTTATTAAAAACCTTTTTCCATTAAACCCAGGGTTTTTTTTTAGCTAAAGCTCAGAATACATTTTTTGCCATAAATGTTTAATATAAACTATAAAAAACTAAAAAGATCTAAATAAATAATCTTTTTTGGTTCTTTTCTGTTCTTTATGTGTGAATCCTCATTATTAATTTAGGATGCATTCTCTCAAATTTCTATTTAAGCAAAAATAATTCCAGATGCTTAACATACCATTAAATAGAATGGGTGAATAAAATTTCCACTGCTCAGTATACTTCATCTTATATAGCTCCACTGGTCAAAACCCTGAGTGGGACTGCTTACCTACGATGACGTCTACTTTCTTGCTGTCTTGACTCTCTCGATCATTATATACACGACACCAGTAGGTTCCTTGATGCTCCAAATCCACATAAGGTACCTAAATCAGTATCAGAACATGCACATATTGACTGACTCTTTAATTTTAATTTAAAATGGCTTGGAGAAAATTATTATTATTTTTTTAAACCCTACAAAACTGAACATTGCAGACTTTCCTCCATTTTTTCCATTCATTACATTAGGTCAAGTACTAGCAAGCAAATAATACAATGACTCTAACGGTAGTGAGTCTGATGCGACACTAGTTGACACCTTTCAGGTAAGCACTTACGTATGGGCTGGCACGGTGTTCTAGCCCTTTTGTAAATATAAGAATCAATTAACACTGGATAATAAAGATCGTGAAAAAAACAAAAAAAACTTGAAAACACCCCAAATATGAATCACTATTCACTGTGATTTTTCATTATACTATTTATTTCCATATTAACCACCCCAAATGTCCCCGAGACCAACTTCCTACCATGTATAGCTTTTTTGTCTCGTGTGTTAATCGTGATTCATTTTTGAACCACTGGTACTGAGGAATGGGGCTTCCGACAGCCACACACTGTAAGATCAACGTGCTGCCAGGCATCAGCTTTTGGGACTTTGGTTCAACACAGATTTGCAACTTGGATTCAGAGATGCCATCCCAACTGCCTTAAATTAAAAGAAAAATAGCAATGAACATAAAAGCTCTAAGTTAAAAAAACCTTTTAAAACTTTAATTAAAAAAAAATGCTTTCAAGTTCATCCTTCATTTTTTTTCCCCCACAATCTTTAATAGAATCTCCCAAATGATATTTCAGAAAACTGTTGCACTTCTAGAAATATTAAGAGATGTTCTATGGATAAAGGATGCTATGGACAAATAAGTTTAGAACATTCTGGGTTAAACAAAGTTAGACAGATTTCTTTACTGCAGAACTTCTCAAAGTATTAGCATGCACTATATATTTAAGAGGGGAAAATAGTTTATGTGGTTTCTAAATGTGCTTAGCCATGTTTGGTAGAGCAAAGGACTTAACATCTTGAGTGACATTCATGTTAAAAACAGAAAGTTCTATGTTCCGCTGTTTGATTTTACTTGCCTTTTTGAAATCAGGAGTTTTGCAATTAGCACTGAATAAATATGGATGGGTTATCCCTAGCATTTCTTTCCAAGGCAGATATCAGAAAGCATTTTTTATTGAAGGCTCATCTGTCAGTCTTTAAGAGCCTTGAGGAAAGAGGGCTTGTCAATGAGATGTGGTAACAATGAAATTCTGTGTCTAGCACATTGCAGGTGATCAATAATATTTGTTGAATGAACAATATTCTATTCATAAACATGAAAGTTCATTACATGCACAGAAATATTCTAAAAATGTATAAACCACTCTCTTAATTAATCATGACTATTTCTAGAGACTTTACTCAGGTGTGGGAAAAGCTAAACTGAGAAGAAGAATGGAAGACACAATTGGTAACAAAAGTCTGTTTCCCTCATGCTGTTTGTCTGGCAAAAACAACAAACATGGTTCCTGACTGTGTGTGTGAATAAACAAAATAATACCTGACGGCTACTCTTCAGAAGACCTTGGGGTTCTTCCTTGATCAATACCGGTTACTGAACTAAAAAGCGGACGGGCAAAGACGGGAAAACTGGCTGGATGGAAGGCTGCATTGCAGTGACTGATACACTGTAAGCCCTGCCACGCCAGGATCAACTCTACAGATGGACTTTATTCCATGACACAACTTTTTAGAAGTAATACAATAAATAGTTAGGGAGAAAAAAACACAGTATAGAAAGGAACTCAAAAGTGACCAAGATTGCATTAGATTTCTTTTCTCCTCCAAAATCAGAGACCACAACATTCAGACCCATGAAAGGTGGCAAGTTTTCAGAGGTCGGCAGCAGGGCCAGATTGAGAAAGGTCATTTTATCCCCAAACATCTGCATGTCTCTCTTTGTCTGTCTGTCTGTTCATCCATCCATACAGAAAAAGAATCAAAACACATGGGATAAAATCTCAACGACTGGTGACATTACACCAGGGGAAGCACATATACATTATATTGGGTGAGTACTGGCTTTGATACTTTGAAATGATTTAAAAGCAAACATTTAAAGTAAAATTCAAAAGAGGCAATTCCCATCCCAGCACTCAATTTATCACTTACTCTGGAAGCTTTCTGTTACTTCTGTGATATCGCAAACATCCAGCTGTGACCACTGGCTAAATTCAAAGGTGAAATTATTATTAACTCGACAGACATAAAAGCCTGCATCTTTTACATGCACTGTGTTAAAAACAAGTTCCGATGCATTTCCATTCGGGATCTGTGAAAGAATCAACACGAGGGTAAAAGTGAATGACTCGTCAAAATACGCCTTATAAACTGTGCTGTGCAAAGTGTATGATTTCCTGGAAGCTTTGAAAAGTGTATCTTTTTTCTCCTCGTTCTAAAATTTATGTTCCTTAAGAAGCAAACAATAACATGTTGAATAATTTAGGACTGAAGTCATTGAAATCCAGTCTTTTACAAATCTGTTAACCAGACAGTTAAGCTCTATCCCATATATCTTTCAAAAACTCACCAACAGTGAAGTGTCTATTCTGTCCTTTAAAATTGTTTGATCATTAGTATTTACAGGCTTGAGAACCACAACATTCATGAGCTCAGTAGCCATACCATGAAGAAGTAAAGAGATCACGGAAAGTCAGGCCTGGCTGCACATCTCAGCTCTGATCAAATTAGCTGCGAGCATATGAGTAAGTTTTACCGAGACCCCAGTCTCTCACCTGCAGAGTTTTATCCGAGGGTAGAGGCCTTGACGGCACACTTCTCCCAAGGCCTGGGAAGTAAAGAGCTATGGGAAGCCTGTTGGTGACAGGAAGGACTGGCCATTCAGGGGTATCCCAAGCCTTCCTCCCGGGCTTGGGTCATCTCAGCTGCTCCCATCAATTTACCACCACCATCCAACTCTGGCATATTGCCAAGGTTTCACCAGGTGCCTCCTTATACAGGGGCCCCCTTGCAAAGGACTTTAACACACTCCCCCCTCCAAGCCCCAACCAACTGAATTCAGCTCGCTCTCTTCTCAGAACCAGCACCAGAGCAAGGCCGTTTTGCTCAGGATCTGACAGCTGGGATGGAGACTGCCCTGAGCACTGCCTGCCCACCCTCCCACATGAACCCACCTAGTCTGCTTTCCTACTAGAACAGTCCTGGGTACTTCCTCTCTCCTGCAACCCCACTCCTCTCGGCCACTGACTTCAGATAGGAATCTCTCCTCTTCCAGCTGCTGCTACTGCTAAGTCGCTTCAGTCGTGTCCGACTCTGTGCGACCCCATAGATGGCAGCCCACCAGGCTCCCCGTCCCTGGGATTCTCCAGGCAAGAACACTGGAGTGGGTTGCCATTTCCTTCTCTATTCTCCCAGAAACCCCTCTGTACGTATTTACTAAAGAAACCCATGTTTCTTCCTGTAGAGGCTCTTTCTTTCTCATCCCTTTCCTGTAACTTTAACCCAGCATGGAACTACTGCTTTTGTAAGTTCCCACATGAATAAATTTTCTCTTCTCAATCTGTATTCTGTCAGTTGATTCACTGGCTCCCAGGGACAGAACATGAGAGGGCAGAGGAAAAGTATTTTCCTCTCTGACAATTTGATTCCCTCTGGACTTGCTCCTTCAATTTTCTCTACTTTAGCATCTCTTTTATTAGAGCACTCTCAAAAACATCCTCTAGTACCTTTATATCTTAAACAAACAAACAAAATCCCACATATCCTGCCCTGGACCCGTACACCTCTCAGCAGCACTGGAAATGCTGACCACCCTTTTCTTCCTGAAATACTTTCCCAGGGGCTTCCGACCATCCTCTCCTGATCATGCTCTGTCTTCTCTTGCGAATTCTTCTTAGTCTCTCTACTGCTGCCTCCTCTGCTACACACACTTTCAGTGTCACCTCCGGGGGTATCCAAGCTGACTTAGATGCATTCAGACATGAATAGGCACGTCAAACTTCATGGGTCTGAAACCACACTCCTGACTTTTCACCCTGAATCTCTTCCTCTCCCAGTCTCCAATACCTCAGTATATAAGAGGTCCCCAGAGGCTGGAGTGAAACATTTAGCGTCATCCTTGGGCTCTGTGCCTCTCCCCTCGGGCTCCCTCCCCATTTAGCCCGCCAGATCTGATGATCCCTGTCTCTAAAATAAAGCAACGCACCCACGCTGCTCCGTCTCCCCTGCCCTGTCCGAGCTCACACCACTGCTATTTCCAGTCTAGTGTAGGCGTTAGGTAACTGGTCTTTTTGTTATGCTCTTGCTTCCATTTAAGTAGTGAAGCTGGGGGACTTGCCTGGTGGCCCAGGGGCTAAGACTCTGCTCTCCCAGTGCAGGGGGCCTGGGTCCGATCCCTGGTGAGGGAACTAGGTCCCACATGCCGCAACTAAGACCCGGTGCAGAGAAATAAACACAGACTAAAAGGAAGCAGCATGCTGGTGCTTTAAGAACATAAAGCCTCCCGTTACTTCTCCTGTTTAAGACCTTGAGTGTCGTCTCCCTTGGTCTCACCCTGCTTATCTTCTACAGCTCTTAACTCACAGTTATCTCATTTGCTCCCTGTCTGTCCCCAGAGGAGGGGGCAGGGCCCTTGGGTGTCAGGCTTCACCATCCGGGCCTTAGAACCCGGACAGGTGCCCCACAAGTGGTTGTGAGACGAATGCCTCCTGTATCAGACTATGAATCTAAGGGTTGAGACAGAACTCGACTGGTGAGAGCCTTAGAACCCATCACAGCTCTTCAAATCCAGTGGGCACGCCTCTTCTCCTCAGTCTCTCCCCTTCTCAAAATCAGGACACAGTTCACACGTGATGTACGGGGTGGCCAAACAGCTCCTTGGGCTTTTCCTGTGACACCTTATGGAAAAACCCAAACGACCTCTTTGGCCAACCCATTACTTACCATAGTAAGATCTGCCCATGATTTCTTCCTCAAAGGCATTCACTGAAATGAAAGCCACTCTGCAGTTGAGAGCTATGGTAAAAGTGACTTCAGTTACCACCCCTCGAGAGCCTAGGCACGTAAAACGTCCTCTCAGTCAGGCGCTCAACACCCAGCGATAGGAATGTGAGGGGCTCCTGACAGTCAAGCGCCCAGCACAGGCCTGTCTGCCACTGGCGCCCGCCCAGTCCCATCGCTGCGGTTCACAGCTACCCTGGCTCACCCGGGTGTGAGCGACAGATATTAAAAGCTGTACAAATCCCCATGCTTCTTCTGAGGCACAGGGTGACCCCATCAGAGGAAAGAACGTCATTTTGGAACAACTCTTGAGCTTAAATTCAGATTTGCAAATGGAGTTTTAGTGTTGAGTTGAGAAGAAAGTTTGGTTATGTGACTCACAGGCTGAAAAGAATAATGGAGTTTCAAGGTGCCATCTGGAGGGCAGGCAAGGAGGTGGGTGGATGAGGGAGAAGAGAGAAGCTCGCAAGAGTGGAGCTCGACGGCCGGACCACTGAGAAACCCCCAGCGGCGGAGTGGCTCAAAGAACGTTTAGTGACTTTTTTATCATCGTTACTTTTAAAATTGGCCTCACTGCACAGCATGTGGGATCATAGTTTCCTGACCAGGGACTGAACTTGTACCTCACGCATTTGGAGTCTGGTGTCTTAACCACCGGACCACCAGGGAAGTCCTTTCAAAGACTGTTTAAGAAAAGAGAATTTCAGTATGCAAATTTAAATTATTTGTTCCGTGCTCAGGGATATAATCCTTTCACGAAAGGAACAAATGTCTCTCTCTACCAACCTGAATTTTACTTCAGAAACTACCATCAAAGCCTAAATCTTTTGATATAATAGTTATGTGGAATGCTAAAAACAATACTGCCTTTCATGCTGCTTTGAAATCCTCTTAAAGATTATGATTGGAACAATCTGTTGTAAAGAATTCTGTATATCTATGTCAGAAGGTATTGGTGATGTTTCCCGTTTACTAATATTTTTGCCCCAGGTACTCCTAATTTTCCAGTTTTCATAACTGATCTTATTACTGCTTAGAAAGTAATGATTATTGAATGCATCAGTAATAACACTGACCCTTTAACAAGGACCTATCAGGCCCTTTAACAAAATTCCTATAAATACATTAAAGACAGTAAGGTTAACTAATTTTCTTTTTCTCTCTTTTTTGTTGTTGTTCACTCAGCTGTGTGCAACCCCATGTACTGCAGCACGCCAGGCTTCCCTGTCTTTCACTATCTCTTGGAGATTGCTCAAACTCAGCTCCATTGAGTTGGTGATGCCATCCAACCATCTCATTCTCTGTTGCCCCCTTCTCCTCCTGTCTTCAATCTTTCCCAGCATTAATCTCTCTTCTTTTTACAGAGGAATTAAAAGACATTTAAAAGACATTAAAATTACCTCTTTATTCATTTTGAACCATTGATATTGTACAAAAGGATGTCCAGTTGCCCGGCAACACAGCTTCACAAACTGTCCCGCCAAGACTGCTTTGGATTCAGGGTTTACAGTGATCTTTATTCCTTAAAAAAAAAAAAAAGAAGTTATATAAATAGAATCAGAGAAGAGGGGCTTTCCTTGTTTATGTTTCTGAAACCAAAAAAAGAAATATTTTGGAAATAACCTGCATATTCATTCTTGCTATAAATCACTTATTCAGATCTCTTCCCCATCAGATGGTGAGTCTGTGAGTTCCAGGCTCTGTAAAACCAGGAGGAAAGAAACTCACCTGCAGAAAACTTTGATCGACCACATCCCCCTCAGCCCTGACGACTGGGGGTGAAAACTTTTCACTGTATTTCTTCAGTTCTGAGAAATATTTTTTCCACGTCCTAACGCCTCTGAAATCAGGATGTGCCTTTAGTAACTGTCTGAGGGAGCAGTCAGGGTGCGCTCTCAGGGCCAGCTCTGGTACTACTTGATCACAAGTGCTTATACGGTCAGCACTTCAACTCAGGTAGGGGCATGGTTTTGTAAGACAAGTGCGAGTTTAAATGCCATTGAAATGTCTTCAAAAGACATTCCCTGGAGGACCAGGGGTTGAGGCTTTACCCTGTAATCCAGGGCATGTGCGTTAGACGCCTGCTTGGGGGAACTGAGTTCCCATGTGGCTCCTGGCCAGAAAAGATGAAACATAAAACGGAAGCAATGTTGTGACAGATTCAATAAAGACTTAAAAAAAAAAAACTGGTCCACTGGGGGGCGGGGGGAAGAATTCCAATGCTATGGTTTAGCATTAAAATAAAACTATTCTGTAAGCAGAAAGGCAGAGAAACAGAAGAGCCCCATAAAAATTTGATACATGTGATGCAAACATTTCTCATCTGAGAAATGACTACCAGCATCAAAACCTGGAAAACTTTTTCTTTTTGCGGGGTAGGGGGTGTGCCACATGGCTTGTGGGATCTTAGTTCCCTGACCTGGGGCCTCAGCAGTGGAAGTCTGGAGATCGAACCACTGGATCGCCAGGGAATTCCCCAAACATGGAAAACTTCTGAGAGGAGCTTCTTGTCAAGAATCCTGGAGTCAATAATGGAATGCCTCCCCCTCCCTGTCTCTCAATCACTCCCTCTGGGGAAGCCCGATGAGAGTCCCTGGGGACACCTGCGAGGCTCTGCAGAGGCCTGGGCGGTAAGGAAAGCAATGCGGGCCTCCTGCCAGCACCCACGTGCACGAACCATGTGAGGAGAGGATCGCCAAGCCCTATTTGGACCTTCAGATAGCTGCAGCCCCAGCCGATGGCTGGACTGTCACCTCATGAGAGACGCTGAGTCAAAACCAGCGGCTCAACACTCCTGGATTCCTGCCCTCAGAAACTCCGAGATAATCAGTGGATGGTGATTTGAAAATTCTCAGTCTTGGATAATTTGTTATGCAGCAGCAGATAACTGACACAAAAGGAACCAAGGCTAGGACATTTCACACTTGCCAGGGTTTTAATACATAAATCTTGGCTTTTGTGCTAAATCACTTCAGTCGTGTCCAACTCTTTGCGACCCTATGGACTGTAGCCCGCTAGGCTCCTCTGTCCATGGGATTCTCCTGGTAAGAAAACTGGAGTGGGTTGCCATGCCCTCCTCCAGGGGATCTTCCAGACCCAGGGATCAAACCCACGTCTCATGTCTCCTACATTGGCAGGCGGTTTCTTCACTACTAGCACCACCTGGGAAGCCCAGCTGGCTTTCAGAAAGGAGAAATCATCATTAAAACTTATAAAACATACTTTCCTGCACCTATTTTTATTTTTCCTCACATATCCTGAACATGATCTCATATCTTTTTCTTCTACAACCCAGTAATGCAAACGATCAAAACAAGATTACCACTGAAGAGGAGACAGACCTAAAGAACAGCAATCTTAATACATGAAAGGTACTAAACTCTCAAGGGGAAGAACAGTATATAAGACAAAACAGGCATGTGAAATCCATGCAGGAAAGACATTGAATAAAACCAAAATTCAAAACGAGTAAACATTTATTGTATTCCTGTCATATCTGAGGGTCTGGAGAAACTCTGGAAAATCAGTAAATACAGCAGGGCCTCTCAAAAAAAAAAAAAAAAAATTTTAAACTCCTGCCAAGGAAAAGCTTTCATATTCATTCATCCTTTATGTGGATGCCAACTGGGTACAGGATGGCTGACGTAACAGCTTTCCTGAATTCTGTTATCCATGTTAGTAGGAAAGTATATGTTGAAGTCAGAAAATGGGATGAGCACTCTTACTTAAGCCAGAAAATTTACACACTATATTTTAACGCTCGCATATACTGTTCAACTGCCAGGAGAGACTTACAACTTTAAGACGCAAGGATTCTCATTTCCAACGTTTAAGTATGATAAGAGAGGGAAGGAAAAAAGTTGCAAAAACAACAGAAGGGAACGAGTATAAATTTGAACTATAAATCTAGGCGTTGTAGCTAAACTGGCTTTAAAATGAGGGTGCCTTACAGCCACCTCGGATGCGCTGTCCCCAAGCCCTCGGGACACAGAGCCTCCGCGCCTCCTACACCCCCCAGGCTTCCCCGTCTCAGGGAGGACAGACCAGGTCTCAGCCAGCCCCGGGCCTCCAGTGACTCACGACAGACCCTCCGCACACTCCCTTCTTCTCCACGCGTAATTCAGCTGCAAGTCCTGTCAGCTAGGCTTTCCCACGTCTCACCACCTCCCACGCCGTGATCTCAATCCAAGCCACCGTCCCTCCTGACTGTTGCCACAATCTGCTAACGTTCTTTCCTTACTTCCAACCAGCAGCTCAATATCTTTTTAAAACAAATTGATCCACAGCTCTCCTGATTAAAAACCCTCTTTGGACCTCCGACTGCACCTAGAATATGACCCAAGCTCCTTATATGGCCAACGAGGCCCTCTGTGAACGGACCCCTCTGCCCTCGTCCTGCCGGCTCCTTGCCCACCACGCTCCAGTGATGCAGACTTCTTTCCTCCAGAAGACAAGCTCTTTCCTGCCTTTTTGCTTCCCGGTTCTCTGCCGGATTTCTCCCCTGACCCCCAGTGTCTCATGGCAGACAATTTTAACATCCAGGTCTTCAGCAGTTCTGGGAAAGGTCTCTTGATGGGTAAGCCCCCACCCTCTTTCTCTATGATAGTCTCCCAGCTTTGTGGGCTTCACTGCACGCATCACCTGAAGTCTCGTTTCTTACTGTCTCACCGACTCATTCAGAGGTTCTTGTCTTAGTCATCGGTTCACCTGATGCCTAGAACAGTGCTTGGCACAGTGGAACAGTGGGTGTTCAACACATATTTGCTGAACAAATGTGTATTATAATAATAAAAATGACTACAGCAGCAATTTTACTGGCTGCTTTATATTTGCCTGCCATTTTGATTTCTAACCTTCAAAATAACCATGGTAATTAGATCAATGTTACAATGAGGAGAAATGAACTTAAGTCATTTGCATAAAGTCATCCGAGTTACCTTGGGTAAATTATTTAACCTCCCCAGGACTAATTGTTTTCTCACTGTAAAATGGCAAAACCAGGATGCAAACCTAAGTTTTCCTAGGCTTCAAAACTCTTTTAAGCCTTTGATCATCCCAGTGCTCTTTTTCCTTCCACCTTTACTGAAGAACAGCGGACAAAACTGCTTATATTTAGGGGTACAACACGATGGTTTACTAGTTATACATATACGTGGCAAGTGAAATGCTTGCCACGATAAGTTAATGGATACATTCGTCAGCTCACACATCGTCATTTTCCAGTGATTCTTTTTTTGGGGCCCTGAAGCATGGGCAATCTGGCTTCCCAGGTGGCTCAGTGGTAAAGAACCTGCCTGCCAATTCAGGAGCCACAGGAGACGCAGGTTCCATCCCTCGTTTGGGAAAATCCCCTGGAGGAGGAAATGGCTACTCACTCCAGTATTCCTGCCTGGAAAAGTCCATGGACAGAGGAGCCTGGTGGGCTACAGTCCATGGGGTTGCAAAGAGGTGGACACGACTGAGTGCACAGCATGTGAGATCTTAGTTCCTCAACCAGGGACCAAACCGGCACTCCTGCACTGGAGAGCAGAGTCTTAACCACTGGACCGGCAGGCGAGTCCCAGTTTTCTGGTGACCCTTAATGTGTCTCCCACGCTAACCCTATATTCTGCCAGAGTGAGTCTCTCTTACTGGAAGGAGTGTGTCTTGCACCACAACAGTGCTTCAAAATTTACCTTGGTGAAGAGTCCCTGCTATTACACAAAGAGACAAGAGAGGAGAAAGAAGAAACTGAAAATCTTTCTCTTTAGAGGGTCTTAAAAAGCAATGAATGACTTTAGTCGAAGCGGGCCATGTGACCAGGATGTTCCAGAAGCATCCTTTGTGGGAGACAAGACTAAGTAACTTTTAACAGACATTCAAGCTCACAGTGTATACACCAGTCCCGTGCCAACGGTTTTAGTTGTCTAAGTCTTCAGGAAGCAAGCAAAGACATGTCTTTATTATTTATTGCTTCAAAGACTGAGAACTGAAAGGCAAAGTGTGATTTGAAAACCGCCCTGGGTGAGGAGTAGAGAGAGAAGTCAATACCTCCCATGTTTCAACCACATATGTTTCCTTCCTCCCACGTCATGTGTGCATGCGCGCGCGACAGGGAATGGTGGTCACCTCTAACCACCCTCGTGCAGTGCCCGCTAGAAGGTGCTGAAACAAAGTCGTGAGGGGAGATGGCGCAGAGCTCTCGGGAGGGTGTTCACAGGCACACAAATGAAAGCTCTATTTTAAAGGGTGATCGCAGTTTCCTGGCAAACAAGCCTATTTTCAGATAACATCTGCAAAGAAGTCAAATAAGTTACTTGATTTCCTGTAAGGTGGGGACAATCTGACTGGGTCTGATGGCACACGAGGATTGTGCTTTCAACACACACACCTGTATAGAACAACTGGTTCAAGATATGTAACAATAAAACCCCCACTGGAATTGCTACATAGATAAACAGGGGTGATTCTTGACTTGACAGAAGGACTCCTCATCAGCTCCCTTTGCCTTATTCTCTCTTACAAAGCCCTTGACACTGATGCAACTCACAACTTTTCCAGGAATAGATCTATTGTGTACATTACGGTGCATCTATTTTCAGAAGCCATGAACCAAAAAAACCGTTTCCACCATCTTCCATTTAAAACCCTCCCTTTGAGGTTTTATTTTGAGCGTTTGTAGGCTATTACTTGGAGAAGGAAATGGCAACCCACTCCAGTATTCTTGCCTGGAGAATCCCAGGGACAGAGGAACCTGGTGGGCTTCTGTCTACGGGGTCGCACAGAGTCAGACACGACTGATGTGACTTAGCAGCAGCAGCAGGCTATTATTGAAAAGCACCCCAGAGAGTCCCACGATAAACACCATCCCTCCTCCTTTAACAATTTTCCCTCATCACACAAGCAGTGTGTGTCCATGCCCCTTCCTCCTTCAGGTCAACTGACGTTTGTGTCTGCTGCGGCTAAACCTGGTCTCCCAGCTCACTCTGCTCATGCTGCCAGCCACCAGCTCCCTGCAGTGTCCTGGCACGGAAGCCCACCCTCCCAGTCCTCACCAGCACTCCCCTTCTGTTTCCCCACTTTCTTAATCTTCCTTCCAGTTTTACCTCTTTTTTCTTCTTAACATCCCGCTTTCAGGAATTTCTGTTGTTCATGAAACAAGATGAGTCCCTTGTAAGTAAGATCTAGTACCTGAGTGGAGAAAGCAATGGCACCCAACTGCAGTACTCTTGCCTGGAAAATCCCATGGGCAGAGGAGCCTGGTAGGCTACAGTCCATGGGGTTGCGCAGAGTCAGACATGACTGAGCGACTTCACTTTCACTTTTCACTTTCATGCATTGGAGAAGGAAATGGCAACCCACTCCAGTGTTCTTGCCTGGAGAATCCCAGGGACAGGGGAGCCTGGTGGGCTGCTGTCTATGGGGTCGCACAGAGTCAGACACAACTGAAATGACTTAGCAGCAGCAGCAGAAGCAGCAGTATCTGAGTACTTTTTAACTTGTCAAGAAGAAAAAAACTGAGGTCGGTGGGTCAAAGAGGGAATTGAGTATGATAATCCGTAGTTAAGCGTCCCGAACAATCTAGACTCTTCCTAGCATTACTGGAGATGACAGTGAATCCAGGCCAGGTTCTGATCCTACTTTTGTCAAAACCAACTGTGATTTTGGCCAAATGATAACTTCCGGTAATCTCCTTTTCCACATAACTGTGTGCTCACATTTAAAATTTAGATGTTCGGGACAGTCCTGCTCTGGTCCTTCACAGAACTGTGAAGATAAAAACGTGAAGTAGAGGTATCTTAGAAACTGAAGAATAATAGCCATCTTTGCTCTTATCTTACAGACAATGAAAGTAATAGAAAATAAAATTGATATCAGAAACATAACCATGAGTATGTGACAGGGAATTAAAGAAGAAAAATGAATTGACATGAAAAAGGAGTGGGGAAGAATGGAAAAGACCTCAGTGAAACCACATGACTCTGCCAGCATGGCTGAAATGTACCCGCGGCAAAGCTCCTTTTATGTAAGAATGAAATAAAATGGCAGCATCACAAAACTGGAGCAGAAAGAGCCCTGGCGTCCATCTACTGCAACTCTATGTAGGTCTCTTACCGCTCCTGCACACCAGGAAGGTTCTTTACCACTAGCGCCACCTGGGAAGTCCGTGTAACACAGTAATTCTCTCTAAATGTCCCCCACCCTCCAGCCCCTGCTTAGTGGATTCCAGGTTAGAGCATGTCTTCCTTGGCAACAAATCTCGTGATGAGCATGGCCCTAGCTGATAGAGCTGATCGGTCTGCGCTCAAACGGTTTCTCTTAAAACAGAGCCTCACGGATGGTGCTTACACCTCTGCACTCAAGACAAAAGCATCTCAAATAGCACATCTAGGCTTATTTGTGTTTGCCAAGGCTACAGATGCTAATCGTGGTTGTTTTGAGACCAGGATCTTTGACCCTTTAATTTAAAAAAAAAAAAAAAAGGTCTGAAAAATCATTACAGACTTCTGGTTCAAAACAGTTTCAGTGAATTCATTTAATGCCCCTGCCCTTCTCCAATTTCCCCTGAAATGCCGAGAGGAATAAAAATAGGAAAACAGTGAGTCAGAGCTGGACAATGCGGATGGACACCGTCCATTCATAAAAATCATAAGCCATTTCTCTAACATAAAGTGCAGACTAGACTAGTCTAAGAGGCAAGCTGGCCAACCCATGTGCCGTGGAGAAACCCAACTGGAAGGAAGGCAGAAGAGGATAAATCACAATCTTCTGCAAAATATATCGGGTATCCGAGCCCATAGAGCACAAGAATTTGGGCGTGCGTAACCCTTGGCTTAGACCTCAAATGAGCAACCACAGAAGTTAGCTCCTCATCAAGGCAACTGTTGCAGTAAGAGACAGGGGAGCCCTCCCCATCTACGTCTGGGCCACCAAAACAAAGACATTCGAGAAATCCGGTACCATAGCCATCTCCTATGGCCATCTGTGGCTGTCTTCCCACAAACAACAGGAATAGAAGACGGCAAACTCAGACTAAAATAAACCTGAAGTCTCCCCTTCTCCTTGTATTTAGGCCTGAGAGGCCTGTTTGGAGGTTTACAGCATCTTGGTCTCTCAAACCAGAGCTCTCTATAAGGACAATCAGAGAAAAGTCATCAGATTTTTTTGTGGAATAAGAACTAATATCCTTTTATGAGACTGCATTATCAAAAAAAGAGAAAATATTAGAACATTCCCACTTTGTATTTTCACCAAGATTCAGGAACACACTGAAAAGGAAAAACTGGAGATTTATTTATACTTGTTTTACGATTATACTGGATTTGATGAATTACATGTTTGTCTTCCCTCCTAGATGATGAGTTTTGAACGCTCAGGAACTACTGTCTTAGTCATCTTTGAATTCACAATACCACGCACAATGCCTGGAATAGCAAAAGTATTAGAGTACAGCAAGGTTGACTGAGTGAACAAAATCCCACATTAAGCTGATTCTATCAGGGCTTGCATTCTTAATTACAATGGTTTTTATTCTCAATGTCCCTACTGAAATGTTAAGTTCTTCTTTAATTCTTAAATTTCTATACTCTAACACATGTAAATACAGTAAGTTTTAGATTACTCACATAAGATTCAGGAAGAAAGCTGACTGTAAATTACGAGTTTTTTTAGATCCCCAACTACTTCCTCTTAAATCAACAATGAACATTCAAGTAACAACCAATTTCTAATGTATGGCTAATCCAACATAAAACTTCACAGAAATAGTGCCTCGCTGGTAATGCAGAAACTTCTCTCTTTTTCCTAGTCTCCCCTCAAATGTGAAAAAGCCCCAGCGTATAACTGAAAAAGCCTATAGGCCTAAAATCTGAATGACTTGCACAAGGCAATGCTGATGGCAAAGCGCTGATCTTACTACTTGGAGAGAAACACAAAGGGCAGAAACAGAGATTTTTCCAAAGATGATGACTGAGTTTATTAGGATGGTACTGTATTGGCTGCTGCTGGCTTATCACATCAAAATAGGAAATAGTTAAAACTTTCAGGCATATCTATATACGCAAATAAATATGTGACTCCATTTCAGTCCACCCTGATTCACACACAGAAAATCTGAAAACCTTCAATCTCAGGCCAGCGATCACAACACAAACCATGAGATGAGCGTGCAGCCTCCTACATACAGGTCAACACAGCCTCATCTCCGCAGCTCCCCCAAATCTGCGAGGTAAAGAACACTTACTTTCATTTTATAGACTTGACAGGGTCATTAAGTGCAATTGCTGAAAAACCTAATGAGATGTTATATTTATACCCACAGAAGTTTCTTAAGTTTTCAGAGGCCCTGGTATTCTATAAAGCAGAACTTTATAGCCGAGTGCCCTAGGCTGGTAGATTTCAATCACCACAATGCCGGGGCACTTCTGAGACACTGGGGATACAAACATTAGTGAACGTCACCTGAAGGACTGGTTTACTGTTTGGTGACGGAGAGCACCTGCATCTAGACGGGACCTGTGTTAGCAGCCAGTTATTCCTAACCAGGCCTCTTCCGAGAAAAGGCCCTGAGAAACACTCATCAAGCATTCGATATAGTCGGTAACACAGAGGAGGTGTTTATAGGAGGCTGTTTCACCATCTGCACTTGGCCTGGAAAAGCAGGGGATAACCTGAG
Source organism: Bos javanicus (assembly GCF_032452875.1). Classification (NCBI taxonomy): domain Eukaryota; kingdom Metazoa; phylum Chordata; class Mammalia; order Artiodactyla; family Bovidae; genus Bos; species Bos javanicus. The sequence continues at coordinate 57,753,274 of NC_083891.1, read as the reverse complement.
AGTCCAAGCTTCCCGGCTTACAATCCAGGGTCCATTTGTAGTAGAGTTCTCAGTTCCCCATCCTCACCCTGCAGCACCCAGTTTTGTCTTGTCTGGTGATCCACGAGACAAGACAGTTTCTGGCAAGCTGATTAACCCACTCCCTCCTGGTTCTCCGCCAGGTGAACTGGCATATTCCATCGAGTTGGTCGTGACAGGTGCAGGGATGATGGGCACATGACCAAAATCAGTTAACTTGCTAGAGAATCCGATGATTTTTGCTGAGACAAGGATAAATGCCAGGAACAGCTAGTAGACACCTTATGACTATGTAAAAGTCAGTCCTGGGAAGAAGTCAATGACAGGAAAGGAAGGGCAGAGACGAAATCCACCGTCTTGGAAACAGGGCTGCCCCCTGCCTTTCCTGAAGCCGAAACTGCTGCAAGACTTTTTGATGGAACCAAAATACTCCCTTTATTACGGCAACCTGCACTGAGGTTTCTGGTACATGTACTTCACAATACGCCTCTATACCACGTGTCCCTAATTTCCCACGTCCCTGAGAAAGGTCTGCAGTGTGGCTACTGTCACATGACCTGGATGACATGGTCCCTTCTGCTGACGTCATGGTAACTGACCAACTCCACCCACGCTGTGGAAAGAAAGGACTGTTTCCTATTCATCACATCTGACCTTGGAAGTGAGCAACTTCACTCAATATTGGTATATTCAGGGGAAAAAAAAGTAACTCATTTGGTTGAGTTACTCAACATTTCAAAAGCACCATGCTGGTTGGCAAAAAACTTCAACAATAAACACCTGTCATACTTTATCTTGTTCACATACATACACATAAATAAATACATGTGTATTTGCTTTCTTGGCTGTTCTATTTCAACATAAGTTATAGAAACCTTACCCCTCAACACTTTCACATGCACCTCCTTGGAATAAAGACATTCTTCTACAGAATGACACCACCATCATCACATAATAATTCTTTAATATCTAACATGTATGTTGTATTCAAGTTGCTTCAACTGTCCCCAAAATGTGTTCTATAGCTGTTTTTTTTTTTTGAAAAACAATCCAACTGAAGTTTTTGTATTGTATTTGCTTTTTATGCATTCTTTAGTCTCAACCCAGGGGAATAAATGAGGCTCCATATGTGTACATGTTCCAACAATACTTAACACAATTCATCTGGTCAAATGAGACACTTCCCTCTGAGTTGGCCTCCTTGACCTCCTGGAGAACGTGCTCACGGGGAAGGCCTACCTGGGGGGCTGAGAAGCTGAAGGACCTCGGTGTGCTCCATGGCCTGCAGGAAGTCGCTCAGCTCCATGACTGTACAGCCCTTCTCAGCCAGCAGCTTCAGTAAACACAGGCTGGGGCTGCCTTCAGGTTCCAGGACCTTGAGAGAACACTGCTCCAAGTCGAGACAACTGCCAATGACAGATTTAAGTCAGGTCAGCACCCTTTCTTCAGTGCGATCTGCCTGCTATATGCCTTTGGCCCCATCGAGGGTGTGGCAGGGAATAAACAGTCGAGTGGTGGAAAATGGTTTACAGGACAAATGGCTGCCGTCCCTTTAGACAGTCTCCTGATGATGCTCACCTTGTATAGCAGAAGTTGGCAAACTTTTCCTGTAACGTGCCACATTGTAAATATTTTAGGCTTTATATGGGCCTCAGGAGAAGGCAATGGCACCGCACTCCAGTACTCTTGCCTGGAAAATCCCATGGATGGAGGAGCCTGGTAGGCTGCAGTCCATGGGGTCGCTAAGAGTTGGACACGACTGAGTGACTTCACTTTCACTTTTCACTTTCATGCTTTGGAGAAGGAAATGGCAACCCACTCCAGTGTTCTTGCCTGGAGAATCCCAGGGACGGGGGAGCCTGGTGGGCTGCCGTCTATGGGGTCGCACAGAGTCAGACACTACTGAAGCGACTTAGCAGCAGCAGCAACAGCAGGGTCTTTGGTGTACCTTGTTTTTGTTTTATAATATTTTAAATATAAAAAAATGTTCTTGGCGCATGAGCTATACAAAAACAGACCGCGCTCTGAATATGGCCCATAGGCTGTTGTTGGCAGACCCTTGCTCTATTTGACACATTTTGCCTTAAAGCCATGCGCTTTTCTTTCATAAGCATGTCTTCTTTTTGTTGTTGTTTAGTTGCTAAGACTCTTCTGACTCTTTGCGACCCCATGGACCGTATCCCACCAGGCTCCTCTGTCTATGGGATTTCCCAGGCAGGAATACTGGAGTGGGCTGCTATGTCTTCTTTACTCAACTAGATAAAAGTACTACTTGCAAACAGAAACCCTATCATCCACTGGATTGGCCAAAAAGTTCATTTGGGTTGTTCTATACCCTTTTCTGGGAGGGTGGTAGACATAATTCCCTTATAATTAATACTTGCTAGAAAATGGAGTTTGACATCATGCATAACTACACCAACATTCGTCAAGGCTGAATATCACAGGTATAAGGGAGTATTATGACCATTCTTTGCAGCCAAAGATGGAGAAGCTCTATACATTCAACAAAAAGAAGACCAGGAGCTGACTGTGGCTCAGATCACGAACTCCTTATTGCCAAATTCAGACCTAAATTGAAGAAAGTAGGGAAAACCACTAGACCATTCAGGTATGACCTCAATCAAATCCCTCATGATTAAACAGGGGAAGTGAAAAATAGATTTAAGGGATTAGATCTGATAGAGTGCCTGATGAACTATGGACGGAGGTTTGTGACACTGTACAGGAGACAGGGATCAAGATCCTCCCCAAGAAAAAGAAATGCAAAAAAGCAAAATGGCTGTCTGAGGAGGCCTTACAAATAGCTGTGAAAAGAAGAGAAGCGAAAAGCAAAGGAGAAAAGGAAAGATATAAGCATCTGAATGCAGAGTTCCAAAGAATAGCAAGAAGAGATAAGAAAGCCTTCCTCAGCGATCAATACAAAGAAATAGAGGAAAACAACAGAATGGGAAAGACTAGAGATCTCTTCAAGAAAATCAGAGATACCAAGGGAACATTTCATGCAAAGATGGGCTCGATAAAGGACAGAAGTGGTATGGACCTAACAGAAGCATAAGATATTAAGAAGAGGTGGCAAGAATACACAGCAGAACTGTACAAAAAAGATCTTCATGAGCCAGATAATCACGATGGTGTGATCACTCACCTAGAGCCTGACATCCTAGAATGTGAAGTCAAATGGGCCTTAGAAAGCATCACTATGAACAAAGCTAGTGGAGGTGATGGAATTCCAGTTGAGCTATTTCAAATCCTGAAAGATGGTGCTGTGAAAGTGCTGCACTCAAGATGCCAGCAAATTTGGAAAACTCAGCAGTGGCCACAGGACTGGAAAAGGTCAGTTTTCATTCCAATCCCAAAGAAAGGCAATGCCAAAGAATGCTCAAATTACCGCACAATTGCACTCATCTCACACACTAGTAAAGTAATGCTCAAAATTCTCCAAGCCAGGCTTCAGCAATACGTGAACTGTGAAATTCCAGATGTTCAAGCTGGTTTTAGAAAAGGCAGAGGAACCAGAGATCAAATTGCCAACATCCGCTGGATCATCGAAAATGCAAGAGAGTTCCAGAAAAACATCTGCTTCTGCTTTATTGACTATGTCAAAGCCTTTGACTGTGTGGATCACAATAAATTGTGGAAAATTCTGAAAGAGGTAGGAATACCAGACCACCTGACCTGCCTCCTGAGAAATCTAAATGCAAGTCAGGAAGCAATAGCTAGAACTGGACATGAACAACAGACTGACTCCAAATAGGAAAAGGAGTATGTCAAGGCTGTATATTGTCACCCTGCTTATTTAACTTATATGCAGAGTACATCATGAGAAATGCTGGGCTGGAAGAAGCACAAGCTGGAATCAAGATTGCAAGGAGAAATATCAATAACCTCAGATATGCAGATGACACCACCCTTATGGCAGAAAGTGAAGAGGAACTAAAAAACCTCTTGATGAAAGTGAAAGAGGAGAGTGAAAACGTTGGCTTAAAGCTCAACATTCAGAAAACTACCATCATGGCATCTGGTCCCATCACTTCATGGCAAATAGATGGGGAAACAGTGGAAACAGTGTCAGACTTTATTTTTTGGGACTCCAAAATTACTGCAGATGGTGACTGCAGCCATGAAATTAAAAGACGCTTACTCCTTGGAAGGAAAGTTATGACCAACCTAGATAGCATATTAAAAAGCAGAGACATTACTTTGCCAACAAAGGTTCGTCTAGTCAAGGCTATGGTTTTTCCACTGGTCGTGTATGGATGTGAGAGTTGGACTGTGAAGAAAGCTTAGCGCCGAAGAATTGATGCTTCTGAACTGTGGTGTTGGAGAAGACTCTTGAGAGTCCCTTGGACTGCAAGGAGATCCAACCAGTCCATCCTAAAGGAGATGAGTCCTGGCTGTTCGTTGGAAGGACTAATGCTGAAGCTGAAACTCCAATACTTTGGCCACCTGATGCGAAGAGTTGACTCATTGGAAAAGACCCTGATGCTGGGAGGGATTGGGGGCAGGAGGAGAAGGGGATGACAGAGGATGAGATGGCTGGATGGCATCACCGACTTGATGGTCACAAGTTTGGGTAAACTCTGGGAGTTGGTGATGGACAGGGAGGCCTGGCGTGCTGCAATTCAGGGGGTCGCAAAGAGTCGGACACGACTGAGCGAATGAACTGAACTGAACTGATGGCCATAAGATATCTCTTCGTACTTCCCAAACGGTTTTTATCTTTCAGCTATAAAGGTCAGTTACCAGAGTCAACTGACTTGTTCTTAACAAGTAGAATTTTTATGTCCACTCAATCAAAGAGTCTCTTAACATCTTCCTGGGCCTATTCATCTGCAGACAGGAGTAGAAACTGCAACCAAGCTCTTCATTCCATTCATTCATATGTGATGTTCAGTCTTCGTATACTGCCCAACTTCCTTAAGATAAAAGGGGTGACTCACAGCAGGGCCACACAGATGAGGAAGTTCTGTATGGAGATTACCATTCTCGAACATCTTCCGTTTCACCTCCTTGGGGTCCAACTTCCGTGCAAGGCCCTCAATCCAGAACACCTGTGCCTCAGGGCTTCCGGCAGCCGCCCTCTCTTGTAACATCTTATGGAAAAACCCAAACAAACTTTTTGGCCAACCCAATATATGTCTTCTTAATTCCTCAATACCTAAAATTTTGTCTGGCCCATATTAATCATTCATAACTGAAAGACTATTGAGTGAATTTTAATCATAATTGAAATGTCTGGAACCCTGGATGGACGGGGTCAAACATGAACATGGTACCCCAGCTGTGGCAGAGAGAAGGTGAGAAAGCTTTCATTTGGCTTAAAATATTCTTAATCCACATTCATTTTGACCAGTTTTAGTAAAAGGCTACCATAGCATTTATACAATATAATGGTCACCCAAGATTTATAATTCTGTGATAAGGTTGGTTATTTCATAAAGGAAAACATGCATCCAACCAAAGTAACTTCAGCACTAATATTCTACCTCATAGGATTGTTAGAATTAATTTAGGTAATCCATGTAAAAAGTACTTAGCACAGTATGTGCCAAATAATAAGCGCTCAATTGAATCGATCAGTTTTCCTCTGTGAGTTACATTTGCTTCCTCTGTAAAGAAGGGCCCTTGGACTAGAAAATCTCCAAATTCCTTTCCAGTTCTAAAACTGTGTAATTTGGGAATTACAAAGTTCAGATTCCAGTTATTTGGTTCTTCCTTTACATTTTAATCTCAAACTAGACCGGTGACATCCTCAACCCCTCAGTGAAACTGGGAGGCAAGTGGCAGGGGCAGCTGATATTTCTACAGAGACTGTGAGGTCTAACCTGGCGGGTCTTCTGAATCCCACCTCCAAGACTTACTGGCCTGAGAACTGCAGGTGGTTTTAAAGTTTAAGATTGCTCATTTGAAAATGATGTTCACCGTAACTCAGAGTGTGATTGTGGTCATTGAATCATGGGGTCTGGCACATGGTCAGTGGCCCATAATTTTTTTCTTGCTTGCTTTCCTTTTGGGTTAGACTGACATAATATGTAGCTTCTAACTAAAATGTAATAAATGACTTGCAAAACAGTAAAACAAACAAACAAACACTCAATAAAATTTAGCTCTTATTAAAAAAATGGGAATATTAAAAGAATACTAAGATTAATTTCTCAGTTATGCTTATTTCTAAAACTGTTTTAGCTTTTCCTTAAAAAATTTTTTTGAGGAGCTACTGTTTTGGTAACCTGAAGGTATCCTCTAAAGCTTACTATCACTAGTATTCTAGCTAAAAATTTGTATATTTAATACTCTATCCTTGTTAAGCTATTTCACATCCTAAAAGATGATGCTGTGAAAATGCTGCACTCAATATGCCAGCAAATTTGGAAAACTCAGCAGTGGCCACAGGACTGGAAAAGGTCAGTTTTCATTCCAATCCCAAAGAAATGCAATCCCAAAGAATGTTCAAACTACCGCACAATTGCACTCATCTCACACACTAGCAAACAATGCTCAAACTTCTCCAAGCCAGGCTTCAACAGTACGAGAAATGTGAACTTCCAGATGTTCAAGCTAGATTTAGAAAAGGCAGAGGAACCAGAGATCAAATTGCCAACATCTGCTGGATCAAAGAAAGAGCAAGAAAGCTCCAGAAAAACATCTGCTTCTGCTTTATTGACTATGCCAAAGCCTTTGACTGTGTGGATCACAATAAACTGTGGAAAATTCTGAAAGAGGTAGGAATACCAGACCACCTGACCTGCCTCCTGAGAAATCTAAATGCAGGTCAGGAAGCAAGTTAGAACTGGACATGAACAACAGACTGATTCCAAATAGGAAAAGGAGTATGTCAGGGCTGTATATTGTCACCCTGCTTATTTAACTTATATGCAGAGTACATCATGAGAAATGCTGGGCTGGAAGAAGCACAAGCTGGAATCAAGATTGCCAGGAGAAATATCAATAACCTCAGATATGCAGAAGACACCACCCTTATGGCAGAAAGTGAAGAGGAACTAAAAAGCCTCTTGATGAAAGTGAAAGAGGAGAGTGAAAACGTTGGCTTAAAGCTCAACATTCAGAAAACTAAGATCATGGCATCTCGTCCTATCACTTCATGGCAAATAGATGGGGAAACAATGGAAACAGTGTCAGACTTTATTTTCTTGGGCTCCAAAATTACTGCAGATGGTGATTGCAGCCATGAAATTAAAAGATGCTTACTCCTTGGAAGAAAAGCTATGACCAACCTAGACAGCATATTAAAAAGCAGAGACATTACTTTGCCAACAAAGGTCTGTGCAGTCAAAGCTATGGTTTTTCCAGTAGTCATGTATGGATTTGAGAGTTGGACCATAAAGAGAGCTGAGTGCTGAAGAATTGATGCTTTTGAACTGTGGTGTTGAAGACTCTTCAGAATCCCTTGGACTGCAAAGAGATCAAACCAGTCAATCCTAAAGGAAATCAGTCCTGAATATTCATTGGAAGGCCTGATGCTGAAGATGAAGTTCCAATACTTTGGCCACCTGATGGGAAGAACTGACTCATTGGAAAAGATCCTGATGCTGGGAAAGATTGAAGGCAGGAGGAGAAGGGGACAGCAGAGGATGAGATGGTTGGATGGCATCACCGACTCGATGGACATGAGTTTGAGCAAGCTCCGGGAGTTGGTGATGGACAGGGAGGCCTGGCATGCAGCAATGCATGGGGTTGCAAAGAGTTGGACACGACTGAGCAACTGAACTAAACTAAAAACTAATCCTTGTTAAAATGTCAACAATAATGTTCCAAGTCAACTGTTCCCAGTTCTGGAGGCACAACCTGAAGTCCATGGTGAAATCATAAAAGTAAGGACAATAAGACCGTCTTTTACTCTAAGACTGTCTTTCCTATTTTTAAGTGTCAAAGTGTCCTTTCTTTTACGAAATAATGGTAATTGTGATGATTGCAAAAACAAAAGCTGAAGATGCCTGTCAATCCTCTATTTTGTAAAGTGTTTTTGTACTAGTCCAGGTAATGCCTGAAATAAGGAACCAGTATTGGATTCAACATAAGTATTACCAATTTTTCAAATAATTATAATATGAAATTTATAAAAACAAGGATGCTTTATGTGTAACTTTATGATTCATAAAGGTTATCAAGATATAAGAAATAAAGATGTCATCTTGTCAAATGCAGCCAAATGATGCTTTAATTAATCTTTATATTGATATGGAGAGAATTAAAAACCATTTTACTCCCTCCCACCCAAATGAAGAAAAATCACATTGAAGCAGACGACAACTTCTCTTTCAATACAAAAGGCATTGGAGAAAAACAAGGTGCTCTATCTCTTTTCCTTTTACTGATTTTTCCACATGGGCACCAGCTATCAGCTAAGATGAGGTCTATATATACTCAATATTTCTTTCCTTCCTTTTTTTAGTTACATTCCTGTAAGGCTGTGCTTTGAAGTGGTTTCTACCAGCCCTAATCTGAAATTTCTGATTTAATTAAAAACACTGTTTTCTTACTGAAACAAAAAGACTTTGCTTAAAAAAAAAATCTGTATTTTTTTTTTCAGATAATTATAGATATTTTTATTTGGTACTACCAATGCACCAAGTTGTAATTTCTTTAAGGTTAGTTGAAATGTGGAATTGGAAACCTCTGAACTTTTTTTTTCAATGAACTTTTTATATTGTTTAATGCAGACACATTTGGTTTACCTTGTTCTTTTTAAAATACAACTATATTTTAGTTTTAAAAATACGTAATCAAATAGAACATATTCTACACCGTTCAGGGTACAAACCTTAGTACTGCTTTTACAGTCATTTGCTTCTCTTCTTGGTACATTTATACTTTAGAATCCTTATTCATTAATTCAATAACTACTTAATACTCACTTAAAACAGGCCATTTTTGCCAGGGATTGAGACTACAGCGGCAAACAAAATCCCCCATCCTCCCAGATTTTTCTAGAGAAGAGGGACAGAGGTCTGTGTGTTCATCCGTCCTGTGGTCATAAGTGTTTTGGAGAAAAACAAAGCAAAGCAAGGGGACAGGTAATGCTAGAGTGGATGGAGGAGATGATTTTAAACAGTGTGATCTGAAGAGACCTCACTGAGGCGACCTTTTTTTAAAAAATGTAATCAATGTTATTTGTTTTTAAAATTTTCATTGAAATATAGTTGATTTACAATACTATGCTAGTTTTAGATAAGTGATTCAATTATATGTAATTATACAAATATATATTCCTTTTTACATTCTCCTCCATTATTATAAGAGACTGAGTATAGTTCCCTGTGCTATACAGTAGGTCCTTGTTGGTTATCTATTTTATATATAGTAGTGTGTATATTTTAATCCCAAACTCCAAATTTACTCCTCCTTCCTTTCCCTTTTGGTAACCATAAGTCTGTTTTCTACATCTGAGAGTCTGTTTCTGTTTTGTAAATAAGTTCATTTGAATAATTTTAAATTAAAAACTTTTTTTGTCACTTTAAAACTTCTCATTTTATATTGGGGTATGTTCTTTTCATTTTTTGTTGTGGTTTTTTGGCCACACGTGTGGCCATGTGGAACCTTAGTTCCCTGACCAGGGACTGAACCTGTGCCCCTCGCATTAGAAGTCTGGAGTCTTAACCACTGGATCACCAGTGGCTTATAGTTCATTGACAATGCTGTGTTTCAGAGGTGCAGCAAAGCGATTCAATTATACATAAATACACAAATATATATTTCTTTTTTCTACATTCTCCTCCAATACAGGTTAATATAACATACCGAGTATAGTTCCCTGTGCTATAGAAGAGCTCCTTGTAGATTAGCTACTTTCTGTATGATAGTATATATTTAAAGCCCCAAATCCTAATTTATCCTTCCCTCCTTTCTTCTTTGGTAACCGTAAGTTTATTTTGTCTGTGGGTCTACTTCTGTTTTTGTAAATAAGTTCATTTGTATTATACTTTTTAAGATTCCAGATATAAGTGATATCTGATATCATATGCTATTTGTCATTCTCTGTGAGAAGGTGAGTTTTAAGCAAACACTTGAAGAGATAAAGGCAAACATCTCAGGCTGAGCAAACAGCAAGTCCAAAGGCCCTACAGTCTTCAAGGAAGGGCAAGAAAGCACGTGTGACTAGAGCAGAGCCAGGAAGGAAGATGTTTTTGGGTTGGCCAAAAAATTATTGGGGTTTTTCAGTAACATCTGCCAGAAAAATGCAAACGAACTTTTTGGCCAACTCAAGAGCTAACCGGGAGTTAAACAATGTTTTTACTGAGACAGAGAAGTCAATGGGAGGGCTCTGAAGGAAGGGAGGATGAGACCTGATTTAATGTTTTCAAAGAAGGATTCTTCGTGCTCTGAGACTAGACTGGGGTGGGGAGCAAAGAAGGAGTAGGAGAAGTTAGACGGCTGCTGGAACAGCGCAGATGAGAGGGAACAGTGGCCTGGCCCAGTGTGGTCACAGAGAACCCTGCGTTCCAGACACACACTGGAGGGCTGGCAGAAGGCACGTGCTGACCCAGTGGATGAGGCAGGGAGAGGTGGAGTCAGGAACAACTGCAGGTTTTGGCCTGAGCACCTGGATGGATGTAGCTGCCCTTCGCTGAGATGCAGGAGAGAAAGGTTTACGGCGGAGGGTGTGCTGAGTTTTGGATGCGCTGCATTTAAGATGCCTATCAGTCATTCAAGAGGAGCGCTGCACGTACGACCTGCACTGGGAGATCACCAGTGGAAGTTCAAGGCGAAGACACAGGTTGGAGGTGTGAAGTGAGAGCAGTGAACCTAAATATACATCTGTAAAGCCATGAGACTTAAGGGTAACACCAAGGTAGGCAGGGACTAGATGAAGAAGTGCGGATCAAGAGATACAATGCCTGAGCCCTCAGGCATTCCAAAACCCGGAGATGAAGAGGCAGAGACCGAAGAGATAGGCAGGAAATCTGTCATAAAGTGCTCGGGGCAGGATTTTATAGCTGAAAGAGCCCTTTCCATACTTATGGCAAATAAGCAGTGGCTGACTGCCTTCCCTGGTCCACGTCCCACAGCCCCATTTCTAAGCTCCCTCCTTCTTGGGAGTTTACACGGCATTAGAGCCTCCTGAGAGCTCTGCCACTTGGGGGCTAGAATGTTCCATGTCTCCCACAGGATTCACTAGCTTGGGCAAGGTGCTCAGAACCTGTGCTTATCTACACTGACAGCAGACGGTGTTCAATATTAGCTGAGTGTGGTGAGAAATGGAATATTTCCGGATGTCACAGTCATCAGCAATTGCAGCCACCAAGGAGGGTGTGCTGGTGAGCCCTGAGGGGACTCAGGAAAGGATACCTGCCATCTAGCAGCCACCAGACTGCAGGAAAGGAAGCTCAGGATGAGGAAAACACAGGACACTGGGCCCAGGCAGCTGAGGCGCATATCAAAGGGATCACTTGGCTGAATCCAGACTCCTGCATCTTCCCATACATCCTGCTGTGGCTGTTTAGTCACCAAGTCATGGGTTCTTCGTGATCCCATGGACTACAGTCTGCCAGGCTCCTCTGTCCGTGGGATTTCCCTGGCAAGAATACTACAGTGGATTGCTGTTTCCTTGTCTAGAGGATCTTCCCAATCCAGGGATCAAACCTGTGTCTCCTGCATTGGCAGGCGGACTCTTTATTGCTGAGCCACCAGGGAAGCCTTCCCATAGATAAGAAAGTGCTAAATTCCATAACTTGGGACATTTGGTTGTCTTTAATTTACAATAATCTTTTCATGTTCATACTGCCTGCCCTTTGTTGCAAAACTTCTATATAAGCTAGCTCCTTCCCTCGTCTCCTGGGAGCAGTTTCTCAGAGCCATCTGAAATGCTGTCTCCCAGACCAGGGTCCTCATCTTGCCTCCAAATATAACATAACTCACAATGCTCACGTTGTGCATTTCTGAAAAGTCAACACTGGACTGGAACTAGGGCTGGGTTTATATTTAAGGCATGCCCATATGTACACGGTTTGGGGAAGCTGAACTATATGCAAGGATTCATCCTGAATCACTAACAACCATCTGGGAACATTCTTCATTCCTGATGGTCAGTTGAGAAAGAACTCTTGTGGCTTATTTATTAAATTCTTATCTGGTCTGAAGCAGGTTGTATAGAGGAAAAAAGGTGAAAGAAACAGAACAGGCAAACTCTTGGGGTTCTATGTCTGTGAACCAGCGACTCCGAGGAAAGCACTGCACATCCTCCGGGAACTGCTATCCGTTTGGACTAGACTCACTGTAGTTCCTGGGTTTGACACTAGAGAGAAATGCCTTTAGGAATTTTTACTATTAAAATCATAGATGCTCTTTTGCCATCGGTATGAAAATAACTTTAAAATGGCTAAACAACAACAATGAAAATAACTCTTTCAGTCTTAAAAAGAAAAAGCATCTATTTCCCAATAGAAAAGCTGTTATTCCCCAGCTTCCCAAGTTCTCAGGGCTAACCTTTTGTTAAGTCAGTTTAATTCTTTTGATCTCAATAGGTATCTGGGCTTAATGTTCTCCAGTTCTCCAACCTTCAGGGTGGCCTCCACTTTCCCCAGCACAACTAACCTACTCTGAGCTAACCTTCACCATCCTGGAAGCCTGGTCCAACTCCATCTGTCTCCAGCAGACTTCCTACTGTGAAATCCCCAGTATCCACAAATTTATGCCCTTTGCAGCTTGTCTCCTCTGGCTGGGCAACTGTCCTCTCTCTACCCTCCCTTCACCAGAGAAGTGGCCTCTGATTTTTCCATTAGTTCTCAAACAAAGTGAATATCATTATTTAACAAAATTTAACTGAAGGCCTGGGCTTCCCAGGTGGCACTAGCAGTAAAGAATCCACCTGCCATGCAGGAGATACAAGAGACAAGGGTTTGTTTCCTTGGTCAGGAAGATCCCCTGGAGGAGGGCATGGCAACCCACTCCAGTGTTCTTGCCTGGAAAATCCCATGGACAGAGGAGCCTGGAGGACTACAGTCCAGAGGATCAGAAAGAGTTGAACATGACTGAAGCAACCTTAGCGCGGATGTAGGCAACTGAAGGCTTGGGGAGGAAAACTGAACACCTGACGTCAGGTCAGTCAGTCAGTCAGTCGCTCAGTCGTGTCTGACTCTTTGCGACCCCATGAATCACAGCACGCCAGGCCTCCCTGTCCATCACCAACTCCCGGAGTTCACTCAGACTCACGTCCATCGAGTCAGTGATGCCATCCAGCCATCTCATCCTCCGTCGTCCCCTTCTCCTCCTGCCCCCAATTCCTCTCAGCATCAGTCTTTCCCAATAAGTCAACTCTTCGCATGAGGTGGCCAAAGTACTGGAGTTTCAGCTTTAGCATCATTCCTTCCAAAGAACACCCAGGGCTGATCTCCTTGCAGTCCAAGGGACTCTCAAGAGTCTTCTCCAACACTACAGTTCAAAAGCATCAATTCTTCGGCGCTCAGCTTTCTTCACAGTCCAACTCTTACATCCATACATGACCACTGGAAAAACCATAGCCTTGACTAGATGGACATTTGTTGGCAAAGTAACGTCTCTGCTTGATGTCAGCTAAGCACCACTTTTTGATTCGATCAGTCGTTTCATCGGGGCAGGGCCTTACTGAGGTTCTTCTCTGTCCTTCATAGCCAAATAGAGGAGTGCTCACTTAGGAGAACCCTTTATGCAAGGCTAGAGGCTTCCTTCGGAGAAGGCAATGGCACCCTACTCCAGTACTCTTGCCTGGAAAATCCCATGGACGGAGGAGCCTGGTGGGCTGCAGTCCATGGGGTCGCTAGGAATCGGACACAACTGAGTGACTTCACTTTCACTTTTCACTTTCATGCATTGGAGAAGGAAATGGCAACCCACTCCAGTGTTCTTGCCTGGAGAATCCCAGGGACGGGGGAGCCTGATGGGCTGCCGTCTATGGGGTTGCACAGAGTCGGACACGATTGAAGCGACTTAACAGCAGCAGCAGCAGAATATAGGAGTGGGTAGCCGTTCCCTTCTCGAGGGGATCTTCCCAATCCAGGGATTGAACCCAGGTCTCCTGCACTGTAGGCAGATTCTTTACCAGCTGAGCCACAAAGGAATCCTAAGAATACTGGAGTGGGTAGCCTATCCCTTCTCCAGAGGATCTTTCTGACCCAGGAATTGAACCAGGGTCTCCTGCATTGCAGACAGATTCTTTACCAGCTCAGCTACCAGGGAAGCCGAAGCCTTTATGAGTAGAAGCTAAATGTTTGACATCTTTTTTATCTTCTGAAACTTTCTGCCAAAATTGGGCACTTAAAAAACATAATTTCGCATGGGTTTTTGCGTGAATTTTCCTCTCTCAATTCAGATTTATAGAATGTCTAAGAGAAGTTCTATGTGTGACACATAGAATCTTAACTAACAGTTCCTGTTCTCAAGGAGTTTATAGACATGTACAAATAATTACAGTACAGGCAAAGTTTAGTCATGAGAGGTTAAAAAATTGCTAAGGGATTCAAAGGCAGACCCAAATCATAACAGTGATCTTCCCAAGTGTGCTCTGGGAAACCCTACTGCAGTTCCTAAGACCCTTTTCACAGGATCTCCAAGGTCAAAAATTTTCAATACTACTGAGATTTTATTGATCTTTCTCACTTATTCTCTCAGAAACGCACATTGGAGTGTCCAGTGTTACCTGATCTGTGACAGACTGCATGTCGGAGCTCACAAAAGATGCTGGTTCTCTGGGATTAAGATAAGACATTCAAGAGATTTTCAAAGTGCCAAACAATGCCACTTTCCCTAACATTTTTCGTCTTGGAAAAGTTTGTTTTTCCATAAAAACATGTAATTTCTGTTAACATGCAATAAATTTTCTTTTTAAATATTAAAAAATTCTGAACTTTCATTTCTAATATGGTAAATTAATATCAATCTATGTTTGTATGCATGTAACATACAGAACCCACTCCATCTTTGGGGTCTTCAATAATTCTTAAGCGTGTAAAGGAGTCTTGAGAGCCTGAAGTTAAGTTCCAAGAAAACGGTCTTACTTATACTTGAATGTTCACGGTGAAATCAAATGGGTTTGCTGGAGGAAGACGGGGAGTTTAGTTTCAGTCTTTCCCACTATCCTTCTTCTCTCGATCTTAAAGCCTCACGAATTCCTTCATCTCAAACCCTTCACCTTTGCCATCTCTCTACCTGCACGAACCCTACCTAACTTTCCTCGGGTCTTCATCTAGGTCTGCGCATTTGAAGGTCTCTGGAATGACCGCCCTAACGTAATGGTCCCCAGACACCTTTCCTGGTATTCTTGGTTAACCCCGATCTCTTTCAGCTCAAGAGGAGGAGAGTAGGAAAAGGGTATGGACGACCGGAGTCCAACCTAGAACCTCTGTGCGTCCAGAGTCTCCGCCTGGAAAGCAACTCAGGTTCCCCCACCCCTTCCCATTGGCGACCCCCGCACCACTCGCGCGGCCCCGAGGCTCCCCAGCCCTCCATCGCCGCGTCCGCCCCAGCCCGCGGCGCCCCCCGCCCCAGCCCGCCTCACGTGACCCCGCCACCCCCCGGGGTCCCGGGGCCGCACCTGAGCCGGAGGCGCCCCCGACTCCCCGCCACCTCGGCCAGCCTCCTCCATCCCCGGCCCTCGGGCGCTCGGTCCAAGCTCCCGCTGAGCCTCCGTAGCAGCGGCTCCGGAAGGCGGTTGAGGGTCGCGCCGGCTGCCGCGGGGAGCGGCGGCCCCGAGGGCGCGGCCGTCGGCGGAGACGAGGTCAGGGGCGGCGGGGCCTGCAGCACCTCCCCGCACAGCGACAGGTCCCGCGCCGGCGATCCCAAGCCGGCCGCGGCTCCCGCCGGCCGCATCGCGCGCCTTCCGCTCGCCGCAGCGCTGCGGAGGCAGGGGCGGAAGGACGAGGCGGAGGGCGCTGAGCGGAGCTCTGAGGAGGAAGCGCCGCTGCCCGCCCCGCTGAGACCGGTTTGCCTGAGGGAGCCCGACGAGCCAGCGGCGCCCGCCGCTCCGGGGGCGGGGCCGCCCACTGCGCGCGTGCGCGCACCTCCCCTGCCCTCCGCACCGCCTCCCTGCACCGCCTCCTCAGCGCCGTCGCCGCGGAGGCGCGCCCTTCAAACGCCGGGGAGGTGGAGTCGGGGCTGGGCTGGAAGGGCCGGGCCGTGGCAGGTGGAGGAGGAAGCGGCGGAGGAACCACGCCTGGGCGGCTCTACTACGACGAGGAAGCCTGCGGCGTAGGGGCTTCCCAAGGCTACCGGAGGAGGAATGCTTCACGTCAAGGAGCGAGCGCGCGGCTTTCCGTCGCCCGCCCGGCTGCTCTCCAGAGGCGCGCTCGGCTGACTCAGTGACACCGGCGCCCGGGCTGGGCCACCTCAGCGAAGGCGTCCTCGTTTTCGGCTTAGATGTGTATGGCAATGCTGAGGGAAGTAGGGCTAGAGATCCAGAGAGATACTTAATGGAAATTGTCTGAAATCTCTGCCTAGACTTAAAAAAAAAAAACAAAAAACAAAAAACAACCTGGGCTGTGGTGTATTTAGTTAGATCTTGGAAATGATTTTTAGCAGGAATCATCTGGTTTCCTCCGAGTCAGACTGCCACCCACACACGTCCCAAATCAAAGCAGGCAACTTTGGATGCCCTTCCCTGGAAGGCTCCAGAATAGATGAAATGACAAACGTAGCGGGTACCTGCACGCGCTTTCCCTCACTTCCAGGCCATTGCCCCATTGAAAACTAGAGAGTAGTTTGGGACAAAAGCGAGCCCGCAACTTAATGAAGTGTGACTAGCCAGGTAGCTCCCAGACAGTAGGCTTCCTGGTCTAATTTCTTGTGGTATTAACTCTTGCATCACACGGGGACAGCAGGATTTCCCGTAGCAGTAATTTGGACACCCAGGTTCTACTTTGTCAGCGTGGTTGCTCCATACAGTCTCCATCGTATTCTGTTGTCAGTATCCAGTGATTTTTTAAAATTCAGAGTAGGTTCAGAGTTCAGAATGAGGTATAACGACTAAGCTACAACCTTTGAATCCAAGAAGACATTCTGGATTCTAGTTTTATGACTTTTAATAAGTTACTTAATTCGCCTCATCTGCTAAAATGGAAATGAAAGTATAATAGTATGTCTCACTCTTTGCCCAAACCCAGGTATACAAGGCGTGGTCAGGGAAGCTGGAAGAAAATACAAGGAGCAATAGGAGCTGCAGACATGTTTTATTCGCAGTGGCTGACCCGGCCAGAAGCCAGACATGGACAGTTCCCTGGGCTGTTTCAAGTGGTGCTTATGTAAGTCTACAGAACAAAGGTGGCATGTGGCCAAGCAAGTACATCATGATGCCCGTGGGCATTGCTATAAATGATGCCAGCTGTTACATAACCACGCCAAGTCATGTTTACAGAACATGGGAGAAGAGCGAGAGGATGTGGGCAAGAGAGCCTGACCATCACCATCTTGGCTAATTGCTGTTTCTCTACAGTATATATAGAGTTGTTACCACAATTAAAGGAGTTGATGTATGTAAATCAGTTAACTCTGCTTAGCATGTTGTCGTTGTTCAGTTGCTAAGTCGTGTCTAACTCTTTGCGACCCCATGGACTGCAGCACACCAGGCTTTCCTGTCCTTCACTATCTCCCAGAGTTGACTCAAACTCATGTCCATTGAGTCAGTAGTAGATTATAAATGCTGGCTGTTGTTCTTACAAGTGCAAATGCTTGTGTCATACTCAGTTAGACATGGTAAACTTTTCCCAGTTACTTCTAGTGTCTTCTGGTTTTGTCCTCAAACAGTGAAAAAATATTAGAGTGTATTACTTGCAGGTACCAATTATGGAAATCAATTCTTTGGTCTTTATTGATCTCATCATTATTGGTTTAGTCCTCTGGCTTTTAAACTTGAGATTCAAGGGAGTTTTTAAAAGTGTGCTACATGCAAGTGTTTGCTTGTGCACCTGCATATTCATTACCCTGTGAATAACCTGGCCAATCTGATTGAGTATATTTTATCCAATACAGCCCAGCTGGGTACTGATAATGTCTGTAACCTCCCACCCCCTCCCCTGCTTCTCCTCTCTGCCCCAAGACAAGTGCCTCCCTCGTTTCACTCTAGTCAGGGCCCTGTTTTTCACCTAACAAGTTTATATCCTAGGCATTCACCCCATCCATCATCCTCCAACCTGTACCTTGGACTAACATTACATTTTATAACTGATTTTTTCCACCTCCCAATCAAATGTTAATATTTTTTAAAGTAATTTCACTCCTAGGGTTCTCTTATGGGGCATGGTGGTACAGTAGAAAAGAATGTGACCTTTAGAGTTAGCCCTGAATTTGAATTTTGATGCTGCCAGTCATGAACGGTGTGACTTCAGGCAAATTACTTAACCTCTCAGCTTCAGTTTCCACATTTGTAAAGAGTGGAAGATAATAGTACTTGTTTCAAACAATTGTTATGAGAATTAAATGAGAAATAATATGTATGCGTAGAAAGTGTCTAGAAGAAGTAGATGCAGTTTTATAGTGCTCTCAAAGTTGCCATGTTAATTTTGGGAAAAACACAGTAAACAGTAATTCAACTGCCTTTTCTGTATCCGCCATTGTATTTCTATAAAGACAGGAGAAAAACAGAGCGGGGATCTGACTTTTCAGTGCCTCTTGGACATTCACGCATGTTTACAGATGATGTACTTGGCAGCTCTTCCTCGGTGGTGGAAAGTGACTCAGGGCTTTGTGAATCCAGACAATTTGCAGGAAGCCTGTGGTTTCATTCTATAGAAATCCATTGATGTCATCTTTGAAACACAGATCTGGAAGATGACATAATTTTTTTCCTTTATACAATTTGACTAGGGAGTGTACTCTAGCCAAAAATGCCAGAATGCCATCATTTTATATCTGGACAGATTTTCAAAAGGTCCTGGGATCCATATATGACAGAGGAAAGGAGACTTAACTGGCTTCCTCATCTCTGGCTTTATTCCATGCCCAGCACCCTTTGTGACCTCTGACTCATCCTCTGAGTTAAGTCCATGCAGTCTACCCTCTGACACAAGTTTCTCCACTTTCCTTGCAGCCCCTTCTTGCCACCATCTCCTAAAGGATTGGGGGGATTTTCCCATTTCAGTTTCAGCTTTGGGATAGCAGCTAAGTATGCGTTAATATTCCATAGCCTTCCTTCATGATGAAACATCCATGCCAGAGACTACATTCACTTGTCTACATTCATTCATTCATGAATATTTATTCAATACCTGCCTTGTGCCATGTTCTGGCCCAAATACTGTTAAAGGATGGTTTTCATTTTGTTTTGTTTTTATTAAGCCTGCATTTTTTAAAATAGAGCGGTATTAGATTTACAGCAAAACTGAGAGGAAGGTGCAAAGAAATCTTATGTATCTTCTGTCCTCACATATACATAGCCTCCCTCATTCTCAATATGGCCCATGAGCCTGGTACACTTGTTACAACTGAGGAACCTACACTGACATGTAATAATCAGTCCGTAGTTTACATTAGGGTTCAGTCCTGGTGTTATATATTCTGTGGGTTTAGACAAATGTATAATGATATATTTGCACCATTATGGTGTCATACGGAGTATTTTTTACTGTCCTAAAAATCCTCTCTGCTCTGCTTATTCATCCCTTCTCCCTCCCAACCCTTTGTAATCGCTGGTCTTTATTCTGTCTCCATTATTTTGCCCTTTTTCAGAATAGTCCATATAGTTGGAATCATACAGCCTTTTCAGATTGTCTTCTTTCACTTAATATGTATTTAAGGTTCCTTCGTGTCTTTTCATGGCTTGGTAGCTCATTTCTTTTTAGTGCTAAATAATGTTCTGTCATCTAGATGTACCACAGTTTGTTTATTCATTCACTTACTGAAGGTCATTTTGGTTGTGTCTAAGTTTCGACAACTGTGAATAAAACTTCTGTAAAGATCTCTGTGTAGGTTTCATGTGGACGAAAGTTTTCAACTCCTCTAAGTACCAAGGAGAGTGATTGCTGGACCATTGGGTAAGAGTGTGTTTAGTTTTGGAAGAAACTCCAGACTATTTCCCAAAGTGTCTAGATCCTTTTGCAACCCCACCCGCAATGAATGAGAGCTCCTGTTGCCTCATAAAACCTGGCCAACACTTGGTGTTTGGGTGTTTCAGATTTTGGATGAGTTTTTTTTAAAAAAATAAGAAACTTAAAACCATGACTCTCAACAAATGTGCAATGAACACAAGTCAAAGATTTTATTTAACACATTCGTGAATGAAGGAAACAATATATAAACTCAGCAGGGAGTTGAAACGTATTAGCTTAATAGATGCAAAGCAGCTTCTTCCACAGTGGAGGAGGGAAATCCATTGAACCTTCCCCGACAGAATTTATCTGTTTATAATCAAGAACTATTTGCATTAGTATCAGTTTTCTGCAACTTCTGTCTCTCAGAGTTGCGAAATACCTTAGTCAAAGGCAGAGATAACCCAGATAGATGAGCTAGTTAGGATACCCATTACGTTTTACATCTTTGTTAATTCTTTCTTAGAGTGGTTAGAGTACATGCATTCGTGCTCAGTCACTAAGTCGTGTCTGACTCTTTGTGACCCCATGTACTGTAGCCCACCAGGATCCTATTGTTTATGGGATTTCCCAGGCAAAAATACTGGAGTGGGTTGCCATTTCCTCCTCCAGGGGATCTTCTCCACCCAGGAGACACTGAACCCGTGTCTCCTGCATTGTCAGGTGGATTCTTTACCACTGTGCCACCAGGGAAACCCGTGCTTAGAGTACAAGGTTGACTGAATACAATCTCTGCTTATGGCAAAAAAAGGGAGTAGTGAGTGAGTAGTCTGTTGGCAGCAAGAAGGAAGACTGAAAATACGAAGGAGAAGGTACCATGTGGAGCATTAAGAGAGGGGAAAACAGAAACAAAAACTCCTCACATACAAAGGAATTCCTAAGAGGCTGTCAGCAACTAGTTTAGCAGCACTGTATGAGATGGAAGACATTCCCATGTACAACACACTCCCATAGACATTGCCGCTTTCTCCTTCCTAGTCAAGAAAACGTATCTGAGCAATAACACCAAGTATCATAGATACGGCATTACAACAGGAAAAGTCTGGAATCAGGTCTAATTTACTCTCTCTAATGCCAGTCATTTAGCTTCTTTATAATTTTCTTTATTTTTGGCTATGCTGGGTCTTCGTTGCTGCGAGGGCTCTTCTCTAGTTGGGGCGAGCAGGGGCCACTTTTCGTTGCAGTGCACAGGCTTCTCACTGCAGTGGCTTCTCTACTGGCAGAGCGTAGTTCTAGGGTATGTGGGTTTCAGTAATTGCAGCATGTGGGCTCAGTTGTGGTTCCCGGGCTCTAGAGCACAGGCTCAATAGTTGCGGCTTAGTTGCTCCTTGGCAGGTGGGATCCTCCCAAACCAGGAATTGAACGCATGACTTATGTATTGGCAGGCAGATTCTTTACCACTGAGCCATCAGGGAAGCCCAATCATTTATTATCTACAAAGCAAATCAGAAGCGCTGATACATCAATGATTAGCACTAGCAAATCACCAGGCATGCATTTCAATGGAAGGTAGGGACTGCAATTGATGTGACGTTTCTCATGGCTGTGAGACACTTTTTTGGGGTTTTCAAAAGGGTGCTATGTTAATCCACCCAAGTCTTTTGACTTTGTGACACTAACAATCGCGTTGGACTGTGATGTAGTTTCTGAAGAAATTAATCTAATAATATTTACCAACTATTATACTAATCAGTACTCTCTTAGGTTGTATGAGGAACACTGTTGGCCATAGCAGTATTCATCTCATAAGGGCATCACAGTTCCTCAAAAAGTTAAACATAGAATCATCATATGACCCAGCAATCACTCTTCTGGAACAGACCCAAAAGAATTGCAAGCAGCAAGTCAAACAGATCCCTGTACACCAATATTTGTAGCAGCATTATTCACAGTGAACCAAAATGTGGATATGGCCCAAATGTTCATTAACAGATGAATGGAAAAGCAAAACATGCCACATATATACAAAGCAATGTAAGGTAGCCTTAAAAAGGGAGGGATTTCTGACATATGCTCTAACATGGAGGGACCTAGAAAGCATTATGTTAAGTGAAATATGCCAGAAAGAGAAGGGCAAATATTGTATCATTCCATTTATAGAAGGTCCCTTGAATAGGCAAATTCATAGAGACAGAAAGTAGAATACTGTAGAGGTCAGCAGAGCTGGGGAAATGAGGAGTTACTGTTGAATGAATGTCAAGTTTCTCTTCAGGATGCTGAAAAAGTTCCGGAAACGGATAGTGGTGATGGTTGCACAACGTTGTGAATGGACTTAATGCCACTGAATTGACAAGTGACAAGTGGAAGTTGCTCAGTCGTGTCCGATTCTTTGTGACTCCATGGGCTACCGTCCATGGACTTCTCCAGGCCAGAATACCAGAGTGGGTAGCCTCTCCCTTCTCCAGGGGATCTTCCCAACCCAGGGATCAAACCCAGGTCTCCCGCATTGCAGGTGGGTTCTTTACCAGCTGAGCCACAAAGGAAGCCCAAGAATACTGGAGTGGGTAGCCTCTCCCTTCTCCAGGGGATCTTCCTAACCCAGGGATCAAACCCAGGTCTCCCGCATTGCAGGTGGATTCTTTACCAGCTGAGCCACAAAGGAAGCCCAAGAATACTGGAGTGGGTAGCCTATCCATTCTCCAGTGGATCTTCCCAACCCAGGAAGGGTCTCCTGCATTGCAGGCGGATTCTTTACCAATTGAGCTATGAGGGAAGCCCACTGAATTATTTACTTAAAAAGTTAAAATGGTAAACTTTATGTTGTATATGGTTTACACATACACACTAAGGAAACTTAGAAACCTGAGAAACTTTAAAAACATGCTGATACCTGGCCACAATCCTCAGAGATCTGATTTTAATTGGTCTGAGGTCTTCTTTAGTTTTTTTTTTTTTTTTTTTCTTAACAGTAGTTCTAAAAGTCCCTCAGGTAATTTGACTGCACAGCCAGCTTTAGTCTTCAGGGTGGTAGTATACAGCCTCGACTACACATTAGACGCACCTAGGGAGTTTTAAAATATATTGGTCTGAGTCTCACACCCACAATTCCAATTTAATTGGCTTGGCGATGCTGCCTGGTCCCTGAGAA
The DNA here is from genome assembly GCF_032452875.1 of Bos javanicus. Lineage (NCBI taxonomy): Eukaryota > Metazoa > Chordata > Mammalia > Artiodactyla > Bovidae > Bos > Bos javanicus. Next base: position 57,730,156 of record NC_083891.1, on the reverse strand, counting down.
TTTGTTCTTGAATTTCCCATCTGTTTCTAATATGCAGCCAAGGTGAGACCCACCACTCTGGGAGAGTCCAGGATCTCAGCCTTTCATTCCACCTTTGGAGAACTAGCACTTCCGTTTCCGACAGTGATGAAACCAAGGGCATGGTGGGAAAGGATCTTCTGATGAGTCAGAGGGCCAACTTCTTCAAGGCTACTTGATTCTTTCTCTTTCCCTTTACAGTCAGAATGTTAAAAGTAGGAAAACAGAGCAAACCAGCAGAGAGTCCAGGAGGAAGAGGTCCAACTATCTGGCTCACTCCTGAGGGAGAAAGGCTCTTTATTCTTTTAGGCATCTGGCTCCTCCCAGCTTCTAACATGGGCACTAGCCCCCCTGCCCAGCCCAGGTCCCACTTAGATTCCTCCCTCTCCCCAAGAGAGCCTCAGAGCTGACCTATCTGGCCAACATTCCAGAGAGCCAGAGCTGTTAAGAGTATCTCGATCAAGGGACCTTCGCCCTGGAACTGTCCAGACAGTCCATTGGATAGGTTCGATCCCTGCTAGGGGAACTAAGATCCCACATGCCGTGTGGCCAGGAAATCAAAACATAGAAGCAATGTTGTAACAAATTCGATAAAAACTTTAAAAATGATCCACGTCAATAGAATTTTTAAAAAATTCTATAATTTAAGCTTTTCACTGAGCAACTCATGAATTTTATTAGAAAACTTCAGTAAATATATAAAGATATAGATACTATCTGTATATAGATCAGAACACTGAGGCTCCTAGAAATTTTTATGGTATCTTAGTAAAGATAAACAATAATTATTTCATAGTAAAGGAGAAGGGGGCGACAGAGGATGAGATGGTTGGATGGCATCACCGACTCAAGGCACACGAGTTTGAGCAGACTCCGGGAGATGTGAAGGACAGGAGAGCCTGGCTTGCTGAAGTCCGTGGGGTCGCTAAGAGTCAGACGCGACTTAGCGACCGAACAACAAAGACAAGTGAGAACAGCGTGAAGTGCAGATGGGGTTGTCTGAAGAACACGACACTTGTCAGAGTCAGCGCTAAAGAGCGCCTTAGCAGACTTTGGCCAATAGCTGCAATTTCACATGAGAGCCTTGTGGCCTAAAGACGGTTTCTCTCTCTTCTTAAGCCTCTGCCATAGAAGTTCTCAAAGTGTGGGCCTGGGCCCGACAGCATCCACTTTTTAGCTATGCAAATTCTCGGGCCCCACGCCAAACCTACTGAAGAAAACTCATGGCGTGGACCCCGTTCTATCACCTGAACGAGCCCTTCTGGTGAGTCTGATCCACGCTGTCTGAGAACCAAACCCCCACACTTCAGCTTTAAAATAACTTCTCTTAGATCATTTTCAGCGACACAGAGAATTACTTCCTGTTTTATGTCTAAATTTATCTCTGTAAAGCTTTGCAGGGCGTGGCATGCAGTCTGCACAAGGGCAGAGGCACCTTCACGGGTAACAGTGGAGAGTGGGGTTCAGCAGAAGCGGGATATGCAGACAGGGTTGGTGGTCGGCAGGCCAGGGTGGGACAAGGGCTGGTCTTCGCCCCTTCCCATTCCCGCTCATCGATAGCTTCCTGGACCAAGATCTACTCCAAAGAGGAGTGCAGCGCAGCTCATTTGGGGTCTGGGTTTCAAAGACAAGTGACTCTGAGTCGAGGGGGCACAGAGTGCGGATAAATGTTAGGAGAAATACGGGAGAGACGCGGTGTCTCATGGGCTGATTGACACCGTTCAGAAGTGGTCTGAATAAAGCGACCCAGAAGGGAGAAGGGTTCAGCCCTCCGGGAGCTGAGCACTGACAAGCTGAAAAAGCTCCAGATGACTGGCTGTGGTCCAGGGCAGGATTCTGCTGCTCCCCGCCCACTTCTGCCAGCCCAATGTTAGGGGAGAAGCCTAGGTCCTCAGGCTGCCCGAGGGATGGGGATTCAGGATGCCAAGGGAGCCATCTAGGTGGCCTGTGTTTCTGAGGTCTTCACCATGCTCTTTGGAAGGACTGCTCTGTCTTCCTGGAGTGGCACTCTCTTCTCAGAAATATTGCTTTTCAGCACATGGTTCAGTGGGAGCCCCCAGTTTCTTACCAATTGGCTTTCTTAATTTACCTAATGATTGGCTGGAGCTAGGTATGATCCCCAATATTGGTCAGTCCTGGGGATTTTTTATTTTATTTTTTTAATTGGAGTATAGTTGCTTTATGAAGAAGGAAATGGCAACCCATTCCAGTATTCCTGGCTGGAGAATTTCATGGACAGAGGAGCCTGGAGGGCTACAGTCCATGGGGTTGCAAAGAGTCAGAAATGACTGAAGCGACCGAGCAGCCATAGTTGCTTTAAGTCCTGGGGATTTCTCTCTCTTTTAAAAAATAATTTAATTAATTTATTTATTGGATGTGCTGAGTCTTCACTGCTGCGAGGGCTTTTCTCTAGTCGTGGAGGGGGGGCTACTCTCCAGGCTTGGATGTGCTGAGTCTTCACTGCTGCGAGGGCTTTTCTCTAGTCGTGGAGGGGGAGCTACTCTCCAGGCTTGGATGTGCTGAGTCTTCACTGCTGCGAGGGCTTTTCTCTAGTCATGGAGTGGGGGAGCTACTCTCCAGGCTTGGATGTGCTGAGTCTTCACTGCTGCGAGGGCTTTTCTCTAGTCGTGGAGGGGGAGCTACTCTCCAGGCGAGGGGCGAGGGTTTCTTGCTGCAGTGGCCCCTCTGGTTGTGGAGCACAGGCTCCAGGGCCTGTGGGCTCAGTCGTTTTGGCTCCCGGGCTCAGTAGTTGTGGTGCTTGGGCTTAGTTGCTCCGAGGCATGTGGGATCATCCTGGACCAGGGGTGGAACCCGTGTCCCCTGCATTGGCGGGCTGATTCTTTACCACTGAGCCACCAGGGAAGCCTAGTCCTGGGGATCTCTGACCTTTGACTTGATGAAGAGGGTCTCCGGCTCTCTTAGTTGGCAAGCCCATGAGGTATGAGTCAGCCCTCCTACGGCCGTGTCCCTGCCAGCTATGGGGAAGAACCCGTCCACAGAGGGAGAGATTGACCCTGAGAGAAGCAGCAATGAGAGATGGAGAAAGTGGCACTCCCACCTTGCTTGTGGTTGTCCCCGAAGCCCAACTCACACTCACCTTTCCTGCACTGAGGTTGGCTGAGCTGACAGATTTTTCCCTTTTTGCTGTGGGGGAAGGGAGAAAAACTTGCCTTCTACCCTCTTCTGTTCTGTACCTGGGGCCTGTGAATTACACTGGTAAACAACAAATGAGCAGGAGAAAGGGTTTGTTTCCAATGCACATGGGAACCATCAAAGGAAATAGCTGGCCTCTTAAATGGTTAAAGAATTATATACCTAATTTAGTGGAAGAAAGTCTTACGGGAAGAACAAACAAATAGGCTTCTTTGGAAAGACAAATGGGTTTTAGGAAGAGAGATGGGAGATGAGAAAGTTTGCGACAGTGCTTCTTTACACAGGTATGAGTGGCCTTTCTTGTTCTTGAAGCACACACAGTGACACACAGGGACACAGCCGTCATTATAATACACAGTATTTGCACTGCCCTAAAAATCTGTGCTCCAGCTGTGTACCTGCTCCACCCTCATCCCTGGCAACCACTTCCTTGTTCCTTCTCTGGAGAAGGGAATTGGGTTAGGTTTTATTTGGCTTCTCCCTTGTTGGGGGTACGTCCAGCCTGAAGAGGAATTTATGGGAGCCTTATTTCCCAGAAGTTATTGCTTTTAGCCAGATAAGGAAAGTTCCTTATCTGAGGGCTTTTTTTTTTTTTTTTTTGCATCTGTTGAATCTCAAATGTAGCACCATATACCCATTGTACCTACATGTATATAGTTTCCCCCGTTAGCAACGTCACTCATTAAAACGACACATTTGGTAGAATTGATGAACCTGTACTGCCGTGTCATCATTATCCCAAAGTTCACGGCTACTGCTACTGCTAAGTCACTTCAGTCGTGTCCGACTCTGTGTGACCCCATAGACGGCAGCCCACCAGGCTCCCCCATCCCTGGGATTCTCCAGGGAAGAACACTGGAGTGGGTTGCCATTTCCTTCTCCAATGCATGAAAGTGAAAAGTGAAAGTGAAGTTGCGCAGTCAGGTCTGACTCTTAGCAACCCCATGGACTGCAGCCCACCAGGCTCCTCCGTCCCTGGGATTTTCCAGGCAAGAGTACTGGAGTGGGGTGCCATCGCCTTCTCCGCCAAGGTTCACAGTTTACCGTAAACTTCGCTCTGGCTGGTGTACATTCAGTCTGCAGACTCGGGCTTCCCAGGTGGTGCAGTGGTGAAAGAGCCTGCCTGCCAACACGAGAGATGAAAGAGATGTGGGTTCAGTCCCTGGGGCGGGAGGGTCCCTTGGAGTAGGAAATGGCAACCCACTCCCGTTCCTTGGACAGAGGAGCCTGGTGGGCTACAGTCCAGGGGTTTGCAAGCTGTCGGACATGACAGAGCAACTAACACTAAGACACAAATGAATGAGAGTTCCTGTTGCCCCACAAGCAGGCCAGAACTTAGTATCGTCTGTGTTCCAATTTTTGGTCATTCTAATAGGTGTGTAATCGTTCTTTCTAAAATTACGTCATCTGCTTTATAAATCCTTTATTAAGTATTCTTGTACCTCTTTAGAGCTTAAAGTCGACTTCAGGGGCCTCAGCTGAAAATTTCACTTTACCTTCCTGTTACCCTTATCTTCCTTAACTTGGTATTTCCCCAAACTCATTGATATCCATAAACTTGCAGATGTAAAAGCTCCCACATCTTCATGATATATAGCAATGACTTGGAAGGCTTATTACTTTCCTCCCTTGAGAAGCATTTTCCTTTATTCCTACCTGTCATTTACTGTCACTGAGCCAACACTTGGAGCTTTGCATACTCTTTCATATCATTATGACTAGGTGGTTAGAAAAATTCGCTTGTGTAGAATTTCCCCAAGAATTTTATCACTATAAGTAATTTCCATCTGCTTATTTGTACAGTATTAATCAATTATCCTTTCTTTTCTTCTGAAAAACATAGTACTCTTCACTCAATGGATAGGTTGTTTTTGCATTTATTTATTTATTTAAATGGGAAGAATGTCTTGTACAGTCATTGTGAGGATTAGACATGTTTGTTTATTCATTTTATTATGATGATGATTTTGGCTGTGGTGGGTCTTCGCTGCAGTGAGCAGGTTCTCTCTAGTTGCAGCACACAGGCTCTCTGATTGCCCCATGGCATGTGGGATCTTAGCATACCTGTGTGCTCTGCATTGAAAGGTGGATTCTTAACCACTGGATCATTAGGGAGGTCCCTGTTCTTGCATTTAGACTCTCCTGCATTTTATGACAGATTCCTCTTAGGGCGTCCTCTGGAACAAACATATATATATATATGCTCCTTTTTGCATGGGAGTAGCATTGGCAACTTGGTAATCTAGCTCAGCGGTTATTTGTAGTATCAGTTTTACCAACAGTAATACAGTTTCATCCCCAGCTGTCTTCAGAGCTCTTCAAAGGACACTGCCTAATTTCTGTTAACTGAATTTTCAGGTGATCTGCCAACTGAGTTTTAAATAGCTTCTGTTTAATCGAATGCCTTAGACCTATTTGCTTCAAAATACATTTGGAAATAAGATTATGCCTACATGATGGCATAAAGAAAGACCAGGGCAGAGCAAGCTTAACCGCTGCAATCAGTCACATCGTTCCCAAGTGCCTGCTTGCACTGCCTTGCTCTAGTACAGAACGAAGTAATAGGGACTCGAGGTTTTGACTGTAAACTTGGTTTCATCGAGTTATGTTTCCTCCCTTTGTGGTTAGCCACTTGGGAGGGGATTTCCGGAGATGCAGGCAGTACAGTTTGTTTCCCAAAATATTTTGCATTGTTTTGAGTGAGAGAGTGCGTTGCCTACTGTGCAAAACCTGGGTCTCTGAGAGCTAATATGACATATAGCTGTAATCACGTGGTCAGAATTTGTCTTAGTGGTGAGGGGAGGCCCCTCTGTTATGGCACATTCTTTCATAAGAAAAGGAAACTTTAAAAAAACATATGTTCTTTTTTAGTTTGGTAAAATACACGCAACATAAAGTGAATCATTTTTCCTTCCAGGTTTATTGAGGTATAATTTAAGACTTTCTATTCTAAATTTATGAGTTTAAGGTGTGCAGCACAAATACTTGACTTATATACATCATGAAATGATTATCAGTATAAGTTCAGTGAACATTCATCATCACATAGAGACACAAAATTAAAGAAATGGAAAAAAAGTGTTCTGCTTGATAAGAACTCTTAGGATTTACTCTCAACTTTCGTATGTAACATGCAGCAATGTTAATTACATTAACCATGTTGTACACTATATTCCTAGTACTTATTTATCTTATAACTGGAAGTTCCTACCCTTTGATTGCTTTCCTTCAGTTTCTCTTCCCTCTGTTCCCCACTACTGGTATCCATAGATCTAATCTCTTTTTTTCTATGAGTTTGTTTGCTTGTTTATTTGTTTTTAAAGTATAATTGACCTACCATATTATGTTAGTTCCTGTGATTTTTTTCTATCCTTTCAAATATGGTAAAATACACATAACATTTTTTTACCATTTTAGCCACTTTTAATTGTCCAATTAGGGCTCCCCTGGTGGCTCAGCAGTAAAGAAGCCGCCTGCCAACGCAGGAGATGTAGATTCAATCCCTGGGTTGGGAAGATCCTCTGGAGAAGGAAATGGCAACCCTCTCCAGTATCCTTGCCTGGAAAATCCCATGGATAGAGGAGCCTGGCGGGCTACAGTCCATGGGGTCGCAAAGAGTCGGACACGATTTAACGATGAAACGACAGCAACAAGTGTAAAATAAGTGGCATTATGTTGTCAACGTTATATAACCATCACCACTACTTATTCCCTGAAGCTTTTAATCATGCCAAACAGACTCTATATCCATTTAATAATAACTCCCCATTTCCCCTTTCCTCCAGCTCCTTGGTAACCTCTATTCCACTTTTTGTTTCTATGAATTTGCCTATTCTAGGTACTTTGCATAAATGGAATCCTGTATTTGTCCGTTTGTTTCTGGCTTATTTCACCATAGTGCTTCCTTGGACCCTCTGTGTTGTAGCATGTGTCAGAACTTCCTTCCTTTCAAAGGCTCTTCGTAGTCCATTGTATGGATTTGGCACATTTGTTTGTCCATTCATCTGATGATGGACATTTGAGCTGTTTCCAGCTTTGGGTTGTTGTGAATACCGCTGCTATGAACATGGGTATATAAGGGTCTCTTTGTGTTCTCATTTGTAATTCTTTTGGGTATAATATACCTAGGAGTGGAGACTTACAGTAATACCACTTTTTGAGGAACTGAAGAAAGGACAACTTTTGAAGTATTTTTTTTCTTCACTAACCACAGGTTGCCTCTGCAAATATGATGTGATGGAATGTCTCAGAATACACTATTGCCATTTAGAGCCACGTGGTTTGAAGTCATGGGTACACCCCCCACAGCCCGTGAAATGTTCTAGAAGCTGGTTTAGCATTCCTGATACCGGCTGGGGGAGGCAATTCACTTTGGGGCATCTTGTCTGAACCCATGATATCGCCTTACAAAGAACTCCAAGTCTTTTCCAAAAGCACCCTGATTTTCAGGACAACCCCAAAGCTAACATTGCATCCTTGGATTGTTCCGGATTGGATCTCTACAGACACGGACTAAATCCCAGGATTGTCCAGGCAAGACTAGAAAATCACCTAAGCCACCTACCTCTTTCTAAACTATCAAATTACTTTTGTCACTAAGTCCTGCCAATTTTAATTTTTCCATATCACTTGATCCTATCTTCTTTCATCTCTGCTGTCACCCTCCTAGTCCAGGTGACCCTCACCTCTCTTATGAACTTGTGTGATAGCATTTCACACTGGTCTTCCCTCATGTACCCTTGTTCTTCACACTGTAGCCAGAATCAGTTTTGAAATTCAGATCTGATGTCAGCAATAGCGGTTTGGTGGAAGGGGACCAGACAAGATGATTATAGAGTTCATATGGAAAAGTAAACGGTAATAATCAGGAAGTTTTTGAAAAGCATGCATAGTGAGAAAAGACCAGCTCTAGCAAAAAGCAAAGTAGATTTAAAAAGCCATAAGTACTAGAACAGTTTCATGTCATTCCATGGCTAGGCAGATCAGTGGAACAGAATATAGAACCATAAAAAGAGACCCCAGATAGATGAGAACTTAAATTATAATGAAGATGACATTTTGAATCACTGGGGACGCCAGTCCAGGTCTGATGCATGAGACTGGGTACTCGGGGCTGGTGCACTGGGATGACCCAGAGGGAAGGGATGGGGAGGGAGGTGGGAGAGGGGTTCAGGATGAGAAACACATGTGCACCCGTGGCGGATTCATGTCAGTGTATGGCAAAACCACTCCAATATTGTAAAGTAATTAGCCTCCAATTAAAATAAATACATTTATATTAAAAAGAATCACTGGGGAAAATTCGAATAAATAGGTGCTGAGACAAACGGGAAAAACTGTTTCCTTGATTCATGCATTACACCAAAACAAATTCCAAGTGTATCAAAGATTTAGGTAACTTAAAAAAATCTTAAAACAAGAAGAGAATTCAGGAGAATGTCTTCCTGCCCAGGATTTGCTAAAAAAAAAAACAACTTTGACCATCACCACCAACTTTAAGAATTTGAGGGGCTTCCCTGATGGCTCAGTGGTAAAGAATCCACCTGCCAATGCAGGAGACACAGGTTCGATCCCTGGTCTGGGAAGATCCCACGTGCTACAGAACAGCTAAGCCCGGGCACCACAACCATTGAGCCTGGGCTCTACAGCCCGAGAGCTGCAGCTGCTGAGCCTGCACATCCTGGAGCACGTGCTCTGCAACAAGAGAAGCCCCTGCAGTGGGAAGCCCACACACCACAGCAAGGGAGTAGCCCTCACTCGCTGCAACGAGCGGAAAGCCCATGATGCAATGAAGACCCAGCACAGCTGGGAAAAAAAAAAAAATTCTAGGAATTCAAAATTTCAAAACAAATGAGTGACATATCCTGAGTTCAGAGGAGGGAGAAGGAGGAAGGTTGGGAGGAGGTGGAAGGAAGGTGTCAGCAAGGCTACAGTGGGAGAGATGATAATAGAGTGTGTTTGAGGGAAAATAAAGAGATGGGCCAATGGGGGAGGAGCAGAGTCCAGGGAAGCATTTCTACTGAAGGGTCAAGGTGTTCTGGTCCTGGGAGGGAGCTCTTGGGTGGTCCAGCTTCTCAGCAGTATAAAATATATTCGCCTTGGGAGGTCTCGGAACTGCTGATGATACATGCCATGCACAGTGTGTGTCATCGATTAAGCTCTGATCCATACCCATTACCAGCTGATAAAGCTGAAGTATGGCTGAAATGGACAAAGTCAAAGAACCTGGGCAGCTTGAATGTTTGAAGATAAGGTTGGCCTCCTGCCTACACAGGAGCAGAACAATCCTGAAACAAGACCTACATTTCCTGCAGAATTTGCTTCTAGGTCATCTTTCATCACAGGACAAGAGAGGACTCGGGAATGTCAGGCTGAGAGGTTTTATTAGCCTCTCATTAGCTTTATTTCATTAATGATGGGCAGGGGTGGGGGAGGGGCAGTTTTCCTGGTGTCTCAGTGGTAAAGAAGCCGCCAATGCAGGCAACTTGGGTTCGATCCCTGGGTCAGGGAGATCCTCTGGAGAAGGAAATGGCAACCCACTCCGGTATCCTTGCCTGGAGAATCACATGGACAGAGGAGCCTTGCCGGCTACAGTCCATGGGGTCGCAAAAGCGATGGATACGACTTAGCGAGTAAACAACAGTGGCGAATTAATGATGCGGAATTCTAGAAGCAAGGGAGACATGAAAAACAGCAACAGTGTTTCTAGAAGTTTGGTTCCATGGCTCTCTGCTGACAGCCTCAGAGGGCAGCTGGGGTGCTGGGAAGTGGTGGTGAGAGTGGCTGACCTGGCAAGAGGTGGTTGGTACGCTGTGGCCATGGTCCCATCACTAAGGCGGGGGGAGTTGGACAGAAACAAATGGACTCCAGTGAACACTCATAAAGTAAGTGAATGTGGAGAATGCTTGGGTAACACACACACATGCTAACTGGTTGTTTTAGTGTCACGATCACATGTAGAGATACCTGCAGGTGGAGATATTTTTCACCCTGGTATGAGGTTCTCTTTCTGACTTCAGGAAGATAGGTTTGTACAACTTACGAGAAAATAAAGAGAAAGAAGGGCCATGTTTTCAAGGGATGTGGGCATAAATCCTCTCATGGAGGCAGTGAAAACATGCCGGAAAACGAAGCCCAGAACTCAGCCAAAGAAATCTTTTACACCTAGAGAGGAATCTCATTGCATGGAGTTTGTGTAGGACTCTGAAGTTCAAGAAAGTGAGAGAGGCAATGGGGGGTACAGTGGGCTTCAGAAAGCTATGAGCTAGGGGAGATACCGCCTTTGTGAAGTTTTGTTCCAGGTAAGGAACTTATCTTGGAAGAAAAGTTATGACAAACCTAGATAGCGTATTAAAAAGCAGAGACCTCACTTTGCTGACGAAGGTCCATATAGTCAAAGCCATGGTTTTTCTAGTAGTCATGTATGGATGTGAGAGTTGGGCCATAAAGAAGGCTGAGCACTGAAGAATTGATGTTTTTAAACTGTGGTGCTGGAGAAGACTCTTGAGAGTCACTTGAACAGCAAGGAGATCAAACCAGTCCATCCTAAAGGAAATCAACCCTCATCAGAAGGACTGATGCTGAAGATGAGGCTCCAATACCTTGGCCACCTGATGTGAAGAACTGACTCATTGGAAAAGACTCTTATGCTGGGAAAGATTGAAGGCAAAAGGAGAAGGGGGTGACAGAGGATGAGATGGCTTGGTGGCATCACCAACTCATTGGACATGAGTATGAGTAAGCTCTGGGACATAGTGAAGCACAGGGATGCCTAGTGTGCTGCAGTCCATGGGGTGGAAAATAGCTGGACACGACTTAGCAACTGAACAACAGCAAGGAACTTACCTTTTTCCTGCTATTTATCAATTAGATAAAGTCAATTGGCCTCTTAATTGATGGCATAACTAGAAAACTAAATGATAGGAACAGGAAACATCATATTTTGCCAAAACCCTGACTTAAGATCAGATTAGCTTTTCTGTGTTCTAGAATGAATGTTATTGGGCTTCCCTGATGGGTCAGTGGTAAAGAATTCCACTTGCCAATGCAGGATACACGGCTTCGATCCCAATCTGGGAAGGTCCCACATGCTGTGAAACAACCAAGCCCCTGCACCGCAGCTATTGAGTCTGGGCTCTAGAGACCAGGAGCTGCAGCTGCTGAGCCCACAAGCCACAACCGCTGAAGCTGGAGCGCCCTAGAGCCCGTACTCTGCAACAAGAGAAGCCCCCGCAATGAGAAGCCCATGCCCTGCAACCAGAGAAAAAGCTTGTGCAGCAACGAAGACCTAACACAGCCAAAAATAAAATAATAAAAAAGAATGTTATGAATGCAGAATTTGGGGCATTAAAGTCTTCAAGGCTACCTGACCAGCAGGCAACATGTGGTACAAAAGTTCAGGAGCGCTGTCCCCCTGACCTTTGCAGAGATCCTTGGGGCACACGTGGTGCCCCCGCCACCTTTACGTTTGTTGGAGGATGGTCTCGTGTGGTGTCTTGTTACGTTTGAGAGCAGCATCCTGACACTGTCAGTTGAGCAAGTGTCACACGAGGTGGCTGGTGGTAATTCTTGTCCCAGGCCTTTGGCTCCCTGGATATCTGTCACGAGGAATATCATGTTCGGGAGGATTTATTCACCAGGCGTCTGCTTCTTGGACTCATGGGAACTGAAATCCAAAGTAACCACTCAAAGCTACTGCCTTATTTCAAATTCTATTATAAAGTAATAGTAATCAAAGCGGTATTGTACTGTTGTAAAACAGAGACCAATGGAAGAGAATAGAGAGCCCAGAAGTAAAACCGCCTGTATAGAGTCAACTAAACTTTTACAAGTAGGTGCCAAGATCACACAATGAGGAAAGTTTCTTCTATAAATACTGCTTAGAAACTGGATATCCACCTGCAAAAGAATGAAACTGGACACTTTCACCGTACACAAAAAGTAACTCAAATGAATTAAAGATTTGAATGTAAATAACGTCTGAAACCATAAAACTCCCAGAAGAAAACAGAGGGGAAAAGGTTCTTGACATTGATCTTGACAATGATACCTTGAATATGACACCAAAATCACAAGTAACAGAAGCAAAAATACCCAAGTGAGACTGTGTCGAACTAAAAGGCTTTTGCACAGCTAAGGAAGCAGTGGAAAGGCAACCTGCAGGATGCGAGAAAAGATTTTCAAACTTTATACAAATTATACTTCAGTATTCTGGAAAGAATATAAAATTCAAATCAAAAATAATTTTAAAGGATAGACAAGGGAGCCATTAACTGTTTTCTTATACATTTTAAAAAGTTTTACTGAAATATAGATTACATAAAATAAAATTCTCCGAATGTTAGTGTATGACTCACCAATGTTTAATATATTGATAGTTGTGCAGACATTTACCACCATCCGGCTTCAGAGCATTTCATCATTTCCCTAAGTTCCGTTGTGTCCATTTGCAGCTTATCTTCCCGCCTGCCCCAGGCCCGAGGTAACTGCTGACATCTTTTTTCTCTGTGTAAATACAATTTGTCTCTTCTGGACATTTCATTTTACAAACGGCACCATTCATTATACGGCCTTTTGCACCTAATTTTTAGATTGATTTATTTACTGATTTTTGGCTGTACTGGGTCTTTGTTGCCGCTCGAGCTTTCTCTAATCTTGGTGAGTGGGGGCCACTCCAGTTGCAGTGTGTGGGTTTCTCACTGTGGTTAGCTTCTCTCGTTGCAGAGCACAGGCTCCAGAACACGGGCACAGTCGTTCGGACCCAGGGCTTAGTTGCCCCCAGCCATGTGGCATCTGTCCAGATCAGGGATCAAACCCGTGTCCCCGGCACTGGCAGGCGGATTCTTCACCACTGATCCACCAGGGCAGCCCCTGCATCTAGTTCTTTACTTAGCATAATGTTTTTGCCTTTCTTCAGAGTTGTAGCATGTATCTGGGTCCTTTTGCTTTTACTGCTGAATAGTATGGACGGATGTACTATAATTTGTTTTATCCATTCACTGGATGACTGCTCCTTGGACTGTTTCCACTTTTTGGCATACAGGTTTTTGTTTGGATATGTGTTTTCATTTCTTACAGGTAGATTTCTAGGAGTGGAATTGCTCGGTCGTATGGTCAGGTATGATACGGTTTAAGAAACCGCCAAACTGTTTTCCAAAGTGGCCGTGCCACTGGCAGTGTATCAGCGTTCCAGTTTTTTCAGATCCATGTGAATGCATGTGGTATTGTCTGTCTCTTATTACAGCCATCCTACCGGCTATGTAGTGGCATCTCATTATGGTCTAATCCCTTAATGATTAATGGTGCTGAGCACCCTTTCATGTGCTTATTAGCCATTTGTGTATTTTATTTAGTTCAATATCTAGTCAACGCTTTTGTCCATTTTTTAGTTGGGTTATTTGTGTTTCTATTGTTGAGTTTTGAGAGATTTCAATAATATATACATTTCAAGTATATATATATATATATAGATTAAAGAATATACATAATATGTTATCATATATAAATATATATATATATATATATATATATATATATAATGGTTTGCACTTTATCCCAGTCTGTGGTGTGTAGTGATATCCTTTAAAACAAAGGAATTTTTAATTTTAATAAAACTCAATTTCCCAATTTTTTTTTCTGGATCGTGATATTGGTGTCAGAAAAAACACCAATTTGATGCTTTTGAACTGTGGTGTTGGAGAAGACTCTTGAGAGTCCCTTGGACTGCAAGGAGATCCAACCAGTCCATCCTAAAGGAAATCAGTCCTGAATATTCATTGGAAGGACTGATGCTGAAGCTGAAACTCCAATACTTTGGCCATCTGATGCAAAGAAGTGACTCATTGGAAAAGACGCTGATGTTGGGAAAGATTGAAGGAAGGAGACGGGGACAACAGAGGATGAGATGGTTGGATGGCATCACTGACTCAATGGACATGAGTTTAAGTAAACTCCAGGATTTGGTGATGGACAGGAAGACCTGGTGTGCTGCAGTCCATGGGGTTGCAAAGAGTCAGACATGACTTAGCAACTGAGCAACAACAACCAGTCAAGAATGTCATCAGTTCAGTTGAGTTCAGTTGCTCAGTTGTGTCCGACTCTTTGTGATCCCATGGACTGCAGCACGCCAGGCCTCCCTGTCCATCTTGTATGACCAAAAAGAATGTCATAGAGACTTGCTATTAGTACCCAAAGTTGAGATTTTCTCAACCATAAATGCTTCTCATATTGTTACATGAGCAATCAAATGGTGATTTTCAGAGCATTAAAATGGCTGCCTACATTGTCTATCTTTATAGTTGCTTTAGAGTGAGAAGATTTTCTAGCCTCCTCATTGAGTCATAGTTCAGCTCAGTTCAGTTCAGTTGCTCAGTTGTGTCTGACTCCTTGTGACCCCATGAACTGCAGCACACCAGGCCTCCCTGTCCATCACCAACCCCCGGAGTTCACTCAAACTCATGTCCATTGAGTCGGTGATGCCATCCAGCCATCTCATTCTCTGCCATCCCCTTCTCCTCCTGCCCCCAATCCCTCCCAGCATCAGAGTTTTTTCCAAGAGTCAACTCTTCGCGTGAGTCATAGTAGAAAGACCTAATTCCCATTTCATTCTTTTTTTAATGGCAGAAAAAACTCTAGTCTTTAGACCAAAACCCTACGATTGTACCTATACCCGTATCACTCTCTTAGCTGTGAAGGGTGGAAGCCCCTAAAGCACCAAGGAAACTGAGAATCCTAGATATCTGGGTTAAGGAAAAAGGCACAAATTGATCCTGTTGTTGTTGTTCTTCAGTAGCTCAGTCATGTCTGACTCTTTGCAACCCCATGGACTGTACCACACCAGGCTACCCTGTCCTTCACCATCTCCTGGAGTTTGCTCAAACTCATGTCCATGGAGTCGGTGATGCCATCCAACCATCTCATCCTCTGTTGTCCCCTTCTCCTCCTGCCTTCAGACCCTGCAGCATCAGGGTCTTTTCCAATGAGTAAGCTCTTCACATCAGGTGACCAAAGTATTGGAATTTCAGCTTCAGCAATAGTCTTTCCAATGAATATTTGGGGTTGATTTCCTTTAGGATGGACTGGTTTGATCTCCTTGCAGTTCAAGGGACTCTCAAGAGTTTTCTCCAGCAGCACAGTTCAAAAGCATCAATTCTTTGGTGCTCAGCCTTTTTTACTGTTCAGTTCTCACATCTACACATGACTACTGGAAAAACCATAGCTTTGACTAGATGGACCTTTGTAGGCAAAGTAACGTCTCTGCTTTTTAATATGCTGTCTAGGTTTGTCACAGCTTTTCTTCCAAAAGCACGTGTCTTTTAATTTCATGGCTGCAGTCACCATCCACAGTGATTTTGCAGCCCAAGAAAATAAAGTCTGTCACTGTTTCCACTGTTTCCCCATCTATTTGCCATGAAGTGTGCATTACTACTCTCTACTCTGCCATGGGGTAGTATGGGGTAGTAGAAAAGTGCATATAGAAACAGGGCTTTATAAGCAAAGGAAGAAACCACAAGAAAAAGATTGCTTTTTAAAGATTGTGGTTAAAAAATAACATAAAAATTTTCACGTTAACCATTTTTAAGTGTGCAATGTAGTAGTGGTAAGTATATTCACACTGTTGTCAAATAACTCTTCAAAACTTTCATCTTGCAAAACTGAAACCCTGTACTCTTAAAAAAAAAAAAACCAACTCCCTTTTCCTCCTTCCTGCATAGCTTTTATTAAATAAAAATTCATAGCTTCTACATTTCAAGACTTCACAAATTCATAACGTCTATGTGTCAAAACCACCAATTGGAAGATAGAGCTTATTTGTAGCAAATTATTTAAGAAGTGTTTTTAATATGTGCAAAAGGAAAACACTCAACAAGCAAAGCTGACCCCAGAAACTGAAAATTCAACTCATGAAAGAAGGTCCAAATGACTTGTAAAACACTACTTAACCTCATTGGCAATCGAAGAAATTCTGCTTCTAAGATTGGCAGAAATGTTGTCAGTAATAGTGTTCAGTGCCAAGAGTTACTACTCTCGAAGTAAGATGGGCAGGCTCCCTCATGCTGGTGGGGACAAAACGCAGTACAACTGATGGAGTTTTGTTTGGCAGTATATTTCAAAACCTTAAAATCTTTGTAACTTTTGATCCCTTGATGCCACTTTTTAAAAACTTTTATTAAAAATTTTATTTTTGAAGCCCATAAATGAGCAAATTCCAGAACAGTAGCAATACAGACAATCTCACACCATTTTGACATCTACCTAGCAGTCCAGTTTTGCATTTTGTTTCCTGTAAACAAATACATTGGATTAAAACAACAGTGTCCTTAACCCCAAGTTCAATGTCTGAGTATTTCCAATATTTATTTTGAGCACATAATAAAGCAGAGGCAACTACTTTTCCTGAACATTTTATTTCCATTCAGAGCTTAGCAATTACTTTAGCTTCACATTATTCTGTCATAAATGATAACCAAATGGCCTAAGGGGCTAAAATCATAAAATTATTATAAGCCAAGTCAATGTTATATATATATATATATAAAGTTAATATAAAATGACAACTATACTGGTACATATTTGTTTTGGATCCTACTAGAAATATGCCAAAATAACACGTTTTAGTAAAGACTGAGGTCCTTGGGTAGAGGAGGGGAAGAAGAGTCATATCATCAAAAATTATTAGGAAAACTGTAGGTAAAAAAAAACCAAAACAGCCTACAATTTAAACGAAATAAAGGAGGGAAGAAGAGTACAACACTGGGGTGATGACAGTTCAGGAACACACTCCCCATCCATCACAGACTCGCTCTCCACCTCAGGAGCACAGCACCAGGCTCTCTAGGCACTACTGCTCTCTCACGAAGTTCTTTATGTGGAACAGAAACCTACATTTATGGTCACAACAGAATTTTATAACTGCTCTTTAATCTCACAGCAAAAAACAGGAAAAAATTGGTAGGGCCAGAGTGAACCTCAGAACATCTCAGTACCCCTGAAAATAGGGGCAAAAAGTGAATCATTAAGAAACAGTATCCAAAGAGCACTGTATTATCGATTTATAAAACAAGATTCAGCACTCTTTGATGGGACGAGCCATAGTAGCTGAAATTTGGAAATGTTTTGATGCTGATTTTTTTTTACTGATGTGGTACTCCAAGCTGTTAAGTTGGAACAAATTCCAAACTCACACTGACTTGTATCACCTCAGTTTAATAATCCAATGAATGACAAAAAAGACAAACAATGAGAATAGCATCACAGCACAGCAACTTCGTTTGGCTTCCTCTGGATAAAAGCTTCAGTTTTCCCAAAGTTTTACCTATAAATCCAGTTGTAGAATCAAACTGTGAATCCATTTCAACTAATAATTTATTTTGATGTTTAACTTCATGCCCTGTTTCGATGGAAAGAGATTTTATCGCAGTTACTTTGTTTCTCAGACTTTCCGTGAGTCTCTCATTCTCCTCTTCACAGGCACTATGCCCACTATTAGGATAGCCGTAGTTCCCATACTTGCCGGGGGTACTCCTTCACCCAGGCCTGCACTGCTCAACCTGCCAGAGGGCAGAGGGGTGGGTAGGAAGAGGCCAGGGACCACCTGGACTGCGTCCTCAGGACCAGGGCCCGGAGAAACAGCAACTGCTTCCTCCAATGTGCCACGACATCAGTCCCTCGGTGCCTCTTTTAACATCCTATCCTTAGACTAGAGCGATGTGCCCAAAGGTTTATAAAAGCAAAAATGCATAAGCAACCTAAGTATCTAGGATTAGCACACTGGCTACACAAAGTAGTATAACACATTCATCGGACAGAACGGTGTGTAGGCTAAAGAATTCTGAACGACAGGCCCATGTTAAGTAACAAAACCCGACAAACAAACAAGAGAAAAGAAAGCATAAAAAATGCACAAAGAGAAAATACAAGAGCAGAAGGAGATACACCAAAATGGTAGTTATCTTTGGGTTGTGGGAGATCTAAAATTTTTTAAATAAAAATATCAGAAATTTTTAGTAATGAGTACATTTTACTCTGATAATCAGAAGGAAAGCCTTAAAATGAAACGTTTGTAAAATACTTAATATACATACCATACACAAATATTTTTAAAAATTTAAACTTCCTTACACCAATCAAATAATTAATTTGACTTAGTATTTGTGAAATTGGGCCTAGGGCTCAATCTATAAATTTGTAAAAATTGATATATTCTCCTATTCTGACAGTTGTAATACTTTTTTTGGTGACTGTTTTGAAGTGAAACTGAAGCATAGGAATAACTGTGCTAAAATCTTATAATAGAGGTTTGGGTTTTTTTTTTTTTTTTTTTTTTGGGTACTTAGACTGTCCTACACAGTGAAATTGAATTTTAAGCTGGTTTTGATTCTTGCGGTTTTAGGTAGCTGTATTAGGTACTTTATGAACAAGATGTATTAAATACTTCTTAAAAATTTTTTTAAAATTTTATATTGGAATATAGTTGATTTACTGAAGAAGGAAATGGCAACCCATTCCAGTATTCCTGCTTGGGAAATTCCATGGACAGAGAAGCCTGATGGACTATAGTCCAGGGGGTCACAAACAGTCAGACACGACTGAATGGCTGTGCACATAGTTGATTTATAATGCTTTGTTAGTTTCAGGTACACATATACATGTATCTGTTATTTTTCAGATTCTTTTCCCATTTAGATTATCATAGAATATTGAGTAGAGTTCCCTGTGCTATCGAGTAGGTCTTTGTTGATTGTTTTATATATGGTAGTGTGTTCAGTTCAGTTCAGTTCAGTTCAGTCGCTCAGTCGTGTCCAACTCTTTGTGACCCCATGAATTGCAGCACACTAGGCCTCTCTGTCCATCACCAACTCCCGGAGTTCACTCAAACTCATGTCCATTGAGTCAGTGATGCCACCCAGCCATCTCATCCTCTGTCGTCCCCTTCTTCTCCTGCCCCCAATCCCTCCCAGCATCAGAGCCTTTTCCAATGAGTCAACTCTTCACATCAGGTGGCCAAAGTATTGAAGTTTCAGCTTTAGCATCAGTCCTTCCAGAGAACACCCAGGTCTGATCTCCTTTAGAATGGACTGGTCGGATCTCCTTGCTGTACAAGGGACTCTCAAGAGTCCTCCAACATGACAGTTCAAAAGCACCAATTCTTCGGCACTCAGCTTTCTTCACAGTCCAACTCTCACATCCATACATGACCACTGGAAAAACCATAGCCTTGACTAGATGGACCTTTGTTGGCAAAGTAATGTCTCTGCTTTTCAATATGCTATGTAGGTTGGTCATAACTTTCCTTCCAAGGAGTAAGCGTCTTTTAATTTCATGGCTGCAGTCACCATCTGCACTGATTTTGGAGCCCAAAAAAATAAAGTCTGACACTATTTCCACTGTTTCCCCATCTATTTCCCATGAAGTGATGGGACCAGATGCCATGATCTTCGTTTTCTGAATGTTGAGCTCTAAGCCAACTTTTTCACTCTCCTCTTTCACTTTCATCAAGAGGCTTTTTAGTTCCTCTTCACTTTCTGCCATAAGGGTGGTGTCATCTGCATATCTGAGGTTATTGATATGTGTACATGTTAATCATAAACTCCTAATATAGTAACAGTTTCCCCTTGTCTTATACATTGCTATTATTTTATGCTATTTTTATTTATTTATTTATGTATTATTTTTGACCACATCCCATGGCATGTGGGATCCTTGTTCCCCGATCAGGGATCAAACCTGTGCTCTCTGCATTGGAAGCATGGGGTCTTAACCACTGAACTGCCAGGGAAGTTTGGATTAAATGCTTCTGTAAGGTGTTCTGTGAACATTACTAGTTCTTTCGCTTCTGTACTTGAGGGAAAGGAATACTTGTGGAGTTGACCTACTTAAGTGACTGCATGTGCTCAGTTGCTCAGTTGTGTCCGACTCTTTTGCAACCACAGGACTGTAGACCGCCAGGCTCCTCCATCCAAGGAATTTTCCAGACAAGAATACTGGAGAGGGTTGCCATTTCCTCCTCCAGGGGATCTTCCTAACCCAGGGATGGAACCTGCATCTCCTTCCTTGGCAGGCGGATTCTTTACCCGCAGAGCCGCCTGAGAAGCCCAAGTGACCTGAGTGACTGCTGCTGCTGCTAAGTCACTTCAGTCGTGTCTGACTCTGTGGGACCCCATAGATGGCAGCCCACTAGGCTCCTCCATCCATGGGATTCTCCAGGCAAGAACACTGGAGTGGGTTGCCATTTCCTTCTCCAATGCATGAAAGTGAAAAGTGAAAGTGAAGTCGCTCAGTCGTGCCCGACTCTTAGCCACCCCATGGACTGGAGCCTACCAGGCTCCTCCGTCCATGGGATTTTCCAGGCAAGAGTACTGGAGTGGGGTGCCATTGCCTTCTCCGTGAGTGACTAGCAGCCCTTTAATATAGAGGGAACTGAATGCAGGTCGCAAAGGCCTGACTTGGGTCACGTCCACTGAACGAGGAACTGCACATACTGCAGAAGCTCTGAGAGTCCCTGGACCCTGGATGGGGTGAAGTGCTGCTCTCCACAGCGGGGGACTCTCCCCACACAGCTCCCTGCAAGCTGGACTGACCTGCTCAGTTCCAGCTTGGCCCGAGGACCCTGGCAGAAAATCTGATCTGACCTGACATGTGGTTGGTACCCAAGCTCAGCCAAGAATGTGCTGTGCTGGGAAGGGCATCCGTCACTCAGACCGTTAGACGCGAGCATTCGAAGACCTCCTGTGCCAGGAGGGATAAGGTGAGCGGTAAACCCCTCACGGACCAATTCAAGCCCAAGTTATGGGAGCAGAGAGCAGCTAAAGGACCGTCTGGATTTGCTTGAAATGTTCAGACATGTGGGAAACTGACTAGATCCCCTTCCCCAGTGAGCCCAGAGTGGCCAGTACGTTGCATGGCACCCATTCATTCCACATGCCAAGAAACTAAAACAGCCTCAAAAGCCTTTCAGAGAAGCAATTAAATGGCATCTGATAAAAAATACACTTCCAACTCTGCTCCTTAGATGAAAAATCTCTCATGTGAGGAGAGTTTTCTTCCTTCTCCTGCAGCTTTAGATAAACAGCTTACTTAACCATTTTCTCTATTCCATACTACTTCACTTGATATGATGCCAAACATTCTTATGTCTTTATTTTTAATCACAAACTCACATATTTCTGATGCTATGCGAGAGACACAAATATATGCCTTCCTTTTTTTCTCTTCAACATCCCTCCTATTCTTTCTCCTTCGGATAGTCATAAAAAGTTCAGAACAGTGACCCGGCCTGAGTTTAATACCAACGTCAGAAATTCGATGGCTGCAGGCTAATGAGATGGCTAATCCATTATGTGTGTGTGTGTGTGTGTATCCAGGCAAGAATACTAGAGTGGGTAGCCATTCCCTTCTCCAGGGGATCTTCCCAACCCAGGGATTGAACCTGAATCACCTGAGTTGCAGGGAGATTCTTTCCCATCTGAGCCACTATGGAAGTCCTATATATATATATATATATATATTTAAATTCTCTGCTCCTTAAATTTATTTTGCTAGGGGGTGGATGGTAGGAATTGAGGGAGCTTGTCTTTCAAATTGTTTGTGAAGACCAAAATTAAATTTCATAATGTCAACTTTTCCATTTAAGAATTCCCAGGCAACTCTTCTTTCAAGATCACATCACATTTATCTACTCTGTTGGGTTTATCCTGTCATGCTATGTGTGATACTTTTACTTTTTTATCATCACAACCTCTTTCTCTCTTCACTGTCACCTTAACATTATCTCCTCTTATCTGGAAATGACTTTCTGCTGTGAAGAGGATCAGGCTTTAAATAAAACCAGTGGATATCCACATTCACAAATACGTGGTGATTTCTACATTCTGTTGCATTTCATGGAAACGTGTTCCCCAAGAGACAGTCATTATTTTAAAGTCTCTGAGTTTTCAGTATCTTTCTTCTCAAATGAAGGTACAAGTGAAATAAACAGAGCACATCAACAGTACCCTTGATACCTAATAATTTAGATGATGATTTTTCATCTTGTGAGAAGTTACATTCCACCCAAGTATAGCGACACACACGCTGTGCTGTGTTAAAACAATTCGCTTTTGAGGATTATAACGCTCAGTAGGGAGTGAGTATTTGCAGTTGTGTCCCTTTCAAAGTCACCCACTTGAAGCTGCTAATTTTAGCTGTGAGTCTCGTAAAAGGTTTCCATCTAAGCTGTCAGTTTCCAGGTACAGTGCATTAAAATACTTTAGCAAAGCGGCAAAGTGGTTACACAGCGATACTTCTGGATTTTTCTATGTTCTTTCTTGGAACTGGACAAAATTCAAGAAGAGAAATGCCCATGTTACAAAACCCACTTTGACAGCAAGAACGATTCTTGATAATTTGGAAAAAAAAAAAAACCAAACAAACCAGGGCTCATGGCAATTCTTCTCTGGATTTCTTCTGGTCTTTCTCTCTTTTCTTCTTACTCTGGCAATCAAAGTAGACAGAGAATGTGCACGTGTGTGCATGTGTGAGTGTGTATGTTTGTGTGTATGAGAGAAAGGGGTGTTTGGGAGCGAGGAGGGGACCACGGGGGGAGCAGGGTGGAGCCTGCCTTCCTGTGGCTTCTGCTTTTCTCAGAGAACTTCAGAGTGATGGTGATGCCAGTTCTAAATAAATAACATATGACTCTTATTTTTTGCCTGCCCTCCTCCCTTCCCCTCCCCCACTTTGGGTTTCCTATGTGTGTTTCAAGTGCCTGATAGCCTTGGTGGGAGAACTGCTGATGCTCCTGTGGCCTTGATCACCTCATCAGGCAGCGAGATCCTGCTTTTCTGAGACGAGCACCTGAACCTGAGGTCTGGCACGGGCTCTGCCAAACGCGGCTGTCTCCGAGCCATCAGGGACAGCTTGTCTGCGTTTCATCAGCTCGCCCGGGGCTGCGTTTCACCAGGCCCCTCTGCCAGGGCCTCCCCGGCAGCGTCAACAAGGGTCACACCTTCTGCAGAAACAGCCCTCAAGTTTCATCACTGTGATGCTAAAAAATATTCTCCAGCTTCAGCAATGACCTAGTTCATTCAGGGGCAGGGAAAAAAAAAAACATGCTCTTCTTCCAGAACGTCCCTGGGCACGGAATTTTCCCTCTTAGGAAGACAGGAGCTTTCCTGGAAGCAGACCCAACTGTGCTTTGAAAAACTTGGGAAAAGACCCCGAACCCTGTCACTCCTCCGTGTCCCCTGTCCCGGGAACAGGGACGCCCACTCAATGCCTGGCACACAGTCTGGGGACCCACAGCCGAGCTGGCCCTCCTGACACGCCTCCTGGACAGAAAGTATTGAAAAGTAAGTATCCAGGCTCTGGTTTTTAACATAAGGAGTGGCTGTGCTTTACATCTGCCGTTGTTTACAGTTTCTGCAAAAGGGAACTAAGCCCCCTGTTTCCTTAGGAACTAGAACAGGGTGAAATGAGTAGGGTCTACAGAGCATGCTTGGGTACATTGCAGGGTTTTCAAGTGGCCTAATGCTCCTTTTTTTTTGTTTGTTTCATTTCAGTCCATTCTGACACTTTTGCAAATCTATTATTATTTTTTTTTTTTAATGACCATTTTGGCTTGACAACCATTTTAAAAGATTCTTTCACCTCATGCCTATCTCAATAATTAGGAAAAAAAATAAACATTAAGGATGAATGAAAAGAATGATTTGTGAAGGCTTTGCAAAGAAAAATACCGTGAAAATCTGAGGTAACGACCCAGGTGACGCAACTCCCCCGTTGGTACTTCTGCCTGACATATTTGAGTGTTTCAGTCAAAAGTTATTCCTTTTATGGGAATAACTTTGAGAAGGGACCCAGCGGTCCCTTGTCTGATGACAGGAATGAAAGCTGCTGCACAGCTCTCAGGCATTTCAAAATGGCCGGTGTAAACATTGACTGAGTCTTTGAAACAGGTTTTCTTTCCTTTTTAAAAACTGGGGTAAGAATATTTGAGATCTACTGTCTTAATACATGTTTAAGTGCACAAAACCGTATTGTTAAAAAAAAATAAAGCAAACAAAACCAAAATGGAAGAAAAAGAAAACAGTACTGTTAACTGTTGGCATGACACTGTACTTGAGTTGCTAACTAGGATGTTTTTGAAAATTGAAGGCAAAAAATCAACCCCAGAAAGATCGATGAAACAGCAGCACGGTCAGATTCTGATGAACACATCTGAACTCAAAGCACTGATTAAGAGTGTCAGTTACAGACATCTGGCAGGCATTTAAAAATAGATAAGAGCGGCATTTAGAGCTGCTGTTGCTGTAATTATTTCCCTTCCACAGCCTTCTTCTCAGGTAAAGGTAGCCCTCATTTTCGAATGATTAGTTAACCAGGAGTGGTCAGAAACGTTTTATACCGGCAATATCAGTCAAGGGTAGATCGAACCAGCTCCTTTGCTGTTGGGCTTCTGAGCCGAAACCCTGGATGTTGTGAGCCGCCTTCTGAATGGACAGAGGGACAAATCCTGTAGCAAAAGGCACTGATGATTGAGAAGCATGATCAGATCTTAAAATCCAGATTTAAAAGAAATTTAAATGGATTTCATCTCCCAAACTCCATTGTCCTTTGAAGTTCTTTGCAAAGCATGCAGTCACAATTGGGGAAGGTTTTTAGGTAGGGTGGAATTCCTAATTTTCATCACTTTGAAAAGACACCTCCTCCCAATTTAATTTACTTTCCATCACCCCACACACACTTACATGCAGCTATCAGCCTGTGGGAGGAGGATGCCGTCGAGTGTCCTAATCTGGAGGGAGGTGCAGGACGCAGAGTGGAGCTGAGGAATCAAGCCCAGGCTCAGAGGCAGGATTTGGAACCAGATCCCGACTTTAGCACAGTTTCCAGCCAGTCTGAACTCCAGTGTTCTCACCTGTAAATGGCGATAACAACATCCACCTTAACAGGATTGATGGGGGGAATCACACGAGCAAATATACCAAAAGTGTCTGTCAAATCGTAATTTATCCACAAAGACTAGTTCCTCCCCTTGGTTAATTAAAAAGCTTCTCTCTCTCTTTGCTTTTTTTCATACTGTTAAAAAAACCCCCAAAACTCTGGGACATGGTGAAGGACAGGGAAGCCTCGTGTGCTGCAGTCCATGGGGTCGCAAAGAGTCGGACACGACTGAGCAACTGAATAACAGCTCTCTCTTTGCTAAAATTTCAGAATGCTTTCCTAACATAAACTATCAAAGTAATAGAAACAACACATGTTTGACACCAGGGCAATGATAAAACAACATAGACATTTATATATTTTGAAGAAAATTCTATACTTAAAAACATTTGAGAACAAAAGAAAAAAGTTTATATTTTAGAATGTATCTGCAATAAGTAAGAAAAATTTATTTTTTGCCTGGAAATGGGTGATAGGGTATGTGCTATCTAAAAAGCTAAGTCGAGATTCATCAGCATCATCTGATGGTGCTGTTTAATACATATTAGTGCCATATTGGCTTCCCTGGTGGCTCAGATGGTAAAGCGTCTGCCTACAATGCGGGAGATCCGGGTTCAATCCCTGGGTCGGGAAGATCTCCTCGAGAAGGGAATGGCAACCCACTCCAGTATTCTTGCCGCCAACCCCCGCCCCCCGTGCCGTATTTAAATGGGGGTTTTCATGAATCCATAGGCATGGAAGGTAAAGGTAAATCTATGTGCACAGGATGATGTCTGTGATTAGTATGGAAACTTAGGCACAAACCCATCTTCCCTCAAAGATTATAGCTGAGTCTTGCACTGGTTCCCGTTTTTGACTAGACATGGGTACTGTAGAGTGGTCGGTCATTTCAATGCAGAAATGAACCTGCATTGTTGGACTCAGTGGAGACGGTAGCTGGTCGGGGGTGGGGGGCGATCTCAGGAGCTATGCCTGGGATTTCAAGGTCAGTGATGAGGGTTCGTAGTGAACAGGGGGCTTCTTTATTTTGGAGTGAGGGAGGGACAGCCTCAGAGGGATGGAGCAGACAAGAATCACAAGCAGGTCTCATGGGGCAGCTCCGAAGAGCTGTAACCATGTCTTTATTATTTTCCCCTGCTCTTTTTCTTAAGTTTTTATTATAGTTGTGTTACAGTGTTGTGTTAATTTCTGCTGAACAGCAAAGTGAATTGACTATACATATACACGTATTTCCTCTTTTTTGGGATTTCCTTCCCATGTAGGTCACCATAGAGCATCAAGTAGAGTTCCCTGTGCTGCACAGCAGGTTCTCATTGGTTATCTATTTTATACATAGCCCTTGTGGTCTTGACTGAGATATCCCACAGCTTTTGTCCAGGCATCTCAGGGTTTCTGGATAAATTCTTTGCTTGAGTTACCAATAGATTTGTAAGGAACCCTGTTAACTTACACTTAATTCTGTCCCAAATTCAGAAACCTAAAGAAGCTTGGAAGAAAGTGATCATGTCGTCTTAGGAGGTAAAAATGAAAGGATGATTGTCCAACTATGTGAGAGGAAGAGCATTAAAAAGTGTTTGGAGCCTTCATTGAGGTTTCTGCCCATGTACACCCACCTGACCACCCTCCAGGAGACTTTGGACATCAGGGCAAAGAGATGGACACAAGCTGAAGAGCATCAGTTCCGGACCATCCACTGCTGAGTGCATACCACCTAGCCCCCCAGGGCCGTTTCCTCCATGGCTGCTACCAGCGCTTCTGGGGCCGCCCAGCTCACCTTGATTGCCACTTGGTCTTCAATCCTGCTCTTAGAAAACCAGGGTCGTTCACTCCTCAGTCAGTAGTTTAAGAGCCTCCTCTAGTCCCGTGGTTCTCAAACTTCTCAAACTCTTAGTGCAGCAGCATCTAGAGAGCTTGTACAGACACGTTTTCCTGGGTTCCTCCCCCAGAGTTTCTGAGTCTGAAGGTCCCGAGTATTTGCACTTCTGATAAGTTCCCAGGTGAGGCTGACAGTGTGGCCCAGGGACCAGCACCTTGAGAGCCACTTTAGCCACTTCTTTGGCCTGTAATTTCTGCCCTGGTTCTTTTCAAACACTAACCTTGCCTACTTCTCAGATGCAGAAGGCTAAGCCACAATAAGCAACAGCTGTGGAGAACACAAAAGATAAACCCATCAGGCGTCCTGCAGGGAAACAGCCTGCAGCGGAGCGTGTCTGCTGGCAAGACTGAGCGTGGGGAGAACACACTGAGGTGGGCAGTCCACCACTTGGGAGGGGCTGCTTTTTCCTGCTTAGGTTAGGGCTCCATCACTGAGGAGGAGGCTGCTTTTTCCAGCTGAGGCTAGCGGGATGGTTTCAAGGACAAGCCAGCACTTAAGGTGGAGTTTAAAACTGGTGGGATTTGAATATACAGAGATGGAAGGTGGTCTCATTCTATAAAGGAAACAATAACAACAGCAACAGAAAAACCCCCAGACAAAACATGAAGGGCAGAAAGAGACAGGATGCCAATGGAAATCAGAAATTCATTAGGTTGGTTTGGTTAGTTATCCCTAGAACTTTCTTAGACAAGCATTCTTTGATTAAGCCATCTAATCTTAAATCCTTAACTTCTGTCTGTAATCTGGCATGTCCACATAGATCTTGAGAATGGAGGGCGAATGGTAGGGATTTCAAACACCATGGGCCAGGGAGGGGGAAGTACAGATGCATCCGTGTGCTTTCTAGAACATCAAAAGTCAAAAACAACAATCAGAACATTGGAATTAAAAATCAGCTCTTCTTGCTCCCCCAAATATAAAGTCCAAGAAGTGTGGTTGGGACCCCAGCTCTGGTCTCCGCACTTCTGGAGACTCTGCTGTTTTGTGTGCTTTGGTTTCAGCCTTAGGCTGGCTTTCTCAGTCTCATCTGGTATCAGCCTCCCTTGGGGTCTGCATGTTTTGTTTTTCCTCGTTAGAGAGCAGGGCAAAAGACTTCAGCTTTCCACTGACTCGATAACTGTGGAACTTTCTGCCGAAACCCATGTGCTGATTGGCTTAGACCTTAGCAACCAGTCACCCAGCAAGAGTACTTGATCAGTTTAGACCCATCTGAGCCTGCAGAGGCAGGGAGGGGGCCGTCTAGCTTACCCCTCAGCAGGTTTGAGTGATGAGAGAGGCAATGAAGCTAGGGAGACAAGCCAAGTGGCCACTTTGGGAGATTTTGGACATTTTGGAGAAAGGCCTCTAAAGTCATACCATCTCCTCCCTTAGGCTTAAGTTTGGCAGTGGGCAGTATTCACGCTTCAAAGGTTTAGGATGTGCTCAGTCACTTAGTCATGTCTGACTGTTTGTGACCCCATGGACTGGAGTCTGCCAGGCTTCTCTGTCCATGAGATTTCCCAGGCAGGAACACTGGAGTGGGTTATCATTTCCTTCTCCAGGGGACCTTCCTGACCTGCATCTCCTACTTGGCAGGTGGATTCTTTCCCATGGAGACACCTGGAAAGCCCTTCTACAAAATGGTTCTATTCTGGAATGGAATGAACCACTGGGTGTGAAGCTCCTTCTCTCTAAGCCACACTTTACTGGGGGGGGAGGGGGGGAGATAAAGAATGATTTTAAAAATTCTTCAGAAAACAAACCAAGTAGAGGTAAAAATAGAAAGTTTTCTCCTGAGCCCCTCTAACTGGCTGTGTTGAGGAGGGTGGAAGGACGTGGCTGAGATAATATTGACAGTCTCCACAGCACTTGTCCCCCATCTCCAGTCTTATGGTTTTCTCCGCCCTGGCTCGCCGACAGGTGGTTTGTTCAGCATAGTTAATGCAGGCTCAGCTCATTACCCCAGAGGCAGTGTTGTTCTTGCCCATTACAGGGCAGGGAGTGGGACATCCCCCAAGTCCTCCCCGACACTGGCTGATGCCTCAGATTCCACAGGATGTCACCTCTAGGTCCATCTATAATAAACAGTCTCCAAAGAGGGATGACTCTGGGGGTTGCTCTGGGGTTTTTGTTGCAGGGAAGGTGAGCTCAAGGACTCAGGGAGCCTGGGAGAATGTGGAGGCCCAACCGGAGAGGGGCTTTCTTCACCATGCGTGTTCTCAGCAGTGACCTTGATGACACATGCCTAGACCGGACGCAGCAGTTCACCTCGTTCAACTTCAAACCACAGTGATTTTAGCCAGTTAAGTCACTGAAGTTTGTCACTTTACAGCACTGTCATGTGTGCTGCGTGCTAAGTTGTCTCACTCGTGTCTGACTCTTTTGGTCTTTTGGGGTAGCCCACCAGGGTCCTCTGTCCATGGGATTCTCCAGGCAAGAACACTGGAGTGGGTTGCCATTTCCTTCTCTAGGAGATCTT
Source organism: Bos javanicus (assembly GCF_032452875.1). Classification (NCBI taxonomy): domain Eukaryota; kingdom Metazoa; phylum Chordata; class Mammalia; order Artiodactyla; family Bovidae; genus Bos; species Bos javanicus. Next base: position 57,700,733 of record NC_083891.1, on the reverse strand, counting down.
CCCGACCCAGGGATCCATCTGCGTCTCCTCCATCTCCTGCATTGGCAGGAGAGTCCTTTACCTCCAGCGCCACCTGGGAAGCCCACCCTGTGTGTTTGTGGCATTGCCTTTTATCCTGAGGGAGGAGGACAAAGATAAGAAAGACAGAGGGATGTATCCTTTCAACATAATCCGATGGAAATTAGAATCTAGAAACCTGGACTCTGTCCCCTAACAAGCTGTGTGACCTTGAAAAAGTCATTTGACCCGCCTGTGTTTCAGGGCTTCTTTTCAATTATAAAATCAAAGGAGTTATTCAGCTTTGTTACAGGTCTCACTAACTTTAAGCTGTTTTTTTTTTTTTTTTTTTTAACCCTGCCTTAACGGATTTCGAACTGCCACAGATTTTTAAGGAGAGGAGAGTGGGAAGACAAAGTCCATCTAAAAAAGAAGTTTGGAACAAACCCAGAGAGAGCAAACAGCAACTACACCTCAATGTGTTCATGTATCTATGTGCCAGGCACCCTGCCGGACACCTGGAGTTGCTCACTATTAATATTTAACAGCTAAATTATATCTGTTTATTGTGTTTGCGTTAGTCGCTCATTCATGTCAGACTTTTTGCGACCCTATGGACTGTAGTCCTCCAGACTCCTCTGTCCATGGGAATCTCCAGGCAAAAATATTGGAGTGGGTTGCCATTCCCTTCTCCAGGGATCTTCCCGACCCAGGGATCTAACCTGGGTGTCCCACATTTCAGGCAGATTCTTTACCATCTGAGATTCCAGGGAAGCCATTATATTTGTTTATTAGGTAACATATATACATTTAAAATGGGCTTTCCCGAGGGCTCAGTGGTAAAGAATCTGCCTGTAATGCAGGAGACACGTGTTTAATCCCTGGGTTGAGAAGATCCCCTGCAGGAGGAAATGGCAGTCCACTCCAGTATTCTTGCCTGGGAAATCCCATGGACAGAGGAGCCTGTCGGGCTACAGTCGAAAGCGTTGCAAAGAGTCAGACATGACATAGCATTTGAGCATGTGCACATAAATTTAAACCATCCCAAAGGAAAGGCAGAGACCAGCAGTGTTCTCAGTTTGCGTCCCTTCCTTTCTCCAGATACTCAGACCTCTTCGCCAGGGGCAACCAGATTACGAGTTCCTTGTAATTTCTAAAATCATTGTGTGTATAAATAAGCATATTATAATACTTATTCTTCCTTTTCTCACTATGCAAGTGATAGAATACTCCACACTCTCTTCTATACTTTATCTTATTCAACAATGTATTTTGGAGATTATTCCATATTAGTACATACAGAACTCTTCATTCTTTAAAAAAAAAAAAAGAAGGTTTACATATTTGTTTATTTTTATTTTTTGGCTGCGCTGGGTCTTCGTTGCTGCATGTGGGCTTTCTCTAGTTGTGGTCTGTGGGCCTCTCGTTGCAGTGGCTGCTCTTGCTGTGGAGCGTGGGTTCTAGGGCACTCAGGCTTCAGTAGTTGTAGGCCATGGGCTCAGTTGCTGTGGTTCACAAGTTTAGTTGCTCCACAGCATGTGGGATCTTCCTGGACCAGGGATCGAACCAGTGTCTCTTGCATCGCAAAGAGGATTGTTTACCCCTGACTACCAGAGAAGCCTTATTCTTTTTTTAATGCTCATTGCCGCTGGACATTTAAAATTCCACTGTGTAGATAGACTGTAACTAGGTACTACTGATGGACATTTAAGGTACTCTCAGTCTTTTGCTATCACAAGCAATGCCACAAGAATATTATTAGGCGCTTGTTTGTCTTCTTATCTCTGTTTTAAAAATTAACTATATTGAGGGATGTTTTACACATTGTGCAATTCACTCTAAGTGTTTGATTCAGTGATGTTGTTAAATTCATCAAGTTGCAAAACCATTGTTATAGACGAGTTTTAAACCATTTTTCTCGCCTACCAAAGATTCCTTATGCAGAGCAGTTGGAGACTCCTTAAAACACTAAAGACAGAGCTACCATATGATCCTGCAGTCCCACTCCTGGGCATATATCCAGAGAAAGACATGGTCTGAAAGGATACATGCACCCCAGTGTTCATTGCAGCACTGTTTACAATACCCAAGACATGGAAGCAACCTAAATGTCCACCAACAGAGGACATTTCCTCTGTTGTGTGTGTGTATTTATATATATATATACACACACACACACATACATAATGGAATATTTTTAAAGATCTTTTGATGTGGACCATTTTTTTAAGTCTTTATTGAGTTTGTTACAGTATTGCTTCTGTTTTTATGTTTTGTTTTTTTTTTGGCCTCAAGGCATGTGGGATTTTATTTCCCCAACCAGGGATTAAACTCATACCCTTTGCACTGGAAGGCACTGGAAGTCTTAAACACTAGACCACCAGGAAAGTCCCACGTGCAATAATATTAAGCCATTAAAAAGAATGAAATAGTGCCATTTGCAGCAACCTGGATGGACTCAGAGATTGTCATACTGAGTGAAGTGATTAGAGAAGGACGAATATCACGTGATATCGCTTATATGTGGAATGTTAAAAAAATGAACTTGTCTATTATTAACTTATTATTAACAAGTGAACTTATTTACAAAATAGAAGCAGACTCACAGACTTAGGGAATGAACTTATGGTTACCAAGGGGGAGAGTTGGGGGTAAAGATAGGAAGTTGGAGACAGACAGGTACACACTGCTATATTTAAAGTGGATAACCAACAAGTTCTCTGTATAGCACCTACTGTATAGCACAGGGAACTCTGCTCAATATTCTGCAATAACCTAAATGAGAAAAGAATTTGATATATAGGTATACGTATAACTGAATCACTTTACTGTATACCTGAAACTATCACAACATTGTTAATCAACTATACTTCAGTATAAAATAAAAAATTAAAAAAGATTCCTCATGCACACTTATTGTTAAATAGTGTTCTCTCCTGGAGAAGGCAATGGCACCCCACTCCAGTACTCTTGCCTGGTAGGCTGCAGTCCATGGGGTCGCAAAGAGTCAGACACGACTGAGCGACTTCACTTTCACTTTTCACTTTCACACATTGGAGAAGGAAATGGCAACCCACTCCAGTGTTCTTGCCTGGAGAATCCCAGGGACGGGGGAGCCTGGTGGGCTGCCGTCTATGGGGTCGCACAGTGTTGGACACGACTGAAGTGACTTAGCAGCAGCAGCAGCAGCGTTCTCCCCACTCCCCACCTCCAGCAACCACTAATCTACTTTTGGTCTCAATAGCTTTCTTAGGATATTTCGAATAAATGGCGTCATACACTACGTGATGCCTTGTTTCTGAGGATAATGAGAGTTCTTCTGAGGCTCCTCTGTGTTGCGCCCTGTGCCCTAGTCTGCTCCTTTTTATTATCCAGAGTGTTCATTGTGTGGCTGCACCACAATGCCTATCAATTCACTAGTTGTATATTTAGGTTGTTTCCATGGACATTTAGGTTATTTCCAAGTTTTGATTATTATGAGTAATCTTGCTAAGAATATTTGTGTGTAAGTCTTTGTGTGGATGTATGTTTTCACTTCTCTTGGATAGATAGATGCCTAGGAATGGAATTTCTGGGTCTTCTGGTAAATTTATGTTTTAAGTTTTTAAGAAACTTCCAAGTTGTTTTCCAAAGCATCTGTACCATTTTATATTCCCACTAGCCCTGTTTGAGGGTTGTTTTTTTTCATAGTCTCCACCCACATTTGACTTTCTGCTTTGTAATAGCCATCCTAGTGGGTGTGAAATGCGATCTCATTGTGGTTTTAATTTGTATTTCCTGAATGAGTAGTGATGTTGAGCATCTTTTCATGGGCTTATTTTTTATAATTTATTGCCTCTACTTCTGACATACAACCTGGAAAATCTTACCCAAGAAAGAGCACAACACTTGCGCTCCAACAAATCTGGACTCATAGCCCAGCCCTGCCACTTGCAGTCAGTGAGGAGTTAGGTTTGTTACATCAACTCTTTCGGACTCCCCAGGTGGTGACTCAGTGGGAAAGAACCCACTTGCCAAGCAGGAGATGTGGGTCAATCCCTGGGTGGAGAAGATTCATTAAAGAAGGAAGTGGCAACCCACTCCAGGATTCTTGCCTGGGAAATCCCATGGCCAGAGGGCCCTGGCGGGCTACAGTCCACGGGGCTGGAAAAGAGTCAGATACTACTTAGCAACTAAACAACAGCAAAGCTTCCAAGTCAATATCTGTGAACGGAGAAAGAATGCACCTGGTAGTTTAACTGTGAGGATTAAATGAGACAGTGTGTATGAAGTGCCCAGCCTGGAGGCTGACACCTGGAAGGTACCCCAAACATGTTGTAATTGTCTCTCCCTGTCTGGTCGGGCTCCCCTTCTCCCCACCCCAAATTTCTAGAACCCATCTTTGCGGGTTTAAGATAGCTTTAAGATAGTTCTTTCCTTCGTCTGGCTGTGCCAGGACATAGTTGAAGCACAAGGGATCTTTGGCCTTCATCGCAGCATACATGGTGTTTCTGTTGTGGCATGTGAACTCTTCTTAGTTGCGGCATCTGAGATCTAGTTCCCTGACCAGGGATTGACCCCGGGCCCCCTGCAATTGGGAGCACAGAGTCTTAGCCACTGGGCCACCAGGGAAGTCCTCAGAACCCATCTTTGGGAAGGGTGCTTTTCCCTAACGTGGGACTGGGTATTGAGTGACGGTGGGTGTGACATCCAAATCAGGAGTTACTGACGATGGCAGGTTCAGGAACCCGACTGCTGTTGGATTAGGCTGGGTCATCGGGACTGACACCTCCTGTCCCAGTGAGAAAGGTCTTACAGCTGGTTTTGCTGCCCGCCCCAGAAGAACCGGGTGCCCACTCTCTGCATGTAGGCTCAGAGCTCTTCCCTGACCCCTTCAGCCTTCCTGCTGACAGCAGCCACGCCACCGGCTGCCTGTGTGGGGGCAGACTAGCCAAAATAAAGCTAGGCATCAGTCAAGGGCTTTAAACATTCAAAGAATCCTCCTATCACCTCCTAGCTGTTCTCCAGCAACGTGAGAGGACGATGTTTATAATTTTGCTGATGTTGAACCCAAAGCTCTTGGTAGCACTTCATACTTAGTTTTTGGTATGCAATTCAGAAGAGCCTGTACCTACTCAGTTTTCCTAATAACTAAATGAGATAGCTACTGCTATTTTACAGAGGAAAAAACTGAGAAAAAGAGAAGTTAAGCTTGTATGTGGCAGAGCTAAGATTTGAACCCAGAAACCTGGGCCCTTCATCACCACATCCTTCTCCTCTTCTGTTAAGGGTGCTGCCTATCCTGGCCTATCTATCAAAATGGAATATGTAAATATTCTTACCCAGCAACTACATTTCTTGTATTTAGTCTAGAGAGCCACTTACATGCCCGAGGAGGCATGTTGCTATTGTTGTTTAGGCACTCAGTTGTGTCTGACTTTTGCGACCCCATGGACTGTAGCCCACCAGGCTCATCTGTCCATGGGATTTCCCAGACAAGAATACTGGAGTGGGGTAACATTTCCTCCTCCAGGGGATCTTCCTGACCCAGGGATCAAATCTGAGTCTCCTGCCTTGCAGGCAGATTCTTTACTGGTGAACCACCGGGGGAGCCCAGGGAAGCATGTACCAGGATGTTTTTTGAGACACATTTGTAAGTCTGAAAAACTCCAGCCAAGCTACCCATCATCAACACAAGAACAGACAGACTAAACATGGTATTGCTATTTTATGCAATACTGATATCATCAAGCATTAAAAAAAAATGATGCAATCCGTAGTGGATTGAATTGACCATGTAAGACTGCTGAAACTTGATAAGTAATGTAAGCTAACTGCATGGCAAATATGTACAATTTAGTGCCGTACATACAATAAGATTATATATGTATTTGTGTGTGTGTGTGTAGTGTCTAGATGACTCAGAGAAGGCAATGGCACCCCACTCCAGTACTCTTGCCTGGAAAATCCCATGGATGGAGGAGCCTGGTAGGCTGCAGTCCATGGGATCGCTAGGAGTTGGACACGACTGAGTGACTTCACTTTCACTTTTCACTTTCAGGCATTGGAGAAGGAAATGGCAACCCACTCCAGTGTTCTTGCCTGGAGAATCCCATGGATGGAGGAGCCTGGTGGGCTGCCGTCTATGGGGTTGCACAGAGTCAGACACGACTGAAGCAACAGCAGCAGCAGTGTCTAGACGACTATACATGTAAATGGATAGAAAAACACCTGAAAGGAAAGCAAGTTTTTCCTCTTGGGAAAGTTCTGAGATGGAGGATAGAGTTTGTGGGAAACCATTTCTTTTGTATATTTTACAGAATACAAGTGTCTGCATTTAGACTCTGTCTAATTAAAGGTAAGCAAAAATTTTAAAAAAGAAAGCAACTTACTCTGGACAACACAGCTAAAATAACAGGAACATGCAAATCCTGTGTTCATTCCAGCTGCCATCCGATCGCTCCAAGGCTGTCCGTGAACCACACCCTGGCCCCCTCTGCTAATTTCAGTAATTCATTAGTTGTCCATCTCTAGCAGAGGATGATAAATCTGTCTTCAAGGGTTCTCACCTTCAGAGAAGTGAGGAAACATGACCCACGGCCTGACTTAACTGTCCTTTCCTTAACAGTCAGTGCCCCATGGCTGGGACACATGGTGACTCCAATTATGTGAGTCAAATAGTGTGTTTGTCAAGTGTTGCAAGCTGTGGGGCTTTGCTGTCAGGGAGCCGTCACCTGGTTTAGAAATCATGGGTGGCACATAAGGTCTTTGACATCACCCCAGCTCTTAATGGGCTTTCCTGTGGCTCAGACAGTAAAGAATCTGCCTGCAATGCAGGAGACCTGGGTTCAAGCCCCGGCTCGGGAAGACTCCCTTGGAAAAGGGAATAGTTACCCATTCCAGTATTCTTGCCTTGAGAATTTCAAATCTTAATGGTCTGATTTTGTCCTTTCTTCCCTCTCCATCCACAGCAGTGCCCGCCTGGGAATGGGAATAGTCTTGTCTTGTAAATTACTATTACAGGTGAATATTATACCAGGAGAAATCTTTAGACCTTAATTGGTATATCACTTTTAAAAAAATCATCATGGTAACCCACAGCAGAAAAGAAAATTGATGAGACGAGTGGAGTCTTTCCTTAAAGTCTACTGATTACCATCTTGAAAATCAATTATATAACAGATTCTTCCTTAGACCATTTACACACATTATTCTAATCCTTAGAGGATTAAGTGCTTTATAGGCAATAACTCACTTAATCTTCACAACACCCTCTGAAGTGTATACAACAATTATGCCTCCGTTTTACAGATGAGGAAACTGAGGTAGTCATGACATACTTATTGAGTTAGGAAGAGGTGGAGTCAGAATTTGAACCCAAGGTATCTGGCTCTAAAATTCTTACCCACCTCTGCTATGTTGCCGCTCAGAAGTGACAAACGGAAAGACTAGAACTAAAACTTCTGCCTCCTAGCGCACTGCTTTTCTTGGATGACCCTAATTATATGCCGTGTCCAAATCAATATACTAGGTGGAGATCTGAAATATGTAAGTTTCACAGTTCTCATCTTTGGAAAATTTATCACACCAGAGATAAATACACAAAATATATTTATGTGGAAGACTCTGTCTCTAAATGTCTACTGTTTGTATAGAGCAAATTGTTATTTCCAAGCATGGGGTCCTCCATGCAGGATAGATTTGGCAGCAGGATGCTAGCACTGTGCCCAGAGGACAGAGTCGGGTGGGTTCTTGGGTGCAGACAGACTGGTTGTTTTATGGCTGCCTTGAAATGTGCGCTGCATGGCTCCAGCGTCGTCTCTCACACTGAAGATGTCAGCCCGTGTGGCAAGGGGAGTGACTGCTGCAACTGTGTGATCTTGAACACGTTCCTGAACCTGAGTCTCGGATTCCTCATCTTTAAGATGGAGAAGGAAATGGCAACCCACTCCAGTAGTCTTGCCTGGGGAATCCCATGGACAAAGGAGCCTGGCGGGCTACAGTCCACAGGGTCGCAGAGAGTCAGACACGACTGACTAACACACACACACAGAAGATGTAGGTGGTATTAATAACCTTTTAGGTCACTTAAAGGAGATTAAGTGACATAGCATACCTGGTGACTAACCAAGCGCTGAATGCCGACTTGTACTGATGAATCCATGCTTGCTCAGAAATGCCAGCCCACTTGCTGCCCTCCCCGGGGCACCTGCCTGCTGCTCGGAAGGAATGGTAGTTTCCCAGTTTCTCCTGGAAGAAACATGTCCCACCTGGTGATTCCTTTGTATTGAGTCAATTCCTCTTTTGGGAGGCAAACATGCATGAACACTGTTTTGTTTTTTTAATTGTCATCTTTCTT